>NC_134949.1:173689373-174000373 GCF_965638725.1 Aptenodytes patagonicus
AACAAAAGTTTTATTTAAAATAAAAATTCCCCTCTCATTTGTTTCTTTGCCAAAATGTTTACTGGCAAGGAACTGCATTTATCTTTCAATTTCCTCTGCAATATTAATCCTCTAATGACAGGACAAAGTCAAGGGAAACCGTAGACTGGATGTGCACAGCAACATCAACCATAATCTTCTCCAATCTCCCTTGTCAATTAACTAAAGGCAGGGAGTTGACATTAGATATTAAGGGTTGTATATGTTTCTATCAATAGGTGCCTGATGAGTTATTCCTAGAAGGCTGCAGTTACTTGTCTTTTCCAGGAAAGCCATTAATGGATGGATTAGTAATGGAAAAATACGAGCAAAAAACACAAGTCCAGAATATAGGTTCAGTAATCTTACAGATACAAATCAGTAGGTGATCCTGAAAAAAAGCTGTGATTTAATTTGAATAACTTACCATAATAACTACTGGGGGGGTGGGGGGCAGAAAAAGAAAAAAAAAAGGAAAAAAAAATATTTAATGTATGAATGTTTAGAGAAGCCATTATTTTCTCTTAAAGGATTCTTGCTAAAAGATGGCATATTGGGAAGACAGTAATATTTTGGTGACCTACAATCCCCTAGATTCTTTTGTACAAGACTATAGATCCTAGCCAACTCTATCAAAAAATGTCATGCATAGAGTCATACAAGTCACACAGAGATAGATCTTTTTACGGTTTCTTCTCTTTCCCTTTTTGTAGGCTTACTTGCACTGTAGAAAGAGATTATCAACATTTGCTAGTCATACACATATCAATAATAAGTCTACCTGCTTCCTCCAGTAACTTTCCTTCAGGACCAGTAAACTAATAACATTGAAAAGAAATTTATATAATGTTATAAGGAATTACTGTTTGTGGGAGTTCCCAATTTCAACATGTCATAATATGCAATAGCTGAGTAGAAGAACAAGCAAAAAAAACCCCACAAACTGTTAAAGATTTCAATTTCAGGCATTATTTTTTACCCGTTCACCCCAGTAAATGATACACCAGTCACTGTGTTTTTCATTATTGGTTCTCGACTCACATCTTCAGTCTCACAAAACTCCTACCTCACCCCACCTCCAAAATGTGTCTTTGTCTGCTGTTTGCTGCCTTTGTCCTAAAAATGCTTTCCTAATTACAGAAATATTTTCTGTAGCAACAACTATGAATATTAATACTTAAATAAAATTAGTTTACTTTTCAAGTATTTATGTCTTATAAAATGGACAAAACAGTTTCTTAGCTGCTTAGCGATTTAAGTAACACCTTCTGCTATTCCTTGATGTTTGTATTTTGACTTATTCAGCAGTTCTTACAGTACCCTTGTGCTGATCTCACACTGCAAAAGAAGAAAACAATCCCTCCAGTTCTGGTTTTGATTTTTTTTTAATTTACCCTTGGGTCATCTAGTGACTCTCAGTTTGGAACCTGGATACTAAATAGTAGTAGACTGATATTTGGATCAATGAATATACAATATATCAGCATACAAGGAAAAATGAACAAAATAACTGTGGGGAAAAAAAAAAAAGTCATTGATAGCAGTTAATGAATATATCTGGCCACCTTTAACACATGAATAAATAGAAGTAGGATGAGAAGACACTAAATTTAAACCAGAGGGAAATCTGTTGTTATAATCAAGTCAAGTAAAAGAAATCAATTAGCATGGAGCAGTAATCATGGAAATGTTCTCTGTCATGGTGAAAGAGCAGTAGAGATGACGCTGTCAGAAGAAAAATGAAAGTAAAACCAACTACAACAAATATTTATGGAGAACTAACCGAATCTTATGGGTTGATATTGAGAAATAAAATGCAACAGTTTTATTAGTCTAAGATTCACTAAATTAAAGGAAAATCAAGCACTACACATTTGCATAAGTGCTAGGGAGTATTAATTTAAAGAGGTCTAAAGGTATGTAGATGTTAAGATAATTACCAAAGAGAACAACCCCTCACAAATTAGCTCAGGAAGCTCTTTACTAATGTAGAGTTCTTACAGATTAAGATTATGTAATATAGTTAGTGTTCGTTCAACCTCATTTTTAGAAGCTATTAAGGAACTGATCTTTCCCTGATTAGTTTTAACTATATAGAAAATACAAAATAGAGAAACCTAACTGTGATTTTAATTAACAGAAGGCCTAGTCACAAGAGGCCAGACTGAAGACTACAACATGGCACCAAAACTTTTTTTTTCCATAATATTTACGTTACAGATAGTGAAACACACCCTTATTTGATGGCTGTTGTTTAACTACGTTGATGCAAGTTCACATTTTCTTGCCGTCAGGTATTTTCCTCAACAACATTGATAAATTTAGCATTAGCTTATTTACAACAATAACCCAAGTTAATATCCTCAGTCAATTACGCAATTAGTATCTTCATTTAATTCATTAGTCTATGTCATTTCATTAAAAGGAAAGCTATGACTTATTTCAATGTTGTGCAAAATTCAATATGCTAAGAGTACCTACATCTTAGAAGAGTTAAGTATCTTAAATTAACAGCAAATTTCAGGTCTGCTGCTGTTACAGAAATTAATTGTAATTACTAAGCTGTAATGCATGTGACTTGCAATTTTATTTACTAAATATGAGAGGATTTCAAATATTTGCCATAAGAATATTTTCTTGTGACAACCTTTTCTACCTCCATCATCTTCCTTTTCTTTTAGATACTTATGTTATTCTGTGGTATAATTTAGCACCCTAAAACACTAACTAATCAGCTGATGTCTCTCTTCAAAAACCTAAAACTTTCAAAACAGTCTGCTTGTTTGACTGTCAACCAACCATGTTGTGATTCCCTTGACGTACCTCCTCCTGCATAGAAATGTTATACATGTAGTTAGCAGTTGCCCATATATTGAGAAATACACTCCTTTTCAGTTATGGAAATAATATTGAATTCAGATGTCTAAACCAATAATGTAAGCAGTCTTCTAATTGGAAAACACAACCCCCAAGTTCCTGGAACAGGAGATCTTCAGCTTACTTATTCTAAAGAGAGAAACATATATTTTACAAGAGAAAGAAATATTTTAACATCCTGAGATGTTCTTACTGTGATTGTTTATTCAGAAACAGCAAGAGAAAAGAGAGATTTAAGGGGGGGGGGGGGAGAAAGAAAAAGAAAAGAAGATCTAAATGCAGGAGGGCCTGTAATTCGCTCACTTGTCAACTGCTTACTCATACTGTTAACAGCATGATCTTGCCGCTTTTATCTAACAAACCTTCAATGCCTCTCTTGTATAACAGGAACTGAAGCCCTTCAGCTACAAGTGCTTGAGAGCTAAGTTCCCCTGCTGTGACTATTTTTGCCATCTCCTAGGATATCTGAAGGTACCTAGCTTAGGATCAAGTAGAAACTTAATATTTTTACAATCTAGTTCTTTTCATATGTGTATGAATGAAAAAGTGAACCAACAGTCTCTGTAGCCAGAATAATTCTACATCACCACTATAGTTTATTAAACTAAAGAATAAAATCAAGTGACATAACTTTTTTCTAGAAAAAATAAATCTTCCTTCAAAAGCAAACAAACTGTCTGAATTTTGAGAATTTTACAAATATGTAATACTCTTCTTAAACAAACAAACAAACAAACAAAAGGCATTTCACTAACATTGTGATACCCCTTGTGGTAGTAAGGGTTTTCTTATTCAAGGAATTATTTTAGCAGTCTTGATCAAAAAGGTAAAAGGAAGACTTTGTATTGTGTAAATTAGTGTTTAAAAAACAAATATGTCCTACTTTTTGGATACTCTTTCTTAAACTGTATTATACATTAATGGGGTTTAGTGACTAACCTAAGTAACCAAACTAAAACCACAAAAAGCAATAAAAGCCACGAAAGAAACAATGTTACTATAAGATTGGTATATTTTACCAGAACGTTCTGAAATGGTAGTTTCTTTGGAGTTGCACTCTGTGGTATTCTTCTGGAGGTGTTCACTGATGGAAACCACTGAAGGAAAAATCCTGTAGGTAAGTCCCTAAGAGCAAGGTCTCAGAAGGTGCAGTCCATTGAACAGTCAGGGTCAAAGCCTAAAATCCTGTCTGTCAAACAGATGGCAGAAAGCCAACTGGAGGAAGGAGAAAGATACCTTGTGGTGTATATTAGTATATATACAAATTGAGGATTATGAATTTATGTCACTATTTACATTTTATCTTAATCTGTCTTGCATTAAATGAGATGTAACACAACTGATAACAACAGCTTTAAAAGTTCCTTAATCTTTCAGTGTTTCTACACAGACATCTAAAGGTTAACAAAAGAGATTGCTATTGCAGCTATGCAGTGCATATAAGGATAAAGTAAGAGGATAAATCACCTCCAGTGTAGATGGATGGAACTGAAGTCCCTCTCTGCAAAGTGCTCTTTCTAGATCAGCTGTGGTGCTTCACAGGGCAGAGGCAGATGACATTTGTAGGCAGCCTGAATACAAAGACAACATGAATACATGAAGTTGGACCCTTATACTAGATTTTGGTTTGTTCTCTGGTCTGATCAATTCAGGTATATCACATAGCCAAAATGTAATGTGTCACAGCTACAATTTAGGTAGAAGCATTGGAGTATATAATGTAACTCTGCAACAAACCATTATGGACATACTGGAGTGAGTCTAGCAAAGTGCCACAAAAGTGATGAAGGGACCAGAGCGTCTCTCATATAAGAAAAAACTAAGAGATCTGGGACTGTTTAACTGAGAGAAGAGAAGGTTCAGGGGTGATCTCATAAATATGCATAAAAACCTGATTGGAGGGAGCAAAAAAGATGTAGCCAGATTCTGCTCAGTGGTATCTAGTGATAAGGCAAGAGGCAATGGGTTCAAACTGACACACAGGAAATCATGTTAAAACAAAATAAATAACTTTTTTACTGTGAGGGTGACCAACCATGGAAACAGGATGCCCAGAGGTGTTTTGAAGTCTCTACCCATGGAGACATTCAAAACCCAACTGGATATGGCTCTGGGCAACCTGCTTTAGCTGACCCTGTTTGAGTAAGGGGTTGGAGTAGACAAGATAGAGGTCCCTATGAACCTCAGCTGTTCTGTGATTCCATGTTTTTGTGAAAGATATTAAAGAGAACTGAATATATGTTGAGTAAACCAAAACAAAATCTCAGATCAGCATTTTGTTCAAAGTTAGAAAATAAAGCTGTAAATCCAGAGTAATTCCAGGGTCTCTATAGGGGAAGTTTTCCACTTTCATAACCAAAATAACTTTCTTTCATTTTTAATTTACATTTTCCAGGAAGTTGACATTCTCTCTATGTCCTCACTTTTAATTCTGTAAGGACAAGGAAATAGAACAAACTTTAAAGTATTTTAATTCACTAAATAAAAATGCTGGTCTAAATATCTTCTAATTTTACAGTATTTGTAGTAAAACAGAATACTTTTAATGACAATTTTTTGCAATACTTATTGACAAGTACATTGATATAAACAAATTAACTTATATGACTATTCATTAGCTTGCTGCTTCTTATTATAAATTGTCAAATGTCAGGAAATGTCAACCTGGCTATCTTTTCTCATATGCCACATATGCCATAACAACTCCCTTCTTGTGTTAAAAAAAAAACAAAAAACAAAACAAAAACAAAAAAAACCATTTTGATCTCTGTTATGAACATCCTTTTCTTCCTTCCCTTATTGCTGCTGGAAGCTGTTCAGTACTCTTCCTACTTAAAGTTTTCAGCCCTGTTGTCCTTACACACTCTCTCCTTAATTTCTCGTGGCCTTGGTTAAGTGTCTTTGGTGATACACAGTATTTGCCAGCCTGGTGCATAGTACCTCTCAACACACATTGAAAGTTCAATTAAACGAGAACTGAAGTGTTAAAATAGTTTGAAATATTTCATAATGCATTACTTTATTTTGATCCTGTATCTATTCAATATACAGTAAGTCTGTCTTTGCTGAAACTAGACCAGTAATGTAATAAGGATAAGGCTCTGAGGTATAGCAATTAATGAAATATAAATTTGCAAGAAAAGAAAGATCAGTTTAAGGATTTGCAGTCAGTTTGCAGTCCACCCACCCACCCACACTAATGTAGTGGTAGGGGAGACAGACAAAAGAGAGGGAGTTACAAGCCTGTCATTTCTAGCAACAACCTTACTGGGTGGAAAGTAGAGGACATTTTTACTGACTGCTTATGTGACTAGAATTGAAAGCTTTGCAGGAAAAGAATGTGTTCCTTTACTTAACTTTATGGAATACCTAAATATTCTGTCTATGCAACATGAAATTTTATTTGCCACCAAAAACAGTGACTCATTCCAATCTCCTTTCTTTTCCTGTGATCAAATAATAATGTCATTACATATGCAAATACTAATCTTCAGAAGAGTTACCTACATGACCATTACCTCTTCTTTGTCTTCACATATGTGAAATGGTGGAGATCAAAAGATCATTTTTATAAAGAATGTTTACATTAAACCCATACTAAACAGAAACAAAAGAAAACACTCCCCAGCTTCTCATTTTCCACACAAATTCACAGGCTGCCATACAGGTTAGCCTGCAAAAGCTTATTTTTTTCCTTCTTTTTTTTTTTTTTTTTTTTGGTATCCTGTGTACTGTAGTGAAGCCTAGAGGCAGTTTTTCCCATTGAGATAAATATTTTGCAAGTGGGAAGTTTTCTGCAGATGTTTGAAATAAGAAACCAGTAAACAGACAAAACAATGGGAACAATGTTAAATGTGAGATGACTATGGGTATCACCATAAGCTCACATTGTGGACAGCTGTGCACTAACCTAGCCCATCCTACAAGCTTCCAGCCAGGAGGTCAATAATGATCCTAAATTCTCAGCTCAGGAATAACCCTCGGTTTGCTTACTCTCACCTCAAAGGTTAAGGGGGAAAGAGTGAACAGCTCTTTGCACATGATTGCATTGGTATGTCCTGATGTGGTTTGACTAACCATAAACATCTACTAATTGACTACAAATGTCTAGTGCAATTTCAAATTAATTGCAGAATACATAAAACCTGAAGACAGATTATTTGCAAACTATCAAAATATAATGCACGGACGTAGAAGTATAAAACACAGCAAGCTGGGCTTTATTTTCTGGTTTTGGAAAACATAAAAAACTTCCCTATCGAAACCAAAAGGCTAACACAGGTGAAAAATAAGAAATATCAGGGAGATATTTCAAATCCATAATGTCCAGATTCTCTGGCATGATTCAGCTCCTGTTCTATATTGCCCAAATACATGCTGTATCTTCTCAGATTTTCATTCCTTGTTACACAGCTCACAGATATTATACAACTTCATTGTTCCTTTTTTTACAGGGCTCTGCTTAATCTGCTTCATCCAAAATAGTTCAGCATAGGTCCCCAATGATGGGTAATATTTGCATTAACAATTCATTTTCTTCTCCACTTCTGTCTCTCAAGTAAATGCCTAAGAATTTGTCACGGTAATCTTGTAAAAAAAGGAGAGGAGAGGTTGAATACATAATAGTACATTAAAATTCAAAATCCTTAAAAAAAATGTTGACATGGATTCAATTGTTACACAGCTGCACTGTTTATAAGCATGTTGCCAATGCCCATGTGGATCATGCACTCCAAAGAATGGAGAAAATACATGAAAAAGCACCACCTGAAAACACTTTGACTGTGAGAAATGGGACAAAGCAGATGTTACTTGTCTAACATTCATGTCTACATAATATGATCAGAGGCAACCCTATGTACAGCTTAATCCTGGATAATATAGAAAGTGTCAGGAGTCTTGTTTTGAGTGCTAGCTCAGCATGTCCTAAGGGCACTGGACTCTGTATAGGGAATTTCACATATGCAGGATACCTCTGAATGAAGATAAGCAGTTGCATACACATTGCCTGTACAATTTTTTGTATGAATCCTTTTCCTTCCTTACTTCTTTTAGAGATATGAAACAGTTAACAGCGCTGATACTTAAAACATTGTTATCTTCTGAGGTGGTCCAATACCTTTTGAAGGAGGTTCAGCAAAATCCATCTATTGCACTGCACTGAATTTTCAAGATTACTTTAGCATGCCTGAGACATACAGAAAAAAAAGACTTTTTTGAAGAAAAAAGAGATTCTGGGATGCAAAATACATGATAAATATGACATCCATAGGGCACAGCACTATAAAACAGTCCAGCCTAACCTATTCAAGTGCATAATAATATTGTACTGCTAAAAATTATATTGCCCTGATTTTCAAAAACAATTAAGGTTCATATATATCCCCATTTCCTTTCTTTCTCCATGAAATATTTACACAATGAATTCAAAGTTGTTTAGATATGCTCGATGTACATTTTTTTTTTTTTTCTTTGTCATGTTTGGATTTCATTCAAGTGTATGGTTTGCTTATGGAATAATGGCCATTTTATATAAATTATTGACAGTTACAGTTTATCTGAATTCTACTGCAATATTGTGCATGGATGTGGGTCTGGGGGATGAATAAGGGATTTCTGTTCTGTATATGCAAATTCCTTAAATGACTATTAGGAAAGAAATGAAATCCTTAAAGCAACATTCTCATATAATCATAGAATCATAGAATAATTTGGGTTGGAAGGGACCTCTAAAGGTCATCTAGTCCAAACCCTCCTGCCGTGGGCAGGAACATCTTCAACTAGAGCAGGTTGCTCAGAGCCCCGTCCAACCTGACCTTGAAGGTTTCCAGGGATGGGGCATCCACCACCTCTCTGGGCAACCTGTGCCAGTGTTTCACCACCCTCAGCATAAAAAATTTCTTCCTTATATTCTAGTTTAAATCTACCCCCCTTTAGTTTAAAGCCATTCCGCCTTGTCCTGTCACAACAGGCCCTGCTAAAAAGTCTGCTGCTGTCTTCTTTATAAGCCCCCTTTAAGTACTGATCGGCTGCAATAAGGTCTCCCCGAGGCCTTGTCTTCTCTAGGCTGAACAACCCCAACTCTCTCAGCCTTTCTTCAGAGGAGAGGTGTTCCATCCCTCTGATCATTTTTGTGACCCTCTTCTGGATCCTCTCCGACAGGTCAATGTCTTTCTTGTGCTGAGGGCTCCAGAGCTGGATGTAGTACTCCAGGTGGGGTCTCCCCAGAGCAGAGGAGAGGGGCAGAATCCCCTCCCTCGACCTGCTGGCCACACTTCTTTGGATGCAGCCCAGGGTATGATTAGCTTTCTGGGCTGCAAGCGCACATTGCTGGCTCATGTCCAGCTTTTCATCCACCAGTACCCACAATAATATTAAGATCTCTTGTCTTGGATTTAAATCTTTATCTTGATTTTCATTCAGATTTATGGATCTCACTGGCTTTATTGCTTTTCTCTTTTTAGAATACAAACATTTAAATATACAGTTTTGCACATGCACACAAAACATTTTTCTTCATTGTTGTGGTGCTGCATGTTACTCCATTCCTCTCTCTCTAGAACTGAATTAATTGCATTTCATTAGAACTTAAGGAAGTTTAGTATTATGATCGAGAAGTCTGGCATAGACCAGTTCAGACAAAATAAGTAAATTTTAGAACTGCACTGAAAAAGAGGATAACTATGCAGTGTGTGTCTGTGTGGAGGAGGGAAGAAACAGGAAGGAGGTATGGGAATTTTCAGAAGAGCAAACATTAAAAAAAAAAAAAAAAAGAAAGAAATAAAAAGAAGAATAAGAGATATAAATAATGTGAACAAACAAGAAATGTGAATGCACTTTTCATATTGCCCAAAGTACTTAGGGTAAACATGTAAACATATTATCAGAAATGTTTTATAAAATTTAATCTTCTCATAGAAAAGCTTACTAAACCTTAAGAGCCCATTAGACACAACAGCAAAAATAAAGACAAGTTACTTTTTAGCATTAAAAAGATTAAATAAACATCATAGCTTAAACTAACCAGTTGCAAGTCAACAATAACCCTAGAGAATAAAATCCTTTTTTTATAATTCAGTTCACGTGTCTGTGCCTCTTCAAATTCTAGTTACTGGAGAAAAATCCATAATACAATTATAGGTCATTTACATAAGCATTCCCAGGGGCTACCTGGTCTTACAATAAGGTTCAATAAACTTTTAAAACAGAGTTAATTTCTGTTCTGACATGTAAAATATCACAAAATATTATTATAATTAAAAAATCTGGATGTCAGTTATGCCTATGTATATGCAGAGTAATTCCATCAAAATCAGTCGTCCTGAGCAGAATTTACTTGAGAAAGTATCCCATGGACTAATATGCTCTTTGTAGATTCTTGGACAAAGAACTTAACATTAAGTATAACAGATGTAACGTTCAGTGTAACAGATACTGATTATGTTTTAGAAGAATCTGACAATAATAAAAAGAATATTTGTAAAGGAGTTATTTGCATTGAGGCTAGATTGTGCTCCAGTTTACACACAAACCATCTACAACACATGTAGAAAACTGTATTGTATGGGAAACAAAAGAGCTCTTTGCATGCTGATCTCTAAATACTAGAGGTTGCTGAGCAAAGACACTGACAGTAACTTGTTGTTGAGGCAGTCTTGGCGACAGACACTATGTAGTCATGTAAGTGTGGCATTGTGCCCAAGCTAATAAATCCGAACAACCGCCATGCAAATGTCTTTTGCTGTGCTGTGTCATATGGACTTGTTGCCACAGCCCAGCATTCACTCAGGGTTCTCTGCATTCAACATGATAGCATATTCTAGGCATGTCTACGCTGAAAGATTTTTGTCTTATTGCAACTACTCACTTAGGGCCTCCTTTCAAAATACATTCTAATACCAACTTAAATCCATTCTTCTAGGCAGGGCTTATTTATTATGCTTACAATAAATACAGCAGGACTTATAATTATATGCTTACATCCTATTGATTTCAAATAATATTGTCAACAATGATGTTTTCCTAAGCTGGTGCTGATTTCTGTTAGGTAGGTTTATTTTCTGTTTACAAAAGAATAGTCTCTATTGCACTTTGTTTGGAAACATTTAGAAATCTATTCTTGTGGAAAATTTTAAAACACTTGGAATCAGCAAATATTTTGCCTTCTTTGTTATTACCAAAGCTCTTTCTAGCAATAATAATGTAATTTCCAGATTATAACCAACAGAACTCAGAGTTTCTATTAAAAAGAGACAACCACAAACATTTTTTTTAACCTTCTCTGCTCTCATCATGTACTAAGAAGGCATTCACAAAGAAGTGTAGACATTTTAACCCCCCTTAAAAAAACTATATAGTCTCTTTAAATTACTTCACAAAAAAATCAATACTGGGCCATAAATGATCTATAGACATTCTTAAAATATAGAACAATCTGAGAATTATATCCTTTCTCTTATTGTTTTTGTTGGTTTATTTACTTAAATTAATGCATTTACACTCTGAGGTATAGCATATGTATAATAGGGAAGGCTACACAGATGTTATATGAGTACCATGAAGCATTGTTAGGAAAGGATATTTTTTTGTTTTAAATGCTTATTCATGTTTCTTGTTAATTTAGAAATGAAACACACTTCAGAGCTCATTCTGTTTTTAAATTGATTTTGTTAATAGAGAATTCTTTTCACATCAGCATCTCCCAACCTGTAAAATTAGCTTCACAAATGGAAATGACTGATAAATATGTGAGTGGAAGTGGGTTTTGGTTTAAATACATGAAGTACTAAAAAGTTTTGAAACAATAAGCAATTATAAATTCTAGCTCGGTTATTCACAACATGTGTTTATGTTTATAGTAACGATAGCTGGCAAAGACAAATTCAGTAGTCTTATGCATGCATCAGTAGAGACTTGTATACACTATTTGTGCATAATTCAGGACATTCTAAATGTAAATGAAAGAGTCTGTATTAATTTATGTGGTTCAAATTGTCAAATTTACTTTTATATATACATATATACAAACACATAGATATGGATATTTGCGTGTGTGTATGTGTATATATCTATATACAGTTCATAAAAGAATTACTACTTAGAAAAGATCTCATATGGACTTAAAGGACTGCAACCCTAAAACAATGTGGGGTCTTGCCTGTTTTTATTGTATGCGGTTATACAAAATCTGAGACTCATCACTTTTCTCAGGTACAGATGCACCATGCACCTAACTGATCCTTACTTCTAATGACTGTTAATGTAATCTGTGATACATCTTTTTCCTAGAATTTGAGGAGTAAGTGTCATCCTTTCCAACATCTTAAGCATGAATGAGTCTATTTCCAAAAGTGTGTTCGGTCTCTGGTAGAATGCTTTATAAATTGCATTAGATAGACCAGCAACCAGTTATAAGTGTAGGGATCCAAAATTTCAGTGTGCATCCACGATCTAGCCGTATTATCCTCTTTTTGTAGTCAATGTTAGACAATGAAATGTGGTCAATCTTAGGATGAGATTAATCATCCTTTTGAGGTGCCTGTGTCATTGCATATTTTCATTGTTTACAGAGAGGCTCGTGTGACTAGCTTAGAGTCAGAAGACACATTTTCTGATGTTTATATTAAAGCAGACAAATTCATTTGCTTTTTGGAATAATTATCTCAATTTTTTTCCATCTTTTAAGTTTTTTTAGATATCTATAGAAAGCAACAAAATTAATAGCTTTTTTTTTTTTTTTTTTTTTTTTACAATTTGTTGGCAAACTAGAACAAGGAGATACATAGGTTTGGTTTGGACATACTGTAACGGTACTTACCCAGCACAGATTAATAGCTAAGGAGTCTACCTGGTGTTTAAATTACTTGAGTTTTTATTACCAGTCCAGATTGAGTGTCTCCGCACATCTCTGGCAGAAGAATTATTTTCAGACTTACCCTGTTAGATGAATCAGAGTCACAGACATCAAAACAAGAAGGTAGAAAGATTAGATAATAGCTAAGTAAGAGTATGAGGTGATGTGATAACCTGAATGTGTGTTTCGATAAACAGATGTCAACCTCGAAGTATTGTCAGTTCCCCTACAGAAGTTGTATCTGTACAAATTAAGAAACTCTAACTTGGCCTTTGAGTTATAACAAATATGTCTTATACTTTTTCAGATTTTCTTCAAATACCTGTATGCTTTTTTATGCATAAAAGTTCTGCATTTCCTGTTCTGATTTTGGTAGAAAATTTACAAGAAAATAACCATGAGCTTGCTAATTCTTCATCATTTTGTAAATGTTATCCTTTGGATAAGATATAGCAGTCCATTTTAAAACCGCATTATAAACGCTACAGCAGTTTTGAACAAGCAAAGTCTATATACATTTAACATGGAAGTAGCTTTAAAACTCCAGGGAACACTAAGAAACACGTTTTTTGTTTAAGAGTTTTCTGACTGTTTTGTCAGTATAAATTGATGAAAAACCTATTTTGGAATTTAGGACCACATATTAAATTTCCAAGATAAGAGCAAAAGAAAAATAAGCCTAAACAAATAATCTGGGAGAGAGGACCCAAAATGTTAAAAAGACATTGACCAGGGAATACCGAAGAATGGCATAATTTTGGGGGTCAAGCAACACATACATACTCCATTTCTTACGATTTTTTTTCAATAAAGCATACTGGTTAAAAATTCCCTTACAACATTGCAAAATCCTTCCATGCAGTCTTTCAGTTCTCTTACCATAAGGTGAGAGTGAACATATTTCTTCATCAAATTATAGGACAGATAAATTTACTAATGTCTTTAAGACACTCTGATAATACAATGACATCTTCTGTTAAAGTGTTTATAAAGCAGAGAATCTCTGACCTAGAGGCTTGCAAAATCTATTGAATTGAGCTCCATTCTTTATACTGACTTCAGCAAGCACTTCACTGCACTACTGCTAGATAATGTTGAACAAATCACATCCAAATAATTTCTTCATTCAAAATGACACCTAAGCAATGGGCATTGTGCCATTGATTTTACAGCTCAGTTGAAAATTCTACAGCTTAGGCAAAAATTCTACTGAATTACCAAGATGTGACATCTTTCTAACATAACCATACTATTTAAAAAGTTTAATATTTATAAGGCAGATGTCAATTCTTTCCCATTTTTGTCATCCAGGCAGAAAAGCAGTTGGAGGTGCAAAATGCTTTTGCAATTTTGTTAGAAAAATTGAAATGGAGATAGAAGTAGCTTCATAGACAGTTGTATTGTTATGGACAAAACAGTGAAATCTTAAATTACTGTCTAATTTAATTATACATAGAGATATTTTCTCAGTAAAATTGTAGTCTTCTAAATGGTAATTAGAAAATATTGTCAACAGTTCATAGTGAAACTAATCTTTAGTAAATGTTTTGTTGGAAAGTTGCAAGTCTATGGAGTTGTAGTTAAGTAATAGAGTAAGGAATTGGCTAGTTTAAGTCATCAGTTTTGAAGAACTAACCTATTAATCACTTTGCATTAACTCAAATTCCAGTGCAACTAAAACTGCAGGAACAGAACATTAACTGGACACAAAATGACTGTAACTTTAGAGGATATGACAGTCTTTTTCAAGGAAACACTGGTGTGGTACCCATTAAAGGCATAACAGAACTAAAAGTTTGCTGCAAGACTCATGTCTGAGACTCTGTTGGATCATGTATAATTCCAAGGCACTGAGTCTGAGAAAAAGAATGCCCTTCATTTATCTGTTAGTAGAAACTGCTTTTAAATTAGACAGGTAAGAGTTCATCCACTTTGGATTTTGCTGGGGGTTTGTTTTTTTTTTGTTTGTTTTTTGTTTTTCCAAGCAAACAGTCCTGTCCCAAACAGAATTGCCTTTATGTTGCTTGGCAACATAATCACAGGGTTATAGTGACAGAATCAAAACCTTATGTTTAGAAATCTTCCCTTCCTACTATGGATTTGTTCCATTCAGAGACATTGTCTCTGAACATTTAAACAGAGACGGAGAACTCTATCTCTGAACAGATATTGTCTATTTCCCCTCGGTGATAGCTATGTTTGAAATCACTTCTTGAGGCATTTTAAAAGAGCAATACAGTCATTAGTAAGCTATGACTTCCAGAATGTTTGATGAGATAGACATCAAATACACAATATATCAATCAGAAGGGGTAAAAAATTCCAGATTCCCATGACTTAACTTTCTACACATTATTTCACAAAAAGTGTTGTACTGTGCTTTAGGTATCCCAGTGCTTTAGCCTTAGTAACATTAAGGGCCTGCTATCTGCAGCTCTATAACCTTTCCTTGAAGCCATTGGGGCAGTTTTCTTTGTTATTCTCATATGGTTGTTCTCATAATCTCACACCTGCAAACCCTGATAGTGTTGTTATGGCAGTTTCTCTTGGGAAACATCTACCACTGGTGTGAGACCTCTCTCCCCCCCTCCTCCCCCTCTTTACCTTCTATTTTGTAGATTTTATTTTGTGTTAAAGGAAACCAAATGCAATATACAACAAAGAAAGTATTTGAGATACAAATACTTTGTATTTGTACAAATTTGAGATACAAATACTTTGTATAGCACCGGCAGTCGGGGTGCCAGGAGGAGCTGTGCTCCAGTGCTCTATCTCTAAACTGACTCATGGATGGTGGCAAATGCCCTGTGGGGGTGGTTGCAGGAAAGTCTCTCTTCCTCCCTCGTCTCGGCTGTGGAGAAACTGTCCCGCTGGAAGCGGAAGTCAGCTCGTTTAATAAGGGAGAGCTAAGCCGGGCAGTATAGAGATACTTTCTCAAATATACAACAAAGTCAGTATAGAGAGAGAGCACTGGAGCACAGCTCCTTCTGGCACCCCGACTGCCAGTGCTAGGCTGGATGTTCAGAGGGACAGTCCCCTGTACACATCATGCAACTGATGCTACATGGAGTAAGTGGGTCACACAATGGGCTTGAATAGGAAACTGCTATTATTATTATTATGCCGGCTGGGCATCGCATATCCCA
Source organism: Aptenodytes patagonicus (assembly GCF_965638725.1). Taxonomy (NCBI): domain Eukaryota; kingdom Metazoa; phylum Chordata; class Aves; order Sphenisciformes; family Spheniscidae; genus Aptenodytes; species Aptenodytes patagonicus. The sequence continues at coordinate 173,705,268 of NC_134949.1, forward strand.
TGCCCCATGCCACTGCCCAGCTTAGCTCTCCCTTACTAAACGAGCCGACTTCCGCTTCCAGCGGGACAGTTTCTCCACAGATGAGATGAGGGAGGAAGAGAGACTTTCCTGCAGAGTCTTTCTTTTTCTTTTTCCCTTTCCCTTTCCCTTTCCCTTTCCCTTTCCCTTTCCCTTTCCCTTTCCCTTTCCCTTTTTTCTTTCCTCCCTCCCTCCCTCCTCCCTCTCTCCATCTGTCTCCTTCTCTCTCCTTCTTTTTTTGTTTTTCTTTTATAGTCATTTAAATATTTGTTAAATATTATCCAATACAGTATATGCATAGATGCTTAAAGACCAATGAATGTGCAACACTTGCATCTGATCGGTGTACTCCAGTCAGAACTAATAGTATCACACCTAAGACCAGCCAACAGAATTTGAACAGGCTTTAAGCAAAACTGTGCAATATTAAGGGAGAAGCGTGGCAAAAAATGCAGCAACGTCATAACTTTCTTCTTCACTGCTGCGCTGGAGAGAGCCTCCAGAAGAGGGTGCTCATCTGGGACCTATCTCTACTCTTCCTGGCTGGTCACTGGAAAGAGTTTTCCCTTTCCCTTTCCCTTTCCCTTTCCCTTTCCCTTTCCCTTTCCCTTTCCCTTTCCCTTTTTTCTTTCCTCCCTCCCTCCTCCCTCACTCCATCTGTCTCCTTCTCTCTCCTTCTTTTTTTTGTTTTTCTTTTTTCCCAAGAGTAACTTTAATCATTTAATCACTAGAATCATATGTATGCCACCAGCTATGCGCCCCACTAATAAATCTTTGTGCATGTGAAACTGTCTCAAGATCTTCTGTGCAGCAACATGCATTACCTACAAGAAGATACTAATTTTCAAACCTCGTCATCCTGTATTTTCCAGCAGATATCAAAAAATAGTGGTTTCATGTTCTAAAATTCACCAAAAGCTCAAGGGTCTGTAAGGATCTTAGCAGTATAAATACTATCCTGGTATAAGATACTAACTTGTTATGATGGCAAACAACATCTAAACATGGGGAATGATATGAATATACCTTTTCTCATAAAGAGATGGAACAACCTGTTTTTCAGCATCCTTCCAAAGAGGAAGTAGTCATGTTAATTTTTCACACCTTATAATTCCTTTGATAGCAGCAATAATTACATCAGCCCTCGGTATTCACTGAGACATAAGAGAAGAAAGAGTCATGGTATTTCAACTGTCTGTCTCTATCAGGCCTGTGGAAGCTGCGTATAAAGGAAAATTAAACTTACCAGCTCATTTGTTCTTAATTTAATAACTTAGGTCATTGTAATTCTTCTGATTATATTCTTTCTTTGGAACTCCTTCATTTAGTACCATCAAACTGAACTTTCTCACAATGGTTTGTTGTCAGATTCATTCATGCTTATTTTCTCCTCTCATATCATCCAGACATTCAAAAGATTTACTGTACTTCTTAAACACTGCATATTTACTTACATAATAGTGCCTCTAACATTTACAACAGTCTCTGCTTCATATTTCCTCCCTGCTATTTGCCCTTTCTTTTTATCAACATGACATTTTTATTGATATTATCTTTTCTAGAGGAAAAAATGAATTCTAAAATTTCTCAGCTTGTTATTAATTCAAGAGACAGAGTATTTCTGAGATGTCAATTGAAGTTTATTTGGAAGTTGTAAGTTTTAACCTGAATCAATCTAGTCATGTATTCATCTTGCTTTTTGTTGCTTGGTTGGTTGAAGTTTATTATTTTTCCCAAGGTTGCACACCTTTCTGTTCAAAGAAAAAAACTTACAGCTTGATCTTTTCATGTTTTGTATGTGTGTGTGATAGGACAGAGGTTTTCAAACATTTTGTTAGTGCTATTACTTAATCTTCTCAATGTCAAACCTTTTCCTGCTAGACAAAGCAAAATGATTTATATACAGTATTCTGTTTAAGATCAAATTGCAGATATTCTATTGCCTGAGAAAACATCCAGCATTTTCATGCATATCACCTATGAATGTTTTAGAAAAATTCCCATACTTTAAGTTTCAAGGGAGCTAAACATAGTAATCTTTTCTTAAAAACTGTGCCCTTCACCTTGACATAGAATTTGATAAAACTTACAATAAGGACAGTCAGGCTCCATTGTTTTCACATTCCACATAGATATTTTTAGTTCTACATTTGGATTAATGAATCTCAGTTTAAATGTTTCCAGTGTTGACATCTGTATCTAAGCTACTTATCTCAGGTTTCCTTTATAGATAATAAAGAAAAGATAAGCAGTTTTAAAACACAACTGATCTGATCAACTTAAGAAATTTACTCTATGATGACATAAATTGTCATCAACATCTCTCTTTCTGACTAGAAAGAAGCTTAGCCTTCCTGGACTTGGATGCAAACGTATAAGATTTGCTTAGTTTTCCTACATAGGTTTCATCTGAGAAGTCATAATGCATCGAAGAGGTCCAGGTGGGGATAATATATAGGATGCAGGACTTAAAAGACACACAAGACAGTGGCAGCTAGAAGTCAGGTGGGTTATCTTACAATATTGCAATGATACTAGACCCTTAGGAGTGGGCAACTGAACTAAGCATATACATTTAGTCAGATAAATCCAGTCCCTAATGTGGAACCTAAATAAGCACAGATGAAGAAAGAGTAGTAATTTACTTATTCTTGTTACAGTTCTCAGATTTTTTTTTCACCAAATTCCACAATTTACCTTTCATCCCTGTCTCCTCCATGCTCTCTACAGGTAATTCTGACAAGGGAATAGGTTCAGACATCTATTTTTAATTCCTGAAGGTCCAGTGGCACAACAATGTATGTTATGTAGACATGGCCATGACAAGTATGGATATTCTAAGATTTCAGGCCATACTGATTAGCTTCATATGGATGATGATCAGGAAATGTTACTGAAGCAGCTGACTACATAACAGTTCAGAGCCATAAAAGCAATGCCTTACAAACTATATCCCTCCAGTAACAGTTTGAACTGACTTAGGATGTAAGTAATGAAAGAGCAGCCACAGAAATTTCAAGACTTTCATTCCCCATTTGAGGGCTATTTTGCTAAGGAAACACTTGATACAAGCAGTGGAAGACTTTCCCACATTTAATTTTAATCAAGGGAAAGATGTCTAGGTGTATTTCAGAGATGAATTTGATTGTTTAGTTGTTTAAGTTCCCCTCTGAGTGAAGAGAGAGCTAGGGTTTGGTGAGGTTATACAGAATTAAGTACTGGGTGCTGCCTGAGGTGCTCTAGCATTTCCTCCGTGGCCTCCAGAAGCTGCCCCAAGAGGGATCAGGTTTCACACAGGTTTGGTCTCATATCTGGAAACCTCATGTGGATGTCTCCAATGCTGTATGGCTCCTCAAATAGCATTAGACATTTATGAATAGGCAACTGCATTACGTTCTAGCAAGTACAATCATTGAAACTTAAGGAGTGATGCAGCTATCTAAATTAAGTATCTATTTTAGGATGCTGTAAACAGCTGTCCAGACCTCAGTGACTGCATTGACAAGATCTCACTTGGCTTTAAAGAGAGCCTAGACATCTAGCTTTGTTACCGACACCTACATTTCAAGTCTGAATCTGGGGCTGAATCCTACATTTACACTTTTCAATCAACAGAGACACACACAAGCATTGTCATAGCTTTTCTTTATTTTTTAATATTTATACAACCCTTCATAACTAGCCATTATTTTTTTCTCACTTCAAGGCAAAAATTTGTCTACCCTATCTCCTTGTTTTCAATTTAATTTAAGATTCTTCTGCCTTTTGTTTTGTGTTTTTGTCATATTCTTCTCACCCCATTCTGTTATGGTAGCATGTCTCTGTGTTTATTTTTTAATGACTATATAAACCCAGACCTATGGGACAAAATGCAGTGAATTAATATCAACATAGGTGTAGTAACAAAAAAATATTTTTGTTCATAGTGTTATAGCTTCTTGACAATGCTTCTATTCAAAATTAATTTTTCAGAGTCCCAAGAGAGAAATCTTTTTTCCCACTAAAACTAGAATAGACATGATCAAGTAATTGACAGCTTTATGTATCTGTGGAAATGTGAGTAGGATGGACCACAGTTTTTTAAAGACAGCACATAACTCTTGTGTGCATTATTTCCTAATGCAGTGGAAAGATTTTTATGTTTTTTTCTTTCCTTTATTCCCCTATGAGGGAATTTTTAAGGTGTTACAGGAATAACTGAGAGACATCACCAGATATCCATTTTTCCTGTTTAAAATAAACCTTTTCTTGTCAACACAGGAGCTTCTTAATAGCATTTTCTGACTTAACGTTTCATATATTCTTATTGGTTTTTTCTCTCTTCTTTGTTGTTGACCTTATTGCACCTATACTGAGGGCAGAAGGATTGTCATTTGAAATAATTTGAAATGACCATAGGCTTTTAGACAGGCAACTTTGGAATATGAGTTGGGAACATAATGTTGCCATATCAAGGTAGGATATATTGTTCAGCCTACTGTGACACACTGAATAATTTGCTTTGCAATGAAGCTACAAATTATGCTATAAAAGTATATCAGAATTTTCCCCTTCTACTCTTTTAGTTAAAGCAAAAAGAGATCTTTTATATAAGTATATATATACACATATTTGTTTATATATAAAATACATGGATTTTTAAAACTAGGTTTTGATTTTTCCACTTTCATCAGGAATGAAATCCAATACATTCTGATATCCATTATATAAATCTGTTTTGTCATTTGATATTGTCATACTTAAAATAAATATAAAAATGATATTCATAGACAAAAATCACACCAAAGATTATTTTAGGCATAATATTATAAGTATCTCAGTTTTTGTATGTCCAGACTAAAATTATGTCAGTTTTGTGAAAGTACTGGTCACCCAACAGTATCAACCGTTTGGAGTGGAAATAAAATATGTTTGTGTGGGGTGATATTGGTCTTTTAAAATTGGATATCTTAGATTAAATCTCCAGATTTTGGCTACCTGATAGATTGGGAAAGACAAATGCCTTTTTTTGACAAAAGTTTTAAGCACAGGAGCTAGCTAGACAGATCAAGATCTCCAGCTGTATGTTCACCGCTTGAACGACTTCAGGACTACGTAATGTCTGAGTTTCTAAACTCACTTGTATTAACAGTCAACTTCAAAGAGGTTGAAATTGAAGCTAAGTTATCAACAAGCTGACATTCATATCACCATGCTCTATTTTTCCATAATACAATAACTCTCATTAAACTTAATTCTAATTTAGATTATTTTGTTTTAGAGTTTCTGATGAATGGATAATAGAATGTTACAAGTAAGATCCACTGTTTTCCTTGTAACTCAAAACATTTTTGTAATGTGAGGTTAGGAAGAACGTGGTTACCATGTTTTATGTACTTATTTTAATAAAGATAGATATGAAAATAGTATGTTTATACAAGTAAATGCCCACAGGAAAATATTGAAAAATATAGTAAGAAATGCACTAAAACAATTAAAATGTTTAGAAGAAGTTTTTAAAAAAGGCATTTGAATTAACAATATAATGTGGCAATGCACAGCACTAAGTTTTAGGTAGTACTAATATATAGTAAACCAATTTAAAAAGAAAACGTAACACACTTAACTGTGAATTTTATTGTATTGTTTCACCTACTAGATCTTCTTTGTTTCATCATGAACTGAACACATATTCCTATTAAGCCATCTTTATTTCAGTTTGTTATGAATAAAAGCTTTGTTTTTCAAGGATAAATTCTGCTGTATAATACTAAATAATAGAGGCTATGTTATATACATTGAAAAGTCTGAATTATTGACTTGTAAATTGTGCTGTCACTAATATCTTGCATGAGTAAATCTTAATTCCAAGTGTTTAATGAATTATTTAAACCTAATCTCATTGGTGTTTCAGAATAATATGCAATGTATTAAGAATGTTACTTATCACTAAAGTTCTTTTTCCCTTAGTGTCTTTCTTTTCAACTACACATTAAAACATATTAGAAATTAATCCTAAGAACATTAGTTACATATCTGCTTGGAAATGGAATATAGATGTGAAGTTTATAACAGTAGGTCTACCCATACAGTAACCTTCATAAGCTTTCTCAGCATGGTTTTTGAAAGTTATTTATACAAAACTTAAAAAAAAAAAAAATCCAGATGTTTTGCTTATATAAAAAAATGCAGAAATTCTGAAGCCAGTCACTATTTTTCATGTATAAGAAAAAAATAGCACACATGGTTAATTTTCCATCATGTCTTTAAAAAGTCAGAATTTAAGTAAATGTTCTGAAATGGTACCTTTTTTAAAATATCTGTAGAAATTTTCTGTTTCTTTTGGGTTTGAAAATATAACTCATAACCTGTTAAGAAATGTCAACAGAGTCTCTGTGCCTTGAAGGCTTATATGATGTTTCTGAAAAGCTCTGACTTAGTAAATGACTTTTTATGCATAACAGCAGTTCTGAAATGGGTTATGATGCTAATTTAAAAATGTAACAAACATGATGAGATATCAGCATCTTTAAATTGGGAAAGGCTGGAAACAAATTACTGAAATTGCCATATGACCATCCTAGCAAAATCCAATGAAATTTATGAGGTTTAGAATTTATAGAAAAACATGTACTAACTACTTTTTTTCAGTGTGTACACTTTTTATTGTAGAAGCCATTTAGAAAAAGGTGGGGATCTATTCCCTCTACATTTTTTATATCCTTCTTAATTTTCTGTAAAAGGAGGAACAACATTTCTCTAGACATCCCACAGTTAATGGGGAGTGAGGAAGAATTCTGCACAATGACTCAGTCCACCAAACGTTTGATATGCTCTCCTTTGTCGACTAAAGGAAACTACTTTGTAACCTCTCATAAGTATCAAATTTTGTGGCCTGAATCTGGGCATCAGTGCACATAATTAATTCACAACTTTCTTTTTTGAGAAAACAATTTTTTAATAAACCATTTCAAATAGTTATTAAATGGGAAAAGTACCTATCAGGCAGTTTTGTACCTGAAACAGTGTTTTATATATTTCATAAATTTTAAGTAAGGGACAGTTTGCTGACTTTTCTGATTAAGCTTCTACTAGAAAATAACAAACCCACCTGTATACCGCATTTCCTTTATTCTCACCACAGTAATGAAATCTGAGAAGTGCACATGGGCAGCCAATTTCAGCACCCCTCAGAGAGTTCATGATTGAGAAATAGCCTATGACTGTACTTTTGTCTATATCAGTACTAAAAAAAAATCACCCTAAATCTCTAACATTACTATTTACTCACTTACATCTGACCCATCTAAAGCCCTTCTCCAAGGTTTTGTGCCTTTGAGAGACCCCTGACTATTTCAGTTAAAGAAACTGATGATATCTGCTAAATAAACCATGTCTTGTCATTGCTGGCTGCCCCTGACAACTGGCCTTGTTATGGTTTCTAGTTTGGCTTTTATCTTCTAGTTGTGCTGTTTTCATTGTTCAGCTAAACATTTAAAACTGCTTAAAAGTAAGCTAAAACTTTTATAATTTAAGTATGTCTCCATCAGAACTGGTCTGGAAGGGAAATTGAAAATTAATTGGCCATAGAAATCCACCTGCAATTTTCCCACCTAAATTTAGACACTTTAACAAGGGTGTTTATAAGGTAGGGTCTAACCATCCTACGCTCATTCTGCAGTCAGTGGCTCCCCACAAGTGTGCCAGTCACCTAAGAGCTGAAACACTCCCTCAGAAGTGATCCACAAAGTATTGATGACTTAATGACTCATTCATATGCTACCTACACAGAAGTAAATTTAGGTGGGATACACCTGCAAGACAAGGCATCACTGGAATATACTTTGCAATGCAACTAGTTCTAGAAGTATTGACTGTGTCTACACCAATATGACTTTAAATGAATCAACTTACATTTCCAAGTCCTGGGATGACCATCACACCTTTGTGTCCAAATCTGGTATCACAATGTCCATTAAATTTGTCCAGGTGGTGTAAAATATTCTAGTATGTGCCATCCACATTACCCCATAGAAAATTACTGCTGTATTCCTAATTATCTTCTAAAAGTAAAGTAGATCAAATACATATTATTTTAAACAAAGATCACAGCAAGCAGAACTAAAAAAGAATCTGCAATGTAACTGCAGAGTAGCTATTCCACTGATATGAAACTGTATTATCTGAAATATTTTTATTCTGAATTGCTGTAAACTAGGCTGGCATGCTCCTAGTCAAATCTCAAACCCTGATTACTCATTGCAATGACCTCTGTAGCCCTAGGGCTTTGGTCTTGAGTGCTACTCCCATATTTCCAGAAAGCTGGAGTTCAAACACTAAATTTAAATTTCTAGTGAATTAGTGACCCTTATGTGTGCTTTCAAACCACTCAGACTTACTTGTTTGGTTTTTGAGAATAAGGTAAACCACATATCCTGACATAGCTTTTGTTTCTTCATCTCCAAGAACTTTCATGTTAAACTGAAACCATGAGAGAAAATGAATGCGAAACAAGGGAAGAAAGGAACAAAGTCTTTGAGGACTGAGAGTTGGGAGGCTGTGGTTATGTAAGAATACAGTGATTGCAAAAATCTACTGAATGACCTTGTAAACTTGGTTTACTCTTTTATATGCAAGTTTCTCCTTCAGAAAAGTCATAATACTTACTGATCTTGCAGAGTTGTGAACATCATTCACTCCTAATTAAAAACAATCAAACCCAAATACATAAAGAACTTCTTATACATCAAAGGCAATTAGACCTTAAACTTTTGAGATCCTGAGGAAAAAAAAATTATTTGAACTTTTTAGATCTTTTTGGTTTGAAAATCAAGCTGTAACTCTTATAATAATGTGCCTTCTAATTATTATTTGTTGTAAGAAGGTACTACAGTAACTAAAATGAAAAGTACTGATATATAAGAGAAAACATAAATAAATACAAAAGAGCACTGAGACTTCTCTCACTCCAAGGTAATCCGATATTTTTGAGATAAGGGTTCGCATGAAGTTTTGTTTAGATACTCCTTCCATAAAATCTTCAGATAGCTTTAAAGCTATTGAGTGAAGAGCATTAAAACATCAGCATATATTATGTTGTTGTATCTGACACCTGCATACTAATGTGGCAACTCCTAATATATAATATAAAGTTACAAGTAAATAAAATTAATCATGGCATATTTCAAGTATAACATGCACAAAAGCACAGAACTGTAGCTGTGCTAAAATGTTATTCACCCACGCTGTCTACATCAACAAATAGCTCAGCGCAGGAGGAGCCGATGTGGAGTGTAAAGCAGTCTGGTGCAGAGGAAATTACATTGGCACTATGCACATTTCAGGAAGGTTGACTTCAGATTTTGGGAGGATTACTTAGTAAATAATGGAACTGTCAGATAAGATGGATATGGACTCATCTAGGGTCCTGGTAGCCTGTAGGCCTGATTAACTTTACACCCAGCCTGAAGCAAAATTGAAGTTTATTTTTTTCTAAAGAAAAATAAAATTACTGTTCTAATTTAGACTCAGTAGGGAGCTTATTCTGCCTGATGACAAAATCTTGGTGTTCTGCTTACAGAGAAAGTAGGTATGAAAGATTTAGCTCAGAACTCATTGTGTATTCTCAGTACAGCACTAATTCCAATTAAATTTAGTGTGACAGTGTGAAAGTGTCAGTAACAGAGCTCTAGAACTGCTGGAGATTTGGGTTTTTTTCAAACTCTGTAGTAACAGCAACTAAAGGTCAAATTACTGATCCAATATCAGATGCCTTAGCTGTCTCCCACATGGCCAACATATTTAATTATAGGTGATAAGTGACACGATACTGATTTCACCTACAGAAATGTTCTGTATAAATAAGTGTTGAAAGAAAACACACAGAGAAATAAAAATAATTGTCGGAGCTGAGTCTTTCTAGCACAAACCAACTATTATTCATGAGGTTCCAGGTTTCTGATAAAAACAGATGGTAGTTCTAGTAACATATCAAATATTTGACAATAACAGATAACTACCATGTATTTAGTTTTCTTTTTGCAAAGAAGTGTTACTTTTAGAGAAGATTCCATATAGTTGGACAATATATTTTACTAGGGTTTTACTTTTTTTTCTTCTTCTTATATTTCTTTCAAGAGGTTACAGTTTACCTTTTCCACCTTTTTTCACAGTGTACTGTTTCAGACAAATGACTTTTGGTCTATTTTCTAACTTTGCCAAGACAGAAGACACACTGAAGTCCCTTGCAGTAAGTGAATATACTAAAGATCTCTTTCAAAAAGTCTGTAGAACATTTAGATGTCATTATACTTCTTGGGGCATGAAAGCTTTTCCTAAATTACCTTCTAATACACTGACAACTTACAATAAAAAAACAAACAAACAAACAAACCAAAAAACCCAACCAAAAACCAACCCAACAAAAAAACCTAATATGTCCCAGCAATAAATTATGACAGATCAAAGGCATTGGCGGTATTACTGGTCCTGAAATTGCATGGAAATTCCAGTGTTTTATTGGACATGGATTATATCTATGTTTTGAATTAAATAAAAACAAAAACAAAAACAAAAAAAAAACAACCTAAAACCTAATAGTCCCTGTCAATCTGCCCAGAGGCCAAAATTCTTTCTTGACCCCAAATCAAGCAGATTAACTTTGACCATGTGAAGAAGTCATAATAATCAGACAACTGTGGTTCAAGACACACAAATCTGTCAGGCATACGTTGTGAGTTTCTTACTCTCTGCTGTTATTTATCCATGTCTTTTGCTACACATGGTACAAGCAAATGGAATTATTCATATAGTTCCCTCAATAATTTTCTTCATGGTTGTCTGTGGTGTGGGTGAATCTTATCAAAGGTTTTCATCTGGGTTTTTTGGGGGTTTGGTTTTGGGGTTTTTTGCTCAATATGGACTTGTTCAGTTTTATTGTTATATTTCTTTCTTTTTTTCACTTTGAATTTTCTTTTCATTATTATTTAAAAGTATAACTGAATTTGCTTGGGAAAAAAAATTGGAGTTTCTAAATAACCAAAATATGAATCCCTCCGATATGGAGCTCCCAAAATAGTCTTCAGTCTTGTCTGTGGAATATCTGCGAACAAGTAGAAGAATAGAGAAAAAGTAGAAAAGAAGGTTATAATGGGATGTGGGAAATAACAGGAGAATCGTATTCAGTAGCTCCTGCAGTGCTGATCTCCCATAGTCATTCCTCTTTATCCCAGTAGTTCTCCTGTCTCTGATTACTCCAGCTTCTACAGCAGATTATCTGGTTCATTTAAATAAATTGTAAGTACCAAAACTTTCAGAGGGAGCTAGATATCTGAGATATGGGATGTTTGTTGGGAGCATGATATATAGCTCCTCATCTACCCAAGGGCTGGCTTATTGTCTCAAGGAATATGAAGCCTGCACTTCTGTGGCATATGGAGCTTTTAGGTTTGGAAGATCCCTCTCATGCCACCAAAATAAATGTCACCATTTTGGCTTTGTAGATTTCATATTTATCTTCTTCTTGTGTTCCATAGACGTACATATGTCCACATAGGCATATCTGTATTTTATATATTAATGTAACAAAATGCCTACCATTTGGTTGTAGGTTTCAACACGTAATGATAAGAGAACTATGTGCTTTTATTTGAATAATTTTCTGAACACTATGACCTTCCGTTCTCCTTTCTTTTACATAAAAACTAAACGGTCAAAAGAATTAACAGGATAGAAAGCAAAATCTAATTTTCCTTCTGGTAAAAATAATGGTTATTTTACTTTAATTTTGCTTTAAGACTTTAATTTCATTTAGATTTTATACTGTAGCAATTCATAATGATCAGTTGCTAAAAGACAGCTTCCTGAAGGTCCATTAGAATTGCATGAACAAAAATGTCTAGTTAAACAAAAGTTAAGAATTAAATAAAATGACAAACATAAACAAATTTAAGTTATTTACACACTGAAAAGCACTTAGACATTACAGATATTTAGCCATTTTGCAATAAAAAGTCAGTTGGATAAAAACTTCATGAAATATACATGTAAAGTTTTGACCTTTAACATAGACTGTGCTTTTAGTCAATTCCACTGAAGTATCTTTCCCAGATGGTGGAACAACATTCAAATTGCCCTTTAGGCTTTCTAGCAACTCTTTCCACTTTGCTTATTTCCTTATTCCATGAGCAGCCCATACAGTAGAGTTCTTCATATATAAATTTCACCAATCTTGTCTTTTGCTATTTTCCTGCTAGCTATATAGCTTAAGAGTTATTGGGTCCATGGGGGATGAGTGTAACTATGAAGGATGTTATCACTATAAGCAAGGAATATGTTAGACCTTCATAGACTCACCAGTTTCTCTCCCTGTTTCATTTAGCGAGACAAATTATAAGACAGCAAATAGTCTGTTTTCCTGTGTAAAAGACTGGTTGACTTTTTTTTTTTTTTTTTCCAAATAAACAAACCTAACGTAATTTATTCTAACATCAAGTATTGCATGTTTTTTTGTGGTACTCTCTTGTTTGTTTCTAAACCTTTCCTATTGAAAAGCTGCAACAGTTTCTGGAAATAAATGCTTAAATTCACACTCCCTGAACAAGTAAAAATCTCACCTTATTGGCTATTTACTGAGTAAAGGGCTATGATTAAGCCTTTATTATAATAAATCCATATTTCAACTTAAATAGAAAGCAACATTTATTAGGGAATTGGTTTGGTTTAGGGAATTGCATTGGGGTCTGATTTGATGGGAAGAATCTTTATGCACCCTGTTTGCCGCAGTCTTTGCTGTTAAGACTTGCCTTTAGGAATCCCAGGCCCCTGAAGTCAGAGGGAGATTCTGGAGCAAGGAATACTTACCCTCAGTGGAGGAGGACCATGACAGAGAATATTTAAACAGATTGGACACACACTACTACTAGGGACCTGATGGGTTTCAGCCATGAGTGTTGAGGAAACTGCCCAATGTCACAGTGATACCACTCTCAATAATCTTTGAAAGATCATGGCAATCGGGGGAGGTCCCTGAGGACTGGAAGAAAGGAAATGCCACGCCTCTCTTCCAGAAGGTCAATAGGTGGGATCTGGGCAACTACAGGCTGGACATCTGACAGGAAGGTGATGAAGAAAATCTTCTTGGAAGGCATTTCCAAACATATAAAGGAAGGATTTACACAGGGGAAATTATGACTGACAAACCCACAGCCTGCTACAATGAAATGGCTATCAAGGTGGGTGAGGGAAGCGTAGTGGTTGTTACTTATCTTGAGTTTAGCCAGGTATTCAACAATGTCTCCCATAAAATTCTCATAGACAAACTGATGATATATGGGTTAGGTAAGTGGGCAGTGTTGTGGATTGGAAACTGGCTAAACTGTTGGGCTCAAACTGTCATTCAGCTGCAGGCCACTCACTAGTAGTGTACCCTGGGGGGTCAATGACTTGAAAAATAGGACAGAGTGGCACCCTCAGCAAGTTTACAGATGATACAAAACTGGGACCATCTAATGGTGATACATTAGATGGTTGTGCCATTAAGAAAGACCTCAACAGGCTCAAGAAACAGATTGAAAGGAATCTCATGAAGTTCAACAAAGGCAAAGTCCAAGTCTTGCACCTGCAGAGGGATAACCCCATGGACAGGTACATGTTGTGAGCTAACTGGCCCGAAAGCAGCTTTGCAGAAAAGGACCTGGAGGTTCTGGTGGACAGGAAGTGGAACATGAGCCTGCAATGTGCCAACAGCCACAAGCAAACAGCCTTCTGGGCTGCATTAAGAGGAGTGTTGCCAGGAGGTGGGGGGAGGTGATCCTTCCCCTCTATTCAGCACTGGTGAGGCCACTCTTGGAGTACTGTGTCCAATTCTGGGCTCCCCAGAACAAGAGAGACATTGATATACCGGAGAAAGTCCAACACAGGGCCACAAAGATGATGAAGGGACTAGAGCATTTGACATACAAGGATAAACTGAGGGACCTGGGAACCTGTAGAACAAAAGTTTGAGGGGAATGTTTTCAATAAATCAATCAATAAATACCTGATGGGAAGGTGTTAGGAAGATGGAGCCAGACTCTTGTCAGTGGGTCCCAGTGACAGGAAAAGAGACAATGGACACAAACTGAAACACAGGAAGTTCTACTTGAATGTAAGAAAACTCTTTTACATTGTAAGGGTAGTTGAACATTTGAACAGGTTGCCCAGAAGTGTTTTGGAGTCACTATCCTTGGAGATATTCAGATCCAAACTGGATATAAGCCTGAGAAACTTGCTCTAGCTGACCCTGCTCTGAGCAGGATGGTTAGAATAGCTGATCTCCAGAGGTCCCTTCCAATCTCTGTGATTCTGTGATTCTGTGAGATTCAATACTAAATGAAAACATTTACCTTTACACTCCTAAATTCCAGAAATTAGTATAATTTTATGCCTCTCAGACAGGGAAGTTCTAAGAATCCGGAGCCTTACATTGTCTGTAATACAGAGAAGATAACAAGTCAAAAGAAAATAAGGCTTGGAAAAGTCCAAGGAACATAACAGCAAAAGAGAGAGCAGCTTTTCCACAGGATGTCCTCTCTTCTTGAATGTAAGGTTCTGTGGAAGTATTCCTATGACAAACCAATTTAATATTTTTCCACAGACATTGGCAGTAGTGAAGAAAGTTATGACCAGAGAGAAATTATTAAGATAATCGTCTTGTTTCCCCTCCCTAACATATTCATTTAGGGGGCAATGGAGCTTCTGGAAATCTTCAAAGGCACATTTTGAATTCTTGAAGTGGGGATGAATAGTAGAGTTAATCAACAGCAAGATCCTCAGATAAATTAATGGTTTCTTTGAAAGTCATGTTTCTACAGAGAATATGGAGGGGAGGTGATGTGGAGGGAGAGAATAGGATGCTGAACATTATATGGAAGTTGTGTGTGTAAATAGATTTCTTTGGTTCCTTGAGTCTTACACCCATAATTATTTTCCCTTTAGTGAAGTAACCGTGAAAACTTCTTCAGCCCAGACCCTGTCAAATTTTCTGGCCTTTATGTTTCATTCACTTTGATTTTTGCAACTGAATATATACACACCAGTTAGGAAGTTAGAGATCTCTTTGATGGGATTGTTCAAAAGACAAGTAAGGGACAGTTAACAAAAGGACTGTGGCCTGTTACTATGAATGGTAATACTACTTTACTGAGCTGCTGAATATAAAAATGCTCATGTAGTTATATTAGCATGTTTATTTTTGGATTCAAAACAATCAAATGTCAAATCTCATTGGCATGCTTCTACTTTTATGGGTGCAACAGGTCTTTCTTTTTACCTGTAAGTTTTTAAAATTGTGGAAAATAAAATGGACAGAAGTCAGTCGACTTAAAAAAAATGTACCGTATGGTATATCAAGCACTACTTTCGGAAATAATGAAATATGCAGATAAAGAATGAAGAACAACACCACTAGCCAGCTGCTTTGTAGAAAAGGATCTCTGAGTTACAGTTAGCATGAATATGCATGAGTCAATAGTAACATACTCTCGCAAAAAGTCAGTAGTAATACACTGATAGTTATATTGGCTCTTTCTGCAACATTTCTGTGATTGATGGGAGTATCAATCAGAGATCCAAAACTCAGTTTGTTACCAAAGCTTTTACATAGGTTTTCTCTAGCTCGGGCAGTTTGGCAAGCATCATAGTTGTTGCCTATTTCTTGTCAAACCACCAGCAGAAATCAACTGTTGTCCTTAGGCTATGAGTTTGGACTTCCTTTTTACACGATAGGCATTCCTTTTTATTTTATTATACATTTCAGAATTATCTACATTTTATTATCATGTTTAAAAAATTTAATCTGACTTCTGACACCTGTACCACAAAATTACTTTCATCACTGTTGATCATCTGCAAGACTAGTTATATCTGTTGAATTACAAGCATTCTGTTTTTTCTGGTCTTCACCTCTAGGTATTTAAACCAGTTTCAATCTCAGCACAGAGCTGTACATCAGGACAACGTAATCAGCTTAAGAAACTTTGCTTTTCTATTTTGATAATTCTTACCAAATGGCATATAGTATCTTTAACAATTAATAAGGCCAAAATACACAACATGAAGGCACACACAACAGTGCTTTCTCTTTACAATATATTAGAAAGGCTGCAATGGGAGTGGTACTCAGACTTGCACTACCTGTAAAGGAGACTGTTAGAATCTAGAGAAGTACAATGAAAATGAATGAAAAATATGTTAAGATAGTTTTATTTGTTTAATCTACAAAACAGAGAGCTGATAGTAGAAATAAAGCCAGTTGTATATGTCACAAAGACGTCAATGATGGATCACTACCTAGAAGGGGACAGGAATCAATTATCTTAAATAGTAACACTAAATTTTGATTAACCAGTAGGAAAAGGAAGAACAAACCACAGTTTTTCTTCCTTTGAAACCAGTGATTCACCAAAAAGAATGAGCTAAGAAAGTTGTGGTTCCCAGCACAAGCTATTTTCAAGAAAATACTGGATAAATATCTTGCTAGAATGATGTGCACATGCCTGGTCTAAAGTTGGGGCAAGACGACTGTTTTAGATGGCCTAGATATCACTGCTAGCCTGTTTTCTATGTTCAAGTGCGATCTTCCTGAGTCAGGATAAATTTGTTACGTTCATGAATTTCACAGAATATTACCTATGCAAAGCTACTCTGGAAGTAGCTCAATTACATTTTATTATATGCAAAGAAAAATGCAGAGATAAATCTGTGTGTGTGTATGTATAGTATATATACACATACGTGTTGGTGTAACTGGGTGAGTTCCATAACAATTATGATAAGTCAGTACAGATATGGTCTGATAGTTTTATGTTGCATTGTGTTGCAAATATGACATTCTTAAATAAAGGGTTTACTAGCAAATACATACATGCAGAGCATGATATTTATGAGTGCCCTTGGTATAAGTACAGTAGTAATTTACAGATTAACCGTATTTTATTAAGTAACTCATGTGAAGGCAAGGTAAAACCTAGCCAGCAAAAGCAGAAGCAAACTTACAGAGGTTACCAGAGTACCATTTAATGTATTTTCTTTAAAAGTTCTGTTGACCACCTTCCAAACATGTCTATACACAGACATGTGTTTATACATATAAACTTATGTCTTCCAAATATGTCTGCAGTATCTATACAAAGTAAAAAATGCAAATGCAACCAAGGAGGATATGCATCTTCAGTGTGGAAATTTCTACTATCTCTTGCTTGCCATCCGCAATGCAAAAAGGTGTTAAAGGAAAAAAAAAAGTCCCCAAGCTTCAGTTTGTTAAGAGAAGCTTTTATTCTGAGTCTTTAAAACATAATCATTTAGGAAATGCTGGTTAGTATTTCTAAAGTAATTTGCAGAAAGGATATTTCTGAAATGTTTTAAAATGATAATGTGGTTACAGCTGAAATTCTCCACAAAGTTTAGGACTCTAGTATTGTTAGCTTAACACTGAAAACAGAAACCATTCTTGTTCCAGATCACTTGCAAGTGAAGTGTGAGAAGTGAGACAACTCTTTGATGAAGAGAAACACAGAACACACGGAAGAGACCTCCAGAACCCTCCTAACAACACAGAGGAAGAAATCAGAGAATTTTAAAGAACAAGGAAACCAAGAGAATCCAAACAATCAAGAGGGAAAATGTCATTGATTATCCCACAGGTGACTAAAAGATTACAGAGAATGAAAATGATATGATTTTCTGAGCTATAGCTAAGATATTGTGAGAGATTTCAGTGAGGTCTAATTTAACCGATACTCTTATTTCTCAAGCATACAGGATATTTCTTACTTTTAGCATTCTGAATAAGTAAATGAAGAAAGAATATCTGTATTTGCTGAACTGAGACTCAGACAAATTATCTTTAATGATGCTGTTTTGCTGAAAAAGATGCATTTCATTATGGAGTAATGAAAATTTGATGTCTACATGCCATTTCAGGATGATCAGAAAGAAAAAAAATTAGAACTGCCTTCCTCAAGAAAATACTTTCCTTATTTTCTGTCTGCTGCATGTAGCAAAAGCTTTGAAAAATCAATCAGAAACATTTTCTCAATGTTCCTTTTTTGCGGAGGGTTTAAACTAAAAACGTTGTATAATTTCAGAAAAGAAAAAAAAACTTTCAAAATGTTTACTGATAATTTCAAAGCTTCCTGTAAATAGTATCAATATTTCTGTAGGAAAAGTTGATGTGCATACACATACACACTACAAAAATGGAGCATTAATCTCAGGGAAAGACTGATCTTCTTTAAAGAATCCAATTGTTTTTGCCATAATTAAATGCTTCCTTTTATGCAGAAAAATAAACAAATAGTTCCAAAAACTGATCAAATTTTATTTATATATCAACACAGTTAGCAACTGTAGTAACTAGGCAATATATGCTCTATTAAAAATTGAAAAAAAATATGAAGGTTTCTTCTTGAATTTGGAATCATACCATATTTGCAAATATTATTCTGAAATATATATATTTTTTACAACTATAAACATTATTTAACTTTAAATAGGCTATATAAAAAACCAAACAATTGTAAAGTTTGAAAAAGACTATTGTATTATAAATGAGGTAATAATTTGAAGCTTTCTTAGCTAGGTATAAGTATGTTTTCAGGCCCTATTAATCTTAGTAACACAGGTTAATAACCAGCCACAGTTATGTTAGATATTTTCTCTATTAGAATAGTACCTAAGGGCTCAATCTAGGGCCCACTGAGTTAATTCAAACTTTTATTAATGACATCAATGGAGCATGATTTTCCTTTTAGTGTTGTATGAATATAGCTTAAAGAACCAGTAAAATCTTAAGGAATGAACACAGGATCAGGCAGCTCTCATTCATAAGCATAGCTGGCATGCTCTGTTGTTTTGTTAACTCATGTAGTCTTTGTTACAGTGACCTCCATCTTTTTGTATGTCTAAATGTGACACCATAATTCAAAAACATAATTTGTTCATATTCTGTCCAATTTATGTACACAGGACATTAGCATAAACTCTAATTTTGAATATGGGCATAATCGTTGCAATAAAAATTTCAAATCATAACATAAAGTGAAAATCCTTTTCACTTAAACAAATCTCCTATTAAGCCAAACTCCTTTGCAGTTACTCTGAAGAGCTGCTATAAGAAGGAGAGAATTAGCTCTACCCCAGCATTGCCTAGAGCTTTCTGATTAAGGCCTTTTTCTGGAAAATGAGAGTTCGCATGCAACCCCCCTCCAAGCTGAAGAGGGCTTAGAGACAAGTCTCTGCTGCCTGAAGGAGTACAATAAATAAGAGATACTATTTAAAAAACAGCAGTTATCACTGCCCTCAGGAGGCTGCCCGTTGTTCTGAATTCATGGAGACAGAGGCACCTGCTCTCCAGATTCATCCTCCCACTGCATGTACTTGTGGTTTTCCATGTCCTGCTCTGGATGTGTCCACATGACTCCTTCAGGAAGACTAAATTGCGCTACTGGGTGCCTAGGACTTCTGGATAGCCTTTGCAGGCACCTACCACCACCAATTGATATTACCCAGACACCCTAGCTTAAACTTTCTGATTCAAGTTGTTCAATCAAAGAACCTATTTTTAAGACATTCTAAACCTAAAGTGGCCAGAGAAAGAAGGTGTGCTTGCCACTTTTTATATTTCCAGGCCAGTTTTCAAATCCTTGTAGGCCAGAAATTAAAATTCTGTATTAGGAGCTTTTTTTCCCCAATGATCCTAGAAAACTTCTGACCTGAGTAGTCATTATCAATATGTATAAAAGGATCAGGCGCTCTTTTTGTGAAACACTTCAGCAAATGTATTAGTAGTATGCCGTGTAGTAGATATAAACACATGCAAAGACCTACAGGTTTATATTACTTATGTCAACATAGATGCAGCAGTTCAATATTAACAAAACAAAATTAAATAGGGAGAAATAGACAATAAAGATTCTGGATTTTCTGCAACATTAAGTAGATTTAATTTAACATGCTTCATTTTTCTCTCTTATCTTCCATACTAAAAACAAACCAGCATGAAAAATTATTTAATAGATCCCAGTTCAGCAAAGTCCCATTTACACAAAAGCTTAAAGACATGCTTATTCCACAAAATATTTAAGCAGATAGTAACACATCCCTATAATAGGGTAAGTGTCAATGTTATTTACTCTATGGATTTATTGTATAGGGCAATATATTCATTATTATGGTATATATAGTTAATACCTATTACACTTTCATAGTAACTTACACTATTATGTTAAATGCACCATTTTTTAACTGTATGTGGAAACTTTCTGGAAAAAAACAGTTGCAAACAGTAAAACTGGGTGCATTCTCCTGATATATATGACTTTATTTGTTTAGTCCCTCTGTTAAATATTTTATATGCTGTAGTGTGACTCTCTAGCTTTTTTGTTATAGGCATTTACAATATGCACATTAAATCTTTAGAAAATTATGCTTATACATTTATAGATAAATTTAACACATTTGAATTTGTAGCACACATTGTATTAATCAAATTTGTAAGGTATAAATACTTTAGACAATATTTGTCCCAGTACATATGAAGGTGGTTCTGCTACTACATTTCTTTTAAGCAGGACTAGGCTTTTCTACTTTTAGTGTTTGTCTATTTTTTTATTAAAAAAATAATTAATTAAAGAATATCTAGTTCATTTGTAAACTGAAAATCCCTATAACTCCTTAGCTACTAAATTAATTGTTAGCATTCCTCTTAACCATTTAATATTAAAACCTGGTAAACATACTCTGTTATACCAGGCTTCTTGATATGAATTTATTGTTGTATTAACTATTAAGAGAGCACTAGGATGAATACTTCAAGGATGAGTGTTGCTTATGACTGCATGCTCCCACGGAGAAGTGACTAAGGGGAAAGTCAGGCTGTGATTTTTGCTTTAAACCAGCTTCATGACAGAGGTCATGATATTGGCATGAAGATGAACTACTAAATCACTCCTTGCCTTTCCCTTTGCTCACTTCTTCAAGACAGCATGTACTTATAGCTAGACATTCATTTTGGGATTCGTGTCAGAGTAGTTTTACAGGAGGAAGGAGGATGGCTTGGGTGAGAAGCTAAGGACTGCAAGATTACTTTTCCTGTGGGTGTCTTACTGTCACATTTCAGTTTTACTTGACTCTAGACATGCTATTATCAGAATTATTACTGTTCCTGACTCACAGTGGAATGCTGTTGAATAGGTAGCTGTAAAAAATGAAGCATTGCCTTTTCCCTTATATTTGACACAATATTCAGATCTGGGTTTTTAAAAAAAAACAACCAACCAACCAACCAAAACCAAAAGGTAATTTAAAAAAAAACCAAAAACAAAACCACAAAACCCACACAACTCAAAAAAGAACATCAAACAAACAATGAGTTTATTTCTGGAGAGAGTGAGAATTAAAGGTAATTTATAAATTAAAAAAGGTGGAAATGATAGCAAAAACCCAGAACATTGACATGAAATCGAATAATGAAATGTTAGGAAGTTTCAAAATTCATACTCCTCCTACCCTGTGACTATATAGTGAGCTCATCTGTTATTACTTCTTTGACGATCCATTTCTCTACAGAATATCAATTTAGTTTTCTGATGGCAAGAAACAGTAAATTTTGGTCAGGGCTCTGCATGGGTCAGCAGCTCCCCAAGGCTGGAGGCTGGAAGCAGCAGGGGCTCTCCACAGGGCCATAATGACAGGGCCATGTGGCCAGGGCCTGTCCCACTGCCCCAGCCCTGCCAGGGGACAGGCCAAGGATGGGATGGGGCATTGGCCCACGGGTCGCCGCCAGGGTCCATGTCCAGACCAACAGCATCCATGGCAAGTCATAAGCATTGCTGTGACACTGCAGCTCAGATGGGTGCCAAAGGTGAGATATCCAGCTTAAAAGCAGTTCCCCAAAGAAGGGGCAGCTGTTGCTCAGGCTTCTTCTAATTTTCTTCATAAAAGCTTTTCTCATGAAAGGAGCTGAGTTTGGACTCAGTCAATAAACTCGCGGAAGATGGGAGTGGGCTCAAGGTCCTGTCAAATTTTGATCTTGACTTATTTTCTGTGGAAGCCTGTTTAAAAATCTTACTTTCGTCCAACATTTTATTTTTATAAAAGATCATATAAATATACAAAGATACTTTCAGAAAAGTTAGACCACAACATTAACTTCACACAAAACCAAGAAAGAGGTAAAATATAAAGTAAATTCAAAATACTCTAAAAGCCTCAGTCCTAAAAACTTAATTCATGGTTCCATTGTGTATAATTCACTTATATTAAGAATAAAAGAACTCTGATATGAATCCAATTTATTTGTAGGAGTCAAATGTTCACGTCCAACTGAATGTAAAAAGACAGACAAGTTGATATGTACTTATACTACCTATCCATTTTAAAAGTGTTTTTCAGTGTTGCAGACAGCTGATTTCTCTTTGCATACATGCATATTTTAGTATGGTTGAAGTATCTTTTGTTCTTCCATTAGAAGACTACGTCCAACCAGTTTGTTCTTTTATTGTGGTCCCCTTTCAAAATATATGAATATTTCTACTATTCCTTGTTCTTTAAGAGTTTGCCGTGTTCAGTCTAATAAATCAAAGAGTGGCTAAGACTGTTGTCCATAAATACATTAGGAAGGTAAACACTAGTAATGTCCTGCATCTGCCTTCCAATTGTGTTAGCTGGGACAAGAAGTAGCCAGCCACAAAGGACTGTGGTGGGCTGACCTTGGACTTTAGCCAGATGCCCACCTAACCGCTCTCTCACTCTCACTCCCCAACAGGACAGAGGGAGAAAATAAGGTGGAAAAGCTCATGGATCAAGATAAAGACAGGGAGATCACTTACTGATTACCATCATGGGAAAAATAGACTTGACTTGGGACACCTGGATGCCTGGATCCCCATAGGTGGTGGGAGTGCTGTGGGTCTCCCAGATTCCACGGTCCTCAGGTCACTGGGTCCCCATGTGTAGTGGGGGTGGCATGGGTAGGCCCAGATGTCTGAGTATCTCCATGGGTGCTGGTGTGCGACATGGGGCAGCCCTGGCCTCTTCTCACAGAGGCCACCCCTGCAGCCCCTTGCTGCCAACACCTGGACACCTACAACCAGTACAATTTCAAATGTAGATTAAGACTCTGAGGTCTAATACTCACCAAAGTGCAGTCCTGCTTCAGCCTTTCAGTTGTGTTAACTGGGACCAGAAACAGCCAGTTTTTAAACAGGGTTGATTAGTTTATACAGAGAATTGTGCAATAATACTGCTTGTGGCGGAGTCACTTGTACTGTATTACAAAGGATGTCTATAATTTAAAAAAAAAAGCTCTGGTTGGCAAGAGCATTAAAACATAACTGCCACGTTACTCCACAGGGTAGACACTGGAACACAGATAAAAAGGTTGATCAGATTAAAAATCAGGTAATGCTTGCAATTCTAAATTATTACTTTTGGTTCCTTCCTTTGTGCAGTCATAAGTACCCAGAATATTAAGCACAAGATACTGCCTTTTACTTTCTGTCTATGAATTAGCATATTTATCAGTAAGATTGATAAAGATTTTCTTAAGTGTGATTTACTTTGATACAAAAAAAAAATCTGAAAATGTTCATAACAACCGTTATTGTATAAAAATATATTGTACTTTACTGAATGATATAAAGTGTCCTTCCTACAATATACTTCTCTATAGAGTTGTCTGAAAATTGGGGTTTATGCTGTGTGAAATTTTCTGGTTGGTTTATGTATATATTTATGATCTGAATCAAACCAAGAAATATATCCCAAGAAATAGAAGATGCTCACACCTCAGGGGAATTTACTTTCTTACCAGCCTCATCTCATACTAGATGCATCCATGGAATTCTAAACTATGTGGACTATTTAGATGAGGAAACAAAAAAATTACCATGAGAAAGTCAAACACTGGAATGGGTTACCTAAAGAGGCTAAGATCTCCACCCTCGGAGGTATTCAGGACTCACCTAAAAAAGTTCCCGAGCAATCTGATCTAATTAGACCTTCTTTGAGGAGGTAGGACTAGTTGACTTCTGGAGATCCATTGCAAAAGAAATACTGACTAAGGAATTTTTTTTTTTAATGACCATAAGAATGTCATGCAAGGGACTGTCCATTAGGTATTTAGGACATGTTGCAATGTAAAAACTTTAATTAAGAATATCAGTGTAACTGTTTGTCAGTTATTATACCATCTTGATGGAAGAATTAAGATAAAAATGAAGCTCAACTACCAATGTTTCTGTAGGTCTACAGCCACCAATTCTATGACTTTCTTGGCCACAGTAAAAGGTTTCTCAGAAACAGCTAGGTGCTTTTCCCTGCTGAATGGAGAAAGATAGCTGTTCTCTCTAATCACCTTTTGTATCTCTTATCTCTTTGCTTAAATATTGTCAAAACTTGTGTTCCAACACTTCACTGTCTAAAAACCATCTTATCTATAACAACAGCAGGTCATTTTGTAATTTGTTCATTCAGTGCTCTTAATTCCTATACTTTGCACTATGTTGTTATAATCTGTGCTTTGTGCTATGATTGCTTTTTCCTTTTCACAGAAAAAAAAAAAAAAATTAACTTTTCAAATGCACACATACTTAAATTGCAAGCAAGTTCTCATCATAGCTGGTTTTTTCACCTAAAACCAGTATGAAGCATTTTCTTTCAGATCTTCAGATTTTTGCACTTCTCCATTTCATATGGAAGGGAAAAAGGTTGATTTTTTTTTCAGGAAAAGTTGATTTAAGAAAAAGACATTCACATTATTATGCACTATAATTGAAACATAGGCTTTCTTCCTAGAGTTCCCTAATAAACCACTATTTTTTACCCTAATAAAATGTTAATCTATAACAGTTGTCACAGCAAAAAGATCCATTACCACACAGTGATGCCTATTTTATCCTAGATATCTATTTGCTAACTGAAAGATTGCTCTTTCATGGAGCCATGTGACTTAATTTTAAATCAAAATTTAGTATTGGTAATACATAATTATTGGTTTATGAAATTTGCAACATTATTAGCCCCCCTTTTTTTAATTGAGGTTAGATTTTAGACTAAGTAGAACATTACTAGTTCTTTTCCTAAAATTTGTAGCTCAGACACTGACTGATGGTCTTATTCAAGATGTAGCGAAACATGCACTTAATTTTGAAGTTGGTGACAATTAAATATATCTTTAAAGATAGGTAATTGTTTAAATGCAATTCTTAATTTGTTCAGGAATGTTTCAGATTAAGTAAAAACAAAACAAAGCAAGGAGAAACAGAACATGGTAAGATTCAGCACTGTTTTTTACAGAGAATGCAGTATGGGCTAAACTACCCTATTACTCATTAACCTTGGTAAATCTACATGTGTACTTTAAGTTCAACATCTGCTCACATATTTTTGAAGTTTGAGGCTAACTACAGAAAATACAAATATGCTGATTTAGCAGTTACATCTCTAAGTTAAGATGACAGAGTATTTTTTGTAATTTTCAGAGGCAAATCCCTTAGAAATGTCTGAATACTGCAAAATGCATGTGAATAAATACATTCTTCAGCATACACTGCATGAAAAAAAGTATAATTTTTGTAAACTCTCTCCTTTAAAAAAATTATGCTTAGGTACAGTTAATTATGCAGTTTGTGTTTCTCTTAAATTGTACTAGTGTACAGATGGTTCCAGTGCTTCCTTAGCATCACCTCAAAAATACATTAATATCTTCCTACAATTAATAACAAGGAAAAGAAAGAAGAACAAATTTTCCAGATGATTCGTTATTAGCACAGTCAGAAGATTAAACCTTTGAAATCCTTAGCAGATATTTAGATACATTTATTCAGTGTATTTCTTATCACAGCACAATTCTTCTTGAGGCACATAAAGTATTACATTAGGAAGTCTTCGTCCCCCCTCTGTTTTCTCCCTCGCTATAGTTTAAAATCCATTTTGTATATTTCTGCCTATCAGTTTTTTAAAAAAGACATTTTTTTCTCTGTTTATTTCCAGAATGTAAAGAGATATTAATGATGGTTTTCATTTAAAACCAAAGACATCTTCAATGTCTTGAAATCTCATTTCCTATTCTGTTCTGGTGATGCACATCTTAATGATCCCACATATCTCTTACAGCTTTAAATTTGCCTGAATTTAAGAAAGCAAGAGAAAAGATATATATAGATAGCTCTTACTGTCTGAAGGTAGCAACAAGAGGGAACACAATTTCCCATATCTGCTGAAAGGGAAAACAAGAAAAAAATAGCTTCCTTTTTTACTCCTCTATGGCTAAAATCTACCCCTACTGAACGCTGCATAAGCTTTTCCATTGATTTCACTTCTTCACTACCCTACAGTCTTCCCTAAAGCCATTCAGTGGTCCCTGGAACAAGTCAGAAGTCTCACATTAAAATTATTGAGATCTTTCCATGTGAATGAAGGAAGCATTTGGACAGAATTCAGCCACTGTCTTTTTTCTGTGTCTGGTGAAATCAGTTCTGACCAACTAAAGGATCTGAAGTGCAGAACAGGGCACTTTCTGCAGGATGTCTCGCTGAGAACTCTTATGCAGTCCTAGTAATCAATAATGAGTGGAGAAACATCTGATGGAAAACTGTACCATATAAGGAGACATGTAGGAAAACATATTTTTTGCTTAAAGATACTGTACTTTTTATTATTTCAAGCCTCCAAAAGGAAATGACAATACCTGTGAATGCTGCCTTTTTATCTGCAAACAAATTTATTCTTAATAACAAATTTGATATTACCTTTCTTGCTTTAAAAATTCTTTAAAGGCTCAAAACAGAAGCAGCAGCATTTCTATTTAAAAGTCCTTAGGGAATACAGATTAGACAGTTCCAAAAGACTTCTAAATGGTCCTACAAGCAAACACCAGGCAGCACAGGAAAAACAAACAAGTTATGGGATCAGCCAAGGTGAATAGTCTGTCATTCACACATTTAATTGTGTATTATGGCTATCTGGCCTTTGATGTTATGATATAAATATCATATAGTAATTACTAAACCATTCTCATATGGAAATTACAGAGTACATGTACTGCTCTGTTTCTCTCCATTGACTGTAAAGGATTTAGAGGTAACCAGTTCAGCTGTAAACTATCACTGGTCTGAAGTTAGGAGAGATGGGTCCCAAGCTCAGTGAATAACTGAAAATAAAGACATCCAAAGGAAAAAAAAAAAAACACCAAAACCAAACAATCCACATTATAATGTGGCATTGTGCGCACTAAGCAACAGCAATAGTTACATATTGTGTTTAGGATCCTGTGACATTAATGGCAGTGGGCATGAGATTCAAAAGTGCATATTCACAGACACCTGAATGACTGGAGTTGGATAAATTACAATTCTGAGTCATAGATCCTTGTTCTGAGTAGGTCCCAGAAATATGAAGTGCAATCTAATGCATTTTTTAAATTATTATTTATTTTGTATATATCTGAAAACATGACTGCTGTCCTTGAAACACAAACCGACAATGTTACAAAGTCTCGTATTCTACATCTTCCTGGTATGTTTTGTTTTCCCATTTTCATTTTAAAATTATACAGAATGATGTGTGTACAAACTCCCCATTATGTGATGGGATATATGGGTTTGTTTCTCCA
Source organism: Aptenodytes patagonicus (assembly GCF_965638725.1). Classification (NCBI taxonomy): domain Eukaryota; kingdom Metazoa; phylum Chordata; class Aves; order Sphenisciformes; family Spheniscidae; genus Aptenodytes; species Aptenodytes patagonicus. The sequence goes on from NC_134949.1 coordinate 173,732,917, forward strand.
CTCTCCTTTAGCATACTAAATGATCGAATCATAATCACTGATTAGTATCACATAGAGTTTTAAACAACTGTGGAAAATAATGTATCTTTATGAAGCTTTCTGTGTATGATACATCACACCTGGATATGTCAGCATACATTGTTATATTGAATTATTGGATTGGTGTGCTTCATTAAATTAAATTGTTTATAAAAGTTCTTACCATTTTTTTCTCCATGCTCTTTTTTTAAGCTTTGTCCCAGAATGCCTCCAAAAATTCTTATTATTTCAAGCAATTCTGAAATGCTAGCATATTTTGCTTCTAAGTTATTTTATCCCTTTTCTGTAAGCAACTTTTCCCTTAAATAGATTTAGACATTTTTCCATAGATTTGCCTTTCTGTTTTGTTAGCCTAACAATTCTCATAACATTACTGCCAGCAGAATAGAAAAACAGAAGAATTTTTAGTATAAATATCTCTAGGCATGTTGTTTCACTTCTAAGTTAGGAGCATATGCTCTCTAATTGCTGCAGAGAAATGGATGCTACTTGAGTACAACTCAGCATCAAAGCTCTGGAACAGAGTCTGATCTGATCACCCAGGGTAGGGGACTGTTGGAGAACATAATAGTTGCCTCCATATCATGCACCTGGCCTTTTTTTCCCAAAGAAAACTGGATGCAGAGAAGGAGGAGTCCTGCATTCAGACGCCAGTGTACACACAACTGGGGTGTGTATCTGGATGCGCAACATGGGAATAAATCCTATATTCCATACATCAGAAGTAACTTTAAAAAAACTAAGATAGATTCCTAAACTACATGGCATAAATATACTTTTACCTAGTATGTTCTTCCAGGCACTCAGAGACACATAAATATTTTATCTGTTTCTGCTGTGACTCTGAGAGTTTAAAGACCAATCACACTCACTTTCAGTCTGTACAAGACATATACAAACCTGTACAAAATAATGAGAGACTGTACATGTGTACCTGAATCAACTTTTATCACACTCAAAATTTTCTTATGAGCAAAAAGAGAACACATTTTTTTTATGCAGACACAAGAATTTATTGGTAGTCTAAGTAATGTTTTAACAGTCTAATCAAAATACAACAAGCAGCTACCATTAATCTAATTACAATGATATTAACAATGATATTAACACTTTTCATTCAAATTGTTAAATTATTTTCAATTCCCATTAATAATTCAAAGTATTGTGCACTCAGACTTTCTAGTATCTTCCCCTGTTATCCATTGCTATACTCACTTTTCTAAGCACCTGTAGTCAAAGGTCAAGGGCCATTTTTCTTACCATGGGATGCTGTGGTGGGTTGCCAGTATCGAGAGTCCTTTGTCAAGAGGACTATGGAGTCAGTAGCGGTGGTAGTTCACTTTCTGTCCTCTTCAGTCTTGCATGTGATGTTTTTTTTCATGTTTCCAAACAATCTGTGGCTAACACTTCTTTTTGCCTGATGCACAAATTTAGTTTCAATGATCATTAAGTTGTATTAAACCTCTACCATATGTGATGCAATTCCTTGGTACAGTCACATAAAGCTAAGCTGAAGCTACAAGCAAGTTAGAAGACAGTCATCAGATTGTTGGGCAATGTGGTGTTGCAGCTAAAACTAAGCTGAAACAGTCAAGACCAGGCAGGTCCATAAAGGCCTGAAAAGCCATTAACCCTTTTATTGCTGGGATAGTAAAAGAACTGTGGTGGGCTAACAACTGTGAAAATACTACATTTTCTGTGTTGTGGTGCTATACTTATGATTATTCTTATGAGTCCTCTGAAGTCTTACAGAATTTAAGATGTCATCATTTGTGCATGGTTTTTGTAACAAATTACCACCTTCTGTTTCATTCTTTTGCTTCTTCATCTGATGTTTTCCTACCTGTGAACTTTTCTCTGAAGGTAGCCTTTTGTTTTCCTTCTGCCCACAAATCTGCTTACCCCACTGAATTGTCTCTGAATATCTAAGATTCTATAAGTGTAATTTATCTTCTTTAACCTAGGCTTTAATAATTTAGTTTTCTGAGGCTGAGCTACTCATCCAAAAATCTTCTTATAATCCAGAGATAAACAAGCACCTTTTCACTTATGTCTAAGGGCACACCCATCTAGCACTAGGTTGTAGTTATATACCTTTGTATCAAAAATATAACTATTTCTTATATGTGTTAGTTTCTGTTGATTCTCTGTACAGTGTCTCTAAAATAATGTGAAGATTGTTTTGCAATTCAGCAGAACAGTGTTTTTATAGAATGAAAGCAAGGATATATCTTGTATGTGTTGGGGATAGCCTAAGGGCACATGGGAATTCTTCAACAGGAAAAAAAAAAAAAAAAACAAAACAGAAGCCAACACATACATATATACACAAAATGAACCTATAACGTTTAGCATTGCCAGGTTATTGTATTAGATTCTTCATAGTCTAATTCAGTTGAGAGCTACAATATTCATACAAAATACATACCTTATAAGTAGAGCTGTTGAAACTTTCATTTCCTTTCACATCTTTTGTCCAAAAAACCCACAAGACCCTAACCCCATACCCTGAGTTTCTCTTAATAAGGCTCAGAATCTAAAAAGTCTTTTTTTTGATATGAAGTTGTAAAAGAGAAATCTATACATGTTTCCACAAACTCCTAAGAGCATTTTTTCTTCATATATATTTGGAAGCAATGTTGAAGTATTCAGCCCTACATATTCTTTTGCATTTGAGCATTCCTATCAGTAGTGGTTTCATTGGTTTATGATTTAAAACAGGAAAAAGATAATCAAATCTGCCATGTAAATACCTCTCTTTTTCAGAAAGTCTTCATAATTTATATTCTTTTTCGTATTTCATGATTTTGTGATGGAAGTGAACCCAATTTTTTGGTAGTTTCACACTCCTTTGTGAGACCCAGTTCGTATCTTTAAACTAAATTTTCACTTGTGAATTATTATTAATTTGTCATAATATAGAGGAGACTTTTCAACAGCTGCCAGTACTGGCCAACATGTGTCCCATTAGCTTCAGTGTAAGTACAATTATAACAAGGCTGGTTGTGGGTTTGAAAACAGCACCTGTAAAGATTTATTGCCTTTTTTAAAAAACTGTTAGAGTGAAGTAAGTGTTCTCTACAGAGTTTGTTAAGGAAAGAAGAAATAATCTGAAAATAGAAAAAATAAATTTAATAAAATCCAATATAATGTTTGAGATTCAAATGACAAAAGGGAAGATTTACAGAAAAACAGAGAAAGATACTTGTGTAGGAACTATGGTTTTGTTTTGGGTTTCTTGTTTGGCATTGGTTTTTTTTTTCTTTTCTCTGCCTGATGCAATTTCTTCTTTTTATAGCACAGACTGTCACTATAATATAAAGCCTCTGTTAGTTTTGACAGCAATAATTCAGCAATACTTCACACTTTCCTTTGGGGACAGATTCATCGAATAGTTACTGGAGGCATTCAGACACCCGCAGTAAAAGTCACAACATTACTAACAGCGATATATTCCTTAATAATACCCTATTTTTCACTTAGAAAATTACCATACTTTACAACAAAAATTTCACCATAGGGAATTTTATAATCACTGATGAATACAAATACCAACAGCAACATCCTGAGAGCACCTGAGTAATGAAAAAGGCCACAAGACACCATCTATGATATTGGACTTCATATCATATTATGCCATAAGCTCTGTACAGAATGTTTGCGTTGTGATTTTGGGGTAACAAATACACTTAAGACTGCAATGGAACTTCCATTATAACTCAAAGGTTTTGTTTTTTGATTCTACTATCAGAAATATTTCTAAAATAGAAATGAAATTATTTTTTTCATCAACTTCCCTTTGGGATATAAAAAAAAAAAAGCTTCCAGGTTTTGTCAAACTGCTAATTTTTATTTATTTTTCTATTTATTTCCTGGTAAAGCTGTATGAAATCTATTTTTCATTTTTTGTAAATTCATATGAGTTCATTTTAATAAATATGAAGAACTGGATTGCTTGTTGGACTGTACATAAACTGGCAATAAAGACAGATATAAACCCCCTTTTCTTCTTCTGCTTGTGAGCAAGAACATGCATCCAAACATCGTATTGCTTTGAGTTGCCCACTGAGCAAGCAGCTAGAGGGTGGAGCCAATAATTCACAAACAGGAGCTGGCACATTGAATTGCAAGCTGGTGCTGGGGCAAGCCAGCAGATTTCAACTCATCTCTTGTTCTAGAGGAAGACATGATTTTATCTTATGGGGCTGCCAGCTTTTAAAGTAACACAACTGCATATTTCTCTTGTTTTGGAATCTATGTGAAACTCAGTTTAAATACAAACTACATTTTTATTAAAATGGTTAAGGCTGGGATTCTTCTGTCATAATGTGGTGTTGTAGTTTAAACCTGGTAGGCAGCTAAGCCCCACACAGCTGCTCACTTACTCCCCACTGGTGGGATGGGGGAAAAAATCAGAAGGATAAAAGTGAGAAAACCCGTGGGTTGAGATAAAGACAGTTTAACAGGTAAAACAAAAGCTGCACACTCAAGCAAAGCAAAACCAGGAATTCATTCACTGCTTCCCATCGGCAGGCAGATGTTTAGCCATCCCAGGAAAGCAGGGCTCCATCACATGTAACGGTTACTTGGGAAGACAGACGCCATAACTCTAAATGCCCCCCCCCCCCCCCCACGCACTTCCTCCTTCTTCCCCCAGCTTTTATTGCTGAGCACAATGTCATATAGTATGGGATATCCCTTTGGTCAGTTGGGGTCAGCTGTCCTGTCTGTGTTCCCTCCCAAAGTCTTGTGCACCCCAAGCCTACTTTCTGGCAAGGAAGCATGAGAAGTAAAAAAGGTCGTGACGCTGTGTAAGCATTGTTCAGCAATGGCTAAAACATCCCCATATTATCAACACTGTTTTCATCACAAATCCAAAACATAGCACCATACAAGCTACTACGAAGAAAATTAGCTCAATCCCAGCCAAAACCAGCACATTCTCCACCCCTTATTCCATATCATTTACATCACGCTCTGGTCCCACACTATCCAACACATCCTCATTAGCCACTTCCACCCTTCCCATCTTTTGATATATACACAGACATCATTCCATTAATCTATGGACCACCCCTATAAAATATCCATGAAATGTCCATAAAATGTCCATTGAGTTAATTTTGTCCATGACTTTGGGCTCCATCTGTTATGGTGGTCAATAAGGACAGGAGAGTTGATGTGCTGTGTTGGATTGTTGCACACTAAAGCCAGCTCAGGTCATGTCACCACTGCACTTGCCCGGTTCCTTACGAGATTAACTCTTCATTGGTTTGGGTGACTCCTGCTGTAATACCTTTGAGATATAGCAGCCTCAGTAGTGGCGACATACAGCATGATATAACACTGGCATCATACAGCAATGGCATCATACAACTGAAATCATGGGTTATTTTCACCCAAGATTAAATCTCCTTGGGGTACACATTGGATTTCCCCAACCTTACACATTACCTGCCAAGTACACCCAGGTCCTTGAGCAAAAGCAGTCTCACAAATGGGTTTTCTTTTTCGTAAGGAAGGAATAACCCAGACTGTCTCTCCCAGCCAGTTCCTTATGTGCACTACAGGGACTTTTTCTCCTTCCACAGCACATAGGGTTTTCAATTGGGCAGGGCCTAGTTGATTGACAGATAGCCAAGGGGCTTCTGCTAAATTTGTATCCCAATGCTTGAATGTCCCAGCACCCATTGCTCTCAGTGTAGTCTTTAACAGTCCATCATATCGTTCAATTTTCCCGGAGGCTGGTGCATGATAGGGGATGTGATACACTCACTCAATGCCGTGCTCTTTGGCCCAGGTGTCTATGAGGTTGTTCTGGAAATGAGTCCCGTTGTCTGACTCAATTCTTTCTGGGGTGCCATGTCGCCATAGGACTTGCTTTTTAAGGCCCAGGATAGTGTTTCAGGTGGTATCATAGGTCACAGGGTATATTCAACCATCTGGTAATCACTTTCACCACTGTAAGCACATGGTGCTTACCTTGGCGGGTTTGTGGGAGTGTGATATAATCAATCTGCCAGGCTCCCCCATACTGATATTTCAACCATCGTCCTCTATACCAGAGAGGCTTTAGCCACTTGGCTTGTTTGATTAATGTGTACCCTCAGTAAGTTTGCAGACGACACTAAGTTGGGCAGGAGTGTTGACCTGCTTGAGGGTAGAAAGGCTCTGCAGAGCGATCTGGACAGTATGGATCGATGGGCCGAGGAAAATTGTATGAGGTTCAACAAGGCTAAGTGCTGGGTCCAAAGAAGAGCAACAAAGCTGGTGAAGGATCTAGAGAACAAGTCTTATGAGGAGTGGCTGAGGGAACTGGAGTTGTTTAGTTTGGAGAAAAGGAGGCTGAAAGGAGAACTTATCGTGCTCTACAACTACCTGAAAAGAGGTTGTAGCAAAGTGGGTGCTCTTCTCCGAAGTAGCAAGTGATAGAATCATAGAATAATAGAATCATTTAGGTTGGAAAAGACATTTAAGATCAATCAAGTCCAACCGTAAGCCTAACACTGCCAAGTCCACCACTAAACCATGTCCCTAAGCACCACATCTACATGTCTTTTAAATACCTCCAGGGATGGTGACTCAACCACTTCCCTAGGCAGCCTGTTCTAATGCTTGATAAGCCTTTCATTGAAGAAATTTTTCCTAATATCCAATCTAAACCTCTCCTGGTCCAACTTGAGGCTGTTTCCTCTTATCCTATTACTTGTTATCACACCATCACCTTTCTGGCCACCAAAGACCCGGTGTAGCAGAGTGAGGGACGTCAGGGTTGCTTTGGGAGGGTACTCATGCTGATGGTAGCAGGTACCTGCCACCCACTGAGGTCTGCTCCTTTTCTGGTGCTGACCACAGTGTAGATGCACAGCTTCTTTGCTGTGGGTGCACAGCAAAGGCAGGGTCATGATCTTCCTCCCTCTGGCCTGTGGTCTAGCCCAGGGATGGGTGTCCTCTGGGGTGTCTGGAGGAATGTGCCAAAACCCAGCCTGCCACGGCTTGTGCTGACCTTGGTGACCTCATGTGGATCATGTTGCCAGGATTTTATCCAGTTATTATCCATTTCCAGCAGTCTGTGCATTAGTGGTGTTAGTTTCAATGAGCACAGCTCAATGGTTACTTTCCTTTCTGTACCCATCTTAAAGCTACAGCTTACATATTTATTTCTGTCAGATTTCAGCACCAATGCAAAGCCATGCAGACTCCTCCATAACCAGTATGCATGCAAAAGATGCATTCCCGTGTTCTGAATTTGTTTCTATATAGCTATAAAATAACAAAGGGACACATAACCCATTCATGCAAACTATTTAAAAACACATTTTGCACATGGAAAATAAAATTTTGAAACTCTTTTTTTTCCCTGTACACACAATTGAAGCTAATAAAAGTTTTCCTAGTGTAAAATGGAGACACTACATTAATTTCAGTACAGCTTTTCTAGATTTGTAATGCTGTAATCTACAAGAGAATCTATTGTTTAGGAATTTGCAATAAAATCCATCTAAAAATCCTCTTGTATTGAAGGATAAACAACACAAAGCTTATTTTCCTTTTTAAATCTTGACTCCTTTTTTTAACCAAAATTTTAAGCTTCCACAATCATACTAGTTAAACTTTAAAGTACCATTCTATAAATTGAAATCTGTAAAATTATTTAAATACATAGACTGACAATAAGACAAGAAAGATACACACCAAAATGCTATAAATAAGATGTATTTGATAAAGAAACCCTTTAAAAAGGTTGACTCATTAAATCTATGTTTTATCTAAACTTGCGGTTATGTGGTGGGTTAGCCTTGGCCAACAATCAAACTCCCACCCAGCTGCACTCCCTCTCCCTTCTCAGTGGGAACAGGGGAGAAAACAGAAAAAAAAAAACAGGAACAAGAAAGCTCATGGCTTGAGATAAAGTCAGGGAGATCACTTACCAATCACCATCATGGGCAAAACAGACTCCATATGGGGAAAACTAATTTATTGCCAATTAAGCAAGACTTGGGTAGCAAGAAACAAAGACATAAACAATAAAACAGCACCTTTCCTCCCCCTACTCCCAGGTTCAACCTCACACCTTCATTCCCAACTCCTCTACCTCCTCCCCTCCAGAGTGGCGCAGGGGAGGATAGGAAATGGGGGTTGTGGTGAGTTCATAACAGCTCCTCTCTGTTGCTCCTTCTTCAAACTTTTCTCCAGGGTTGACTGAGCTCTCCACAGACAGCAGGGAATATCTGCTCCACTATGGAGCTCCTCCTCTTCCTCCTCATCCTCCTCCTCCTCTTCAGGCCTTGGTCTTCCATCTGCTTTTTCTCACTCTTTTTGTTCCACCCTCCTCTCTCTCCATGACATTTTTATCCTTTCTTAAACATGTTTTTTCCCCAGGTGCCACCATCTTGGCTGAGGGGCTCAGCTATGTCCTGCAGTAGGTCCATTGGAGCCGTCTGGAACCGGCTGTGTCCAGCATGGGGCAGCGCTGGCCTCTCCTCACAGGTGTCACCTCTGCAGCCCCCTGCTGCCAAAACTTTGGCACCTACACCCAATAGATATTAATTCAGCAAGTCTTTGCTGATTTCATAAAGGGCACCTTCTCTTCTACTATTTGTTCTTGCAGTACCCTTTGGTCGTCACTATTTTTTGTTCAGTCATGTAGTGAATGGAAACTGGAAATGTATGTACTAAAACCTATCCTCTCCACCCCCACTCAGCAGGAGAGAAGAGAGGAGGCCAGAGATGAGGACCAGTACATTTAATGGCAGCATAGACTTATTTCAAATGAAAATAATGCAATGCTAAATTTTAATGTGGCAACTCTTCAGCATCAGTGAATAAAGACAGATAAGAAGTATTCTTTCCTCACGACTGCATAGATCTTTCTGATATCATTCATCATTCATCTTGTTTATTCTTTCCTAATTAGTCTGTAGGATGGTCATCTTACAAGAACTCTCAATTCACACATCATTTATCATCTGGCTCACGGCTCCTTTTCTCTTCCTTTACTAGGTAGTGAAAACTTACATGCATTTATCAAACACACAACTTCTAAATGCCATGGAAACATTTCAGATTCAGTAAAAGAACATGCCATTTATATTTTCCATTGAAAAGAACAGTAATGAGATATGCACACTGTGCCTATGATTAATACGTAGCAGACAGAAAACACTGCATCACAGTGAAAGAAATACTGAAAATTCTAATGAAAGACTTGAAGACAGAGACTCAGAGGCTGATGAATAGAAGATATTTCTAACATAAATCACCATTTTATGATTCTTCATCATAAAATTATCAGAATAAAGCTTTTTATCTTCACTAAGCTAACAGTGCTATTAGAACTCAAACCAGGATATGATGAAGTCATCAGTTTTCTGTATGGTAGATCTAGTCTGTCTGTCCATAAACCTGCTTTTTGAGTTTGTTATTCAATTTTTTTTCTTTCATGTACAACCTTTTCAAAAGTCAAGCCAAAAAAAAAAAAAAAAAAAAATCCTCCCTCTGGATCCTCACAGTATTTGGTGTCATGCAGACAGAGAACAAAAAGACCTGAAGACAATCTGTAACTAACATATAAAACAAGAGACAACAACTGAGTGGATTAAAAAAAAAAGGAGAATGCAAGCAAACCCTGAAACAGTTATTAGTCCATTCCCTACACAGCAATCATAGGACACCAATTGTCTAACTGTTAGCAACGTTTTGAAGAGATTGAAACAACAGAGGAGTCTCTGGAGGAACACGAAGGAAAATAGTAGGCTACATACCAGCTGATAGTCTTGATTGGCAAGAGCGCTGCTCAAGGGGCTGAAAAGCTATTCATGTTGGCATTCTTGGTCAGCATTTCTCAAAAAGAAATCAAGTTTTCCTGATACGTAATGCATCTTGCAAGACATGTGGCAGTACGCAAGCCTAAAGAGTTTCTGTATTAATGTTAAGGTTTCATAACACTAAGTAGTTGGTAAGAGATTTACAATAACAGCAATAACAATATAGTTTCTAGTAGGCTTGTAATACAAATTAGGTACATTTTGTTGCAGTGTTATATAAAGATTTATTTGTGCAAGTTGAACGTGGTCACATAGCTCACTCTTGACAAAGCCATAGATTACTTATGCAGTTCATCTCATATTAAGCATATAAAATATCTCTCACATCACACATCAAGCATGAAGAACAAGACACAACAGATTCAGAATATTTTAGGAACAGTCTTTGTGCATATGAGATTAATTTTCCTTAGCATCATGAGTCTCCAACAAAAGTTAGTAATTGAAGTGTTTTAAAAAAATGACTTCGCAATGCCCAGCTTTAGCTGCCTGCCCCCCCCCCCCCAACAGAATTGAAAACCTACAGTTGCAAATATATAGTTCATATATGATCCAGATGTAAAATTAAACATCTCAGAATGGGATCCAGCACAATCTGAATAATATACAGAGCCACTCAGAGCTAACTAATAGAGCTGTGTCTCTCCTGTGACTTTTTAATAATTCTCAAGCTTCTCTGCCAACTAGCCCAACAGTGAGTGAGAAAGGCTGATCCACCCTGTGGAATGACTTACCTTCAAAGAGAATCTTATCTCTACATTGACTACAAAGAAACACAAATGACAACCTAGGTTAGCTATGAGATGCTGGAGTAGAAGAATTCCACTTCCTATAGTAGTTGGTGAACAGAAATAGAAAGAAAGACAATATCTATCAAGACACTATCTTAATTCCGAAGGTTTCTTACAGACTCTGTATGGTCAAACTACTAAATCAATATAGATCTAACAGCTTTCAAGGTTGAAATATTTGATTCTCACTCAACTTGACATTCTCTTGTGTTCACGACAGAATCTGGAATTCAATAGTCCATATTCTTCTGTTTCCTTTGATAATCCTGATTCTTCAGATCTCAATTATTATTTCATTTTATAACTGAAGAATTAAAACAGGAAGGGTGGAATTTATTTGCCCTAACCTAAGCACCTAGAAAATTTATGCTGGAGACTAACATTGCCTATGCTTACTGTCTGTATTGCCAATGAAGAAAAACGGTATTTTTCAAAAAGGAAATCAACTCATCTCTCTGAGATCTTATTAAATACAGAGAGAGCCTAGGATAACTAAGTTAGACTCATGCATTTAACTTTTTGTGACCTAAAAATTAGGTGACATTAATCCTACTAGGCAAAATTATACAGCCTTTCCTCTCACCATTGACTGATTTCTCCCAGTTTGAAAATGCTAATATTGTTGGTGCATGTCTCGTCTGTCCAGACAGTAAACAGAGTCACTTAATGACTAGTCTCCTAAATTTTGTAATTTGTTAATGCATTGTAATACCTCAGACTTTTTTCTCCTCTGTTCTAAGCAATGTTCACAATTAAGCTTTTTCTTTATGCTTATATAGATATGCTTATATATCTCTATATGCTTATATACATAATTCTTTTTAAAAATGTTTATTGGATTAATGCATGCAACACATTATTTACTACCTTTGAAGATTAGAGAAGTGGCAACCAGTCACTCTAAAATAGTAGCGCATCTGAAGACCCACTTGCCCTTCCCTTTATTAGCTTTGCCTTTGAGAAATATGATAATATGCTGACCAAATGTACAAATAAACCCAACTGTCTGAATTTGTGTCTATTTTATTTCCTGAGTGTTTATCTCAGAAATTATATTTGGATTAAACTTAAATCAATTTGGATCACAAAATAAAGAGCTGAAATATCTCATCTACTAGATGAAATGATTATCATGCTGCATCTCTTCTTATTCCATAAAAAAAATTGACTTTCAGAAAGACAAATTAATTGAGAGTGAAAATTTAATCTCAAAAGATCCAGTGAGTGGCTACAAACTTTCAGGAATGATCATAGAAATTTTATGTAATTAAAAGTTGGAAATAAACTTTACAGTTTCCTTATGCACACCTCAGGAAGGAGCTGTCTGCTGAGAGAATTATCTGTAAAAGACGCAAACCAGCTTTTGTTTCTGTGATGTCATGATTCTCTACGTTAGTCCCCAGTATAAGAAGGGTTTAAAATTAAATATTTGGCAACTGCAGGACATCTAACATTACTTATTTTGCCTAGAAATACAATTTTTAGAACAGAAAAAAACATAGGACTCCTTTTTTAGCTAAGAGGAGAGTATGTTTTTTAAGTAATAGGAGGGAGAGTGATAGACATAATGGCCAAGTAGAGCATGAGGTATATAGCATGAGGGAAACTTCTAAAAAAACCTTATTTTAACATAGCAACTGTCCTATAATATGAGAAATAATAATAATAAAAAAATATTAACACATGACCCTGAATTCCATTTACAACCTTCAGTTCAAAAATATGTTTTTGCATATTAATACTAACTGCCAATATCAGAACAGAAAGACAACTGGCACAGCTGGCATGGGAACTATTAATGCACTACTAAAAAAAAGATAACTCATGTCTGAGAAACTCTTAAGTATTGTGAGGACAAGGGAATATCTGGCAGAGAAGCTTCATTTTAAAACTTAAAAGCCTGATTAGCAAATAAAATGTCAGTGAAGGGTAGCAACTATGCTATCAGCAGACCAGAATAAAGACTAGCAGAAGAACCAAAGTGAAAGAGCTTCTTTCCAAAGAAGCAGTGTTTTCAGTGGAAGTGACAGGGCTGCTCAACATGTGTACAGAATGTAGTGCATCACATATATTTTAAATCACATTTCCATTCAAATGAAAAATAAAAGATAACAATCAACATTAATTAACTCCCACATATAGACAGAATGAAACCAAAGTGTGCATGAATTTAAGCTCACCTGAGAAATATGCAGAGAACTAAGGTGGAAAAAATAATAATAAAGTACTTTTCAAGAGATCCTATTCTACTTTAAGCTGAACCCCTCTGACCTTGTCAAACCCAGTACTTTCATTTACCTATTACTGCTATTACCTAATCATTAATTTTCTTTTCTTGCCCACTAATGATTAGTAAGCTCGGTAGCCTAAATGCTTACTTGAACTTTATATTGTGTCTCCTGGGTTAAAAACCAATACAGAACATTTTTTCTCTGTATTTCCAGCTTAGCATCAGAATATTATTTCATGCAGGACTTTAGCACTTGAATCTGTCACAAGAATCTGGTACTGAAAATATGTAAGAAAAATGGAAAAGGGAAGATGAGAACTGTCATAGTTTCTTGAACATACAGAATTTCCCTGCAGAGTTTCCATCAACATAAATGTGCGTGATGCTTTTTCTCATAACTCTTATACTGCTGACTACTGTTGACCTCAGAACTGAAACAGTCTTATGCAAATTATGAGCGGGCCTCCAAAAACACACCATAAGACTTTTTCTTGTTCAATAGATAATATATGTGTGTACAACTAGAAACTGTAGTCCTTGATCTGTTTGCAAACCTTTTCTTCCTGTTGGATTCTACTATTTGGTCATTTTCATCCTCCATACACAAAACCTCTGCCACCTGCTGAAAGCACAGCAGATTCTGGACTGATGCATGAAATACAGCCAACTTCCTCAACCTGCCGTTTGTTGACTTCTGTTTCCTACCTTCTAAAGTTGATCTAGAAGGATCTTTATATCCTGAGGAATTAAATATAGCTTCTTCAGACTAAGTGGGCTGGCCAAGTTGTTCTCTAGTGAATCAAGAACATCCTATGTTGACCCTTTATGTCTAGTGTTCAGTCAACTGGCAAATTCCAAACGTTAGCAGGATTTTAATTTTATTAGTCATATCTATTAGGTTTCTGTCTGCAAAATTATTCTATTTAAAAGTAAGTGGTTTACACTAGTTTAATAGGGTGAAGTAAGGAAATAAATGATGAGATTGTTCATAGTCTCATTACTTTATAAGATACAAAAACCTATTTGTTTTTTATTAGGAAACTAAGAGAAAGAGGTGCTTGTGAAAACTTTCTAAAATGTGATTTAAACAATATGTGAATTTGAAGTGGGTTTCTAGCAAGAAGGAGAGGATGGATCTGAAAGCAAGACTGTCAGGTACATCCTCATATAGCCATCCTCAGTTTTTATGCTGGTACAGCTGTTGTCCAGTTATGCAAAATTTTGTAGCTTCTGTCAGTAGTAACTCTTCTGCCCGGAAAAAGAAGATCAATGATGAATGCTGATCATGGTTGCAATGTTATGCTATAAAACAGGACCTTCATGTTAGGGACCCTAACCAAAAAAACCCCTGGTTTTTTAAACTGTAATCGTAATAACTATGGTAATTTTTCCCCCCATTATTCTTTCAGTCATCACAAATCTGTGCTCATTTGTTTCAAAGTACACAATAATTGTCATTAATGTGTGAAAATACATGGTGCAGTTGGAAACACCTCTTTAAGTCCTAAGTATGTATAAAATTGACAAGATTGTGTAAATCGTGTACCAGAAATTAATTTATGATAGAATATAAGTCATCTAAAAGTTAGGGGAAAGCAAAACTTATCTTTTAATTTGCAGAGTGCTTTTGTTGATTAAGGAAAGATGGAATCTTGAGCCAGCCTGGAGTAGTTCAACTAGGCATTATACAATACTATTTCAGTACGAACAAACTTACACTATAGATAATTTTCTACAAGAGGCTTTGTTAACAAAGATAAAAATACAGGGTAAGATAAAGTATAGTTTTGTCTTCAAACTTCACTTGATGATCATTTCTATCAGAAATAGCTCTTTTTCATCTGTTGTGCACCTTAAAACTCATGACATGGTGTCTGCCACTTAGGATGATCAGGAACTCTTCCTGATCCATACTTCCAAATACTTCCAAAAAAGCAGAGACATGTGGGTTTGAACATGTTTTATGAAGTATTGCATGCTAAAAAGTATTCCTACTTTGATTATAATGATTTTCAATAGCTGAACATTTATGAGGAAAAAAGTTCATGAATTATGCAATAAAACTTGGTTAATGTTAAATGTGCAATATTTAAAATCTTTTCAGTAGGAAATTGTGCTGGTTTTGGTTGGGATAGAGTTATTTTTCTTCATAGTAGCTAGTACAGGGCTATGTTTTGGATTTGTGCTGAAAACAGTGTTGATAATACAGGGATGTTTCAGTTACTGCTGAGCAGTGCTTACACAGAGTCAAGGCTTTTTCTGCTCCTCACAGCACCCCACCAGAGAGTAGGCTGGGGGTGCACAAGAAGTTGGGAGGGGACACGGCTGGGACAGCTGACCCCAACTGACCAAAGGGATATCCCATACCATATGACGTCATCCTCAACATATAAAAGTGGGGGAAGAAGAAGGAAGGGGGGGACGTTTGGAGTGATGGCATTTGTCTTCCCAAGTAACCATTACGTGTGATGGAGCCCTGCTTTCCTGGAGATGGCTGAACACCTGCCTGCCGATGGGAAGTAGTGAATGAATTCCTGGTTTTGCTTTGCTTGCATGCGCAGCTTTTCCTTTACCTATTAAAGTGTCTTTATCTCAACCCATGAGTTTTCTCACTTTTGCCCTTCTGATTCTCTCCCCCATCCCACTGGGGGGAGTGAGCAAGTGGCTGTGTGGTACTTAGTTGCTGGCTGGGGTTAAACCATGACAGGAATATACTTTTTAAAATATTTTGTTCTATTAAGCATCATCTTAGATAATGAACAAATTAACAGTCATATTTATTCTCAGGGATATTTGTTTTCATTTAAAAAAACAGATTTAAAGAAGTTCATTTGCAATGGCGAGTGCAGCTCAGCATTTTATTGTGGAAGACTATAAGGAAAGAGTTATTTATTTGAAATTCAGCTTGTTTGTGTTATTTAATAATTAATAGAAGAGGATATCAACTCTAATCTTTAAAATCCTCCAGGGGAGAATATTAATGTAAATCATCATTATGATGCACAAAAGTGCTTGCAATATTGTTGAAATGAAATTCATGATAATCCCTTTGTGTCAGGACAGGTTTTCCAATAAATCTGCATATGCCACTAAATAAAAAAAGAATTATGCAAACATATAAGAAATACATACATATTTGTACTAAACATTTATTTCTTAGTGAGATTTCAATCTACTTTTCTTCAGGCTGCTTGCGTTTTCCTATTGTCTTCTTATTTTAAATACTTTTGCTATCTATTTTCCATTTTTTGCAGTGTAATTTTTATTTCCTTACAGTTTCAGTTTGAATGAAATTTCAGAAATTTGTAGCAAGAACAGATTTAGGAGGTAGGAATCAGTTTTGGTTCTGTTATGTTCAACTTTCATTAATGATAAAGTCAAATGGCCAAATCTAAATAGAAACTATGACCAATAATTCAGATGTTTTGGGGTCACGGGGGTCCAACTTTGATTTAAAAACAAAAAACCAAACAAAACCCATTTACCTGAAGTTAATGGAATTTTAGATGTTTCATAAAAGAAACAAAACAAAAGAAACCAAAACAAAACCGATTTTTGGAAAACATCCTCCTTATACTGTAGGGTTTTGCATATTAGATTACTTCTGTTCTCTTCCATATCTTTTGTCTTGAACTGTTTCCAGTATTATGCATGCATGATTCTAATTTTCTTCAGATAGAAATGTTAGTACTTATAATTTTTTTTACAAGTACATGTTTTATAATAGAGGTTAAAAATGTTTCAGTAATAAACATCTGTTTTTCCTTCTGATTGTTAATCATAATCTGAACAAAGAGGTTTTGTTTTAAAATAACTAAATTTTAAAAAGAGCAGAACAAATCTTAGAAATACTGTTATTAACTAAAAGCAGCTTTCTTTGGGGCCTTTGTGGGAGTGGGAACAGTTAGGTTTACATGGATACACAAAGTTGTATTTCTGTAAAGCACAGAAGTTATTGGTTACTTCTATTCAAAAAGAAACTAAAACACAATTAAGGAAAATAATAATATTAACTTCACTTCTGCATCCATGGAATGAAAAGTGACTAGGTCAAAAGATCATTGATTTGACTTAGTTCTGTACCTAACTAATGTAAAAGATAATGTATTTTAAACAAACAAATGAAAATAATCAAAGAATTCAGAAACAACCTACAACAAATAGCTGAATGATAGATCTATCTGAATCACATCCAAGAAGACAGACAAGGTCTACAACATTCTTTTTAAACAATGAAATGTTATAATAATTCTGAGTGCCTAGATTAAAATCTAAAATCTGGCTTATAGTTGAAAGAAAGTTTGATGTTACTGTTAAAACTGGAAAAGAAAAAAGAAAAAAGAAAAAAAAGTTTCAAACCTCTGTTTCAAAACTTACTCCATAGGAATGAATATCTAGATAATTTTTTTACTGATTAGAATTTCATGTAGAGTTTGGAGTGATTAACTGCCCTATCAATTTCAAAATAAACAAACTCACTAATGCAATTAAAATCTCAGTTTTGGTTTTCAGGTTTTTGTTTTGGTTTGGTTTTTTTGGCATGTTAAGATTTATTTCTGAGCTTATTTATAAATAGCGTGTTCATTAGAAATTCTGACCTGCTTCCAAATGAAGATAAGATGTTTACACACTCTCCTGGCAACAGTGTCATCACTTATGCAGCTCTAGATAGGTAAACAAGTCTCAAAGCATGATATGTGGGACTTTACTTATTTAATTAACTTTGCTTTGTTTTTTTATATGTAATAGAATATACGATTAGTTATTCCAAAATATTTTTAAAGTATTTGCTATTTTTATTGGTCATATAAATCTAATTTATTGTTTTGGTTAAATTTCTAAAATTCTTATTAAAATAAAAAGGAGTGGATAGTATTATTTTTTTTAAATTATTTAGGAGATTTGGAAAGGATATATTCATTGACAGTATTAATGATATTGCAGTAATGATTAAAACAAAAAATTGCATACTATTACTCTAAGCAATAGTATTTGAGAGAATTGTAATAATACATTTAATATCTGTATATATTACTATAACTATATATTAATATAATATATATTTTAATATAAATATATATTAATATATTACCTATATATTAATTGAATTTTCTGTTTTGTCATCCCCTTCCCACTGACTTTGAAGAAAAAATGAAACTTAGAACTCCTACACCACTTCCAGCAAATTTAATTGTGAAAGACAAAAACCTGATTTTTCTTTCCCAAATATTTTTCTGAGGAAAAATTAAGCTTTTGAAGTTACAGTCTTTTTTTACAGATTTTTCATAGAAAATGGTAATTTTCCCAATCGATTCTGCTGTGCAGTCTTTTAAAATGCTGTATATAAAACCAAATGAAGTCTTGATAATACTAGCTTTTTTCTTTTTTTTTTTTTTTTTTTTTTTTAAACTGGAAATGTTATATGTTCTTACTTGTACTAACATGTAGCTTTTTAAGGAAGACAATAAACAAAGGATGGCTAGTATTTTATAGGAAGCAGTTTTGTTTCAAGAGAAGCTGTGAAATAATAACCTCCAGCAAGGCCAATGAGAAGGACTATACTGAAATATAAAGAGAATTCTTTCTTCAAAATGTAGAAAAATAAACGGGTCAATGCTTAATGTGTTTGGTTAGTATTTGGTACCTGGCTCCTTCACTGAACTTCAGAATTTTATAGTTGTTTTTCACGGTCTGTACATTTTGTATAGAGCACTTAAGCAGAACAAAGTAGGACCAAAAATAGAGCAGCCTAAGCAAGGATGCACAGCTGAACAACCAGGGAAAATGGAGGTTGTCCTATACTGTCCCATATTCTGCTTCTTTAATCCTCAGATGGCAGAGCAGAAACATTGGAACTTGCTACCCAGTGTTTGGGAGTCACAACAAAAGGCTAAGGCCTATGTCTCCACTTTCAAAATCTCAGTTTAATGACAGTTTAGTGTTTCTGAGTTTTTTTATGACCGGAGGTGTGAGAAGAAAAGTTAAATTCACAGGGTTACTCAGAGCCCACACAGGTGTTCTGAATCACAGGCTAATGGTCTGAAACTTGCCATTGTCCTATATAGGGTGTGTAGGGAGTCTAGCATGCTAATTTAGACAACTAGGTTAAATGCTCAAAATTCTGCAATATAAATATACTCCAGTAAACTAGTCTAGTCGTCTCTCCTCAGCTTGATTTATTTTTCAGTCCCACTAAACTCTCTTAATTGTCTCCACATATCTTCGAGAGCCCAAAATCTACCATAAAGTTCTGAAGATTTTGAAGGAACTGCATCAAATAATTCTATACTCAAAAGGAAATATAAGGAAGAAATAACAAAGATCACTGGATGCAAGTTACCTTGTTACATTCTAAGTTACACTACTTTGTTTCTGGGTTGTTTTTTCTAATGGTGCACATGTGACAGGATTTATAGCAGCCAAAGCTGAAGTCTGCTTCTGACATCAATGGAAGGAATATTCATTTTTACTAAACCAAAAGAAGACACTTACCTTTTACAATTAAATGAATCCAAACTAGTTAATTTTTTGAGAAGTGAAAGAGTCTGAACATGAAAATTGTCTAAACAGAAAATCAGCTTAGAGATTTCAACATAGTAGCATGACATTTTTCTGGATTACTTTTTTCCAAAACATTTGTTACTCTCCTTCTGTAAAAAATCAGATGGACACCATGATCAGGTAATCTGAACAATAATATCTTCTTTAACAAGGGGTTTGGAGTGATGATTTACATCTAGATGAGCAGTATTTTTGGAGCAGTGTTGGTCTCTATCGTGTTATGTCAAATTGCAAAATTAATGCTTCTGATGTCTAAGCAGTGGTGACACAAGGTGTTGCTGAACTTCGTGTAACTTAAAATTTCAACTAATGCCTGCACAGAACACTGGGATTTGTTAATGATTACCCACATTAGTCACAGATGTTTGAGATTGTGTACATTTTTCCTGATAAGCAGAATTGGTAACAAACTCTGTAAGGTCTATAGAGGCAATGTATTATAGTCTACTGGACTAGCAAAGGCAGAATTGTTATTGTAGTAATAAGCTTTGTGCTAACTCCTCAAGGCTTCAAGACTAGGACTTGTCAGGCTTGCTCTTGTCTGAACTTGGGCTGGCTTGGGCTTGTCTGGAGCTTTGCTGTAGCCTATTTAGTTGCAACAGCTACTTCCACAACGAACAGATGAATAATACATTATTTCTTTTAGTTTTTGTTTAGCTTTTTACTCTTGTGTTACAAACATATGATAATTTTGTCATAGATTTTAAATTAATAGTATTAAAAAACAGTTATTCTCTGTAGCATGAACTGCCCATGATGCTAGGATAAAACTGCAACTTAGAGAGTGCAGGTATACGGTGACAGCAAAGGCCTTCGAAGCAAGGGCATAGGATAATACCAGAGTCCTCAGGGCTGTGAACAACTCACTAGTGGTCAATTACTGTTCACTAAAGGAATCCAGCTTGGGGAGCTTGGTAACAATTATTTTAGGTGTAACAAAGAGAACAAAGGACAACTACCCAATATATACAGAAACACACCACACATAATATATGTGCATGTTAGGTGGAACTGCAAACCACTGAAAAGCGAGCAAGAGACAGAGTGTGTTACAAAATATATTAAAATAGTCCCAAACAAATTGTATAGTAAGGAAGAAGACTTCACCATCACCATTGCACTCCTCTCTGAGAACGACTCAGTATGCTGATGATCCACTAAAACTCATCACATCTTCTTGAAGACTGAAGTGGTGACTTAAGTACACAAAAGAATACTGGGAGAGTGAACATAACAGAGAAAAACATTGTACACTAAGAAGCCTGTGTACAATGATTTTAACTTTATTGTTATTGCAATTTTTTTTTTGTAATAACATTTTTTATTTTCTTTCTTTTTCTGTGATAATTGGATCTAAGCAAATTATATACATATATATACATAATTAGGCTATTAAGATTTCAATTGACTACTAATAAATTCTTGTCTTTGCATATGAGGTGTATACCTTTGGCCCTATTAGATGAGTCAATCTAGGCTGTTAAAATTTAGCTGCAACTATATATACTTGCATGCTGAGCTGATCACAAGTAAAAATGAGGCCATGACAGAATAGAAAAGCTCATAATGCATCTATTTTGTGATTGTTGTGATTATTTATATCCATAATCAATAAACTAGTTGAGAGTACTGGACTACTATGTTTACTAGAAGCAATAGCCAATAAGGCTATAGGGAACTAGAAACAGTGTCATCTCACTCTTAGGCTGTATAGCTGAAGCGACTAAGGCAAATTATTAAGATAAATCCTTATAATTCATCACTGCTGCATTACAGTCTATTTGTATTTATCTTTTTAACAGATCTTTACATATGTATATACATTATGCTATTAATGCTAGGGCCATCACTGAGACTCCTAGATGATCATGGAGTGTAATGAATCTAACTGTGTGACAAGCTATAGACCTGGGATAAATTCTGTATATCATTGTTTTGGCTAGTAATGATGGCAGTAGTTGTAATTACAATACTTAATTACTATCATTCTTAGGATATTTAAAACAGCTAAATTGACACTGATGTTTGAAAGTTTTCCATTATACTCTGATGCATAATTTTTATTTTCATACACCAACATAACATTTTAGTATAACAGCATAAGATGAAAACTTGCAAAAGATTTTGTCCATAGTGTGCTATGAGATAGAATTTATAATTATGAACACATTAAAATCTTTTGCCTACATCTCCCCGTTCTAACCTCCTCTATGAAGAAAGGACTATCTCAGTGTGCCAGTTCTATTTCTGATGTGACCCAAGCAACATTTCTTCACTGTGCAGGACTGAGGCATTAAGCAAGAAGAGAATGAAGTGAGTGAATTGTGACTGCCAAGTAACAATAGGGTATTCAGTTGTTCAGTAAAGTGCTAGCCATTAATTAAATAGCTGGCCATCATGTCTTGATTTACACCATCTCTCCGGAGTGAATAATGTTGCACATCTAAGTATTTGTGCAGTTATAGGCAGAATAAATCATTTTCATAAAGTACAGATAAGCAGAGAGATATTATCATTCTATAGTTATCAATAATCTGCAGGTAAACCATTTATAAAAGCTGACAAAGCATCTTCTTTTTGTCAGGGTTTGCACATCCAAACCAGTTTATTTTAGACTGATTTCAGCTTAGTGTTGCACTTCAATTTCTGAATATAGGAATAAAAAAATTAGCAATTGCCTGTAGTATAAGAAGCCTATACATTTGTGTTACATTCTTAAAGAGATAAATACTCTGGATGTCCAATAAAATAATTTCATGTGAAACTAAACTTATGGTGATTTTTAAGTGTTTCAATATGTTTCCCTTTAAGAGAAACACTAGCATTTATAGTACTAACTTGCTGAAAAAATAGACTATCCTATTTGGCTACTGATAGAAAAATATTGTACCATCTTATACTAAATGTAATATATATAAAACAAGCTATATCAAATAATATCAAGATTGATCATGTTTTTCCACACAGGCCAACAATGGATACCTAGAGAAAACTGTAAGTACATAACGAGTTAATTCCAGAACATTATTCCAATATTCAGTAATTTATGATTTAGGACAGGACCCCAAATAGATTCTTGTGGAACTCCACCTGTAACTAGCCTTCTTTCATTGATGACATTAATTACTACCCTTGCTTACTTCTTTCAAAAATTTACCTATTGCTTCGAACATTTCTTATTATCCCATAGGACATATTTTTTTTCTTCCCAATTTCCCAGTTACCTCAATTTTCATAGGAATAATTGGGTTAAGATCAGTTTCAGGAGTTTACCGCCAGGAAATAAAGCCAGTTATTGCCTTAACAGTACTATTTTTGTGTAGAAAGGATTGAGGACAGACTAGGTGGTGGAAGACTGAATGCAGATGGTCGTGAATCTCTGGGGAAGTATAGATATTTAGCATAGATAGAATTTAGTATAGATACTGCTTTTCTATGGAGAAAAGGTCAATCTTCATAAATATGCCTAGAACTGTAACCTTCTTTCTTGTTTTGTCTATTTTTTTTCATTTCCCTTACTTTTCTTAGATTAATTCTAGCTATCTTTTGTGTGTGTTAGCTAAAAAATAATTGTTTTACACTTTTAAGATGCATTTATCTTGCTTGCTGTGTGTCTTTGCACATAGCTAAAGACATGATAACTCTGGGGGGGATTGTAATGGAGTGCTTTTCCTTCTTCCTGAAACTCAGCTAAGAAGTTAAATATTCTAAATGCTGGAGTTGTCAAATTAATTAAAATAAATTCTTAGATGTTACATGAAAGATTTCTACCTTAAGACTGGAAATCCACATATTAAGTCCTCTATGCTAATTATGGTTTCAATGATCTATAGCTTTATTGAAACGGTTTATCAGCCCTTCATTAACATATCCTTAAGTTTATATTTGCACTAATGTAGTCTTTCCTAAATTTGCTACGACAAACAGCTTCTCCTAAAAATAATTAATATTTATATCTAGGGCTAACTCCGGAAAATGTCTTCAAACAATTATGCTCACATGCAAAATTCATTTTTTAAGTCCTCTGGAAATTTTTGATACTGGGTACAGCTACATGGATAAACCCTTATAAAATAAGGTTGAGAATGTACATATTCAAATTTATATCTTGTTTTGCAACAAGCTGATGACAAGGCTCCCTCATGACCTTCTAAAATGATGAGGTCTCAGATACATACAAAGTCCAAATTACACACCTTTGGAAAAAAACAGTCTTCAGCATTGTTGCACAGTTTTGGATGCAGAAAAGGTAGTGAAAGTGAATCATTAAAATCTAAAAGGGATTCAACATAGCATAAAACACAAGGTCTGGATGCTGATTAAAGGCACTTGACTTGATGTCAACACAAAGCTCAAATTCAATCATTTCAAGGCATATATTAATGGTGGCATAGTATAGTTTTAGTACCATCACTGAATAGTATTGAAGCACAACATCACAAAAATTAGATTTATTTAACTAAGCTTTTAACTGTAGTCAAAATCCATTCCTGTGTGCCAGCCACGGGATAATATGATATCCATGAAACTACCATGATGAAGCAGATCAATGGTACCGTGATCAGCATTAGTTTTAACAAGTGACATCATCTACATTGTTTTGTATAAAGAAAAGTGTTAAGTGAAAAAATATACAATCATATTCTTTCTTAATATATATAAAACAGAATAATTGTTAACAAATTATTTTTGCTAGGCATAATAAAATTTTACAAAAGGAAGACAGTCATCTAGGATTCCTTCAGGAATGAGAAAGAATAGTAACGGAAAAAGTTTTGTATTATGCCTTCAGTACCTCCCTGAGAATAGTGTTTCCTTTAGTACATTTATAACATCTGTTAACATACAATACCACATGCTGCATTCATATAATAATTTTATACTCATTTCAGTCATAGAAATTTAAATACTCTCATGTCACATTTGGAAATGATCATGTGATGAGACTGTTCCTCCATTTCTCCAGATTGCTAGCCCTAAGGTTCTCATGTCATCAAATCTAATTTTGTAATGAAATAACCACATCCCTTAGATGTTTTTGTTTTTCATGGTACACATCCATAGGTTTATGCAAATGGTCACCCTGGTTACATCTTTCAGAAATCTAAACCAACAAAAAAGAACAACTTGCATTCTTTTTTGTTATACAGTCTTAAGACTATTGTCCTTCCCAGCAAAGTTTTACTCTATAAGGTAGTGTACTACCAGCATAATTGCAGCATATAAAGAACTAGAGAATATAAATAATATATTATATATGTAGCCAATATAGAATCATAGAATAGTTTGGGTTGGAAGGGACCTCTAAAGGTCATCTAGTCCAATCCCCCTGCAATGAGCAGGGACATCTTCAACTAGATCAGGTTGCTCAGAGCCCCGTCCAACCTCACCTTGAATGTTTCCAGGGATGGGCATCCACCACCTCTCTGGGAAACCTGTGCCAGTGTTTCACCACCCTCAGCGTAAATAATTTCTTCCTTCTATCTAGCCTATATCCACCCTCTTTTAGTCTAAAACCATTCCACCTTGTCCTATCACAACAGGCCCTGCTAAAAAGCCTGTCCCCATCTTTCTTACAAGCCCCCTTTAAGTATTGAAAGGCCATAAAAAGGTCTCCCCAAAGCCGTCTCTTCTCCAGGCTGAACAACCCCAACTCTCTCAGCCTTTCTCCACAGGACAAGTATTCCAGCCCTCCGATCATTTTTGTGGCCCTCTTCTGGACCCACTCCAACAGGTCTATGTCTTTCTTGAGCTGAGGGCTCCAGAGCTGGACACAGGACTCCATGTGGGGTCTCATCAGAGCAGAGGAGAGGGGCAGAATCCCTTCCCTCGACCTGCTGGCCATGCTTCTTTTGATGCAGCCCAGGATACAATTGGCATTCTGGGCTGTGAGTGCACATTGCTGGCTCATGTCCAGCTTTTCATCCACCAGTACCCCCAAGTCCTTCTCCACAGGGCTGCTCTCAATCCACTCATCCCCCAGCTTGCCTTCATGTTTGGGATTGCCCCAACCCAAGATGCAGGACCTTGCACTTGGCCTTGTTGAACCTCATGAGGTTCACATGGGCCCACTTCTTGAGCTTATCCAGGTCCCTCTGGATGGCGTCCCGTCCCTCTGGCGTGTTGACCACACCACTCAACTTGGTGTCATCTGCAAACTTGCTGAGGGTGCTCTCGATCCCACTGTCTATGTCATTGATGAAGATATTAAACAGTACTGGTCCCAATACAGACCCCTGCGGGACGCCACTCGTCACCAATCTCCATCTGGAAACTAAGCTTTTGACCACTAGTCTCTGGATACGACCATCCAGCCAACCCCTCATCCACAGAACAGTCCACCCATCAAATCCATACCTCTCCAGTTTAGAGAGAAGGATGTTGTGGGGGACCGTGTCAAAGGCCTTACAGAGGTCCAGATAGATGACATCCATAGCCCTTCCCTTGTCCACTGATGTAGTCACTCGATCCTAGAAGGCCACTAGGTTAGTCAGGCAGGACTTGCCCTTGGTGAAGCCATGCTGGCTGTCTCAAATCACCTCCCTGTCCTCCATGTGCCTTAGCATAGCTTCCAGGAGGATCTGTGCCATGACCTTCCCAGGCACAGAGGTGAGACTGACAGATCAGTAGTTCCCAGGGCCCTCCTTTCTACCCTTTTTAAAAATGGGTGCAATGTTTCCCTTTTTCCATTCACCAGGGACTTCACCAGACTGCCATGACTTTTCAAATATCATGGAGAGTGGCTTGGCAACTACAACAGCCAAGTCCCTCAGGACTCTGGGATGCATCTTGTCAGGTCCCATAGACTTATGCATGTTCAGGTTCCTCAGGTGGTCATGAACCTGATCTTCTCTTACTGTGGGAAGGACTTTGCTCCCCCAGGCCCTGCCTTGCACTCGAGAGGTGCAGGAAGAGATGTTGCCAGTGAAGACTGAGGCAAAAATGTTGTTGAGTACCTCAGCCTTCTCCTCGTCTGTTGTTACCACTTTGCCAGTCGTGTTCATCAGGGGGGTTCACTTTCTCTGACCTTCCTTTTCTGGCTGACATACCTGTAGAAGCCCTTCTTATCATTCTTTGCGTCCCTTGCCAAGTTCAGCTCCAGCCGTGCCTTGGCCTTCCTGACCCCATCCCTACACAACCGGGCAGCGTCCCTATAGTCTTCCCAGGATACCTGTCCCTGCTTCCACTGACGGTGCATTTCCTTCTTGCCCTTTAGTTTGACCATCAGGTCTCAACTCATCCATGCCGGTCTCTTGCCTTCTGTTGTGGTTTAATCCGGCAGGCATCTGAACACCACACAGAAGTTCACTTACTCTCCTCCAGCAGTGGAATGGGGGAGAGAATCGGGGGGGGGATAAAAAAAAAGTAAAATTCATGGGTTGAGATAAAAGACATTTAATAAGACAGAAAAGGAAGGGAAAATACTACTACTACTACTACTACTACTACTACTACTACTATTACTACTACTACTACTGATAAAAGAAGTAGTGTGCAAAATAAGAGATACACAATGCAATTGCTCACCACCTGCCAACCGATGCCCAGCAAGTCCCCGAGCAGCGGTCACCACCCCCTGTAGCTAACTCCCCCCAGTTTATATACTGAGCATGACATCATATGGTATGGAATACCCCTTTGGCCACTTTGGGTCAGCTGTCCTGGCTGTGCCCCCTCCCAGCTTCTCGCTGGCAGGGCATGAGAAGCTGAAAAGTCCTTGACTAGTGTAGGCACTACTTAGCAACAACTAAAACATCAGTGTGTTATCAACATTATTCTCATCCTAAATCCAAAACAAAGCACTATACCAGCTACCAGAAGAAAAATTAACTCTATCTCAACCGTAACCAGGACAGTATCCACCCCTTAGTCTATACCATCTACGCCATGCCCAGGCCCCACACTTACCAATACATCCCAGTTAATCACCACCACTTTTCCTGTCTTTTGATATATACACACAGATATCATTCATTTAGCCTATGGGCCATCTCTATAAAATGTTCGGTGAGTTCATTTAGTCCATGACTTTGGGCTCCATCTGTTATAACAGTCCTTCAAGGCAGGAGAGATGGCGTGTGGTGTTGGACTCTTGCATGCTGAAGCCAGTTCTGGTCCCATCACCGCTGCACGTGTCTGGTTCTATCATCGCTGCACTTTGCTCGGTTTCATCAAAGTTCATTCTTCCTTAATGCAGGTGATTCGTACTGTAATACTGTTGATATACCACATAGCCACCACAAAAGTGATGATATACAGCATTATAGAGCAGTTAACATCATACAATTTACTTCATTGGCTATTCTCACCCAAAATCAAATCCTCTTGAGGTACACATCGGACTTCCCCATCCTTCCCACATCACCCACCAAGTGCAGCCAGATCCTTGAGCAAAAGCAATCCCACGGATGGGTTTGCCTTTGCCTGAGGCAGGAAGAACCCAGACTGTCTTCCACAGCATATGTTTTTACGTGCACTACAGGGACTTTATTCCCATCTACAGTACGTAAAAGTCCTGACTGGGCAGGGCCAGCTCGATTGGCAGATCACCTAGTGTTGACTAACCAGGTGGCCTTTGCTAAATGTGTATCCCAATGTTTGAACATTCCCACCACCCATTTCTCTCAGCGTAGTCTTTAATAGTCCATTGTATTGTTTGATTTTCCCCGAGGCTGGTGCATGATAGGGGATATGATACACCCACTCAATGCCGTGCTCTTTGGCCCAGGTGTCTATGAGGTTGTTTTGGAAATGAGTCCCGTTGTCTGACTCAATTCTTTCTGGGGTGCCATGTCGCCATAGGACTTGCTTTTCAAGGCCCAGGAGAGTGTTCCGGGCAGTGGCATGGGGCACGGGATATGTTTCCAGCCATCCGGTGGTTGCCTCCACCATTGTAAGCATGTGGCGCTTGCCTTGGCGGGTTTGTGGGAGTGTGATATGATACATCTGCCAGGCCTCCCCATATTTATATTTCAGCCATCGTCCTCCATACCAGAGGGGCTTTAAGCGCTTGGCTTGCTTGATCACAGCGCATGTTTCGCATTCATGGATAACCTGCGCAATAGTGTCCATGGTCAAGTCCACCCCTCGATCACGAGCCCATCTGTATGTTGCATCTCTTCCTTGGTGGCCTGAGGTGTCATGGGCCCACTGAGCTAGAAATAATTCACCCTGATGTTGCCAGTGCAGACCCACCTGAGCCACTTCAATCTTAGCAGCCTGATCACCCACCTGCTGGTTGTTTGGATGTTCTTCAGTGGCCTGACTCTTGGGTACGTGAGCATCTACATGACAGACTTTTACAACAAGGTTCTCCACCCGGGCAGCAATATCTTGCCACAATGCGGCAGCCCAGATGGGTTTGCCTCTGCGCTGCCAGTTGCTCTGCTTCCATTGCTGCAACCACCCCCACGGGGCATTTGCCACCATCCATGAGTCAATATAGAGATAGAGCACTGGCCACTTTTCTCGGTCAGCAATGTCTAAAGCCAGCTGGATGGCCTTTACTTCTGCAAATTGGCTCGATTCACCTTCTCCTTCAGCAGTTTCTACAACTTGTCATATAGGACTCCACACAGCAGGCCTCCACCTCCAATGCTTTCCCACAAGACGACAGGACCCATCAGTGGACAGGGCATATTGCTTCTCATTTTCTGGTAGTTCATTATACATCGGGGCCTCCTCAGCACGCATCACCTCCTCCTCTGGTGATATTCCAAATTCTATGACTTCTGGCTGGTCCATGATCACTTCCAAGATTCCTGGGTGACTGGGGTTTCCTATTCGAGCCCGTTGTGTGATCAGTGTGATCCACTTACTCCATGTAGCGTCAGTTGCATGATGTGTACAGGGGACCCTCCCTCTGAACATCCAGCCTAGCACCGGCAGTCGGGGTGCCAGGAGGAGCTGTGCTTCAGTGCCGATCACTTCTGAAGCAGCTTGAACCCCTTCATATGCTGCCAATATCTCTTTTTCAGTTGGAGTATAGCGGGCCTCGGATCCTCTGTATCCCCGACTCCAAAACCCTAGGGGTCGACCTCCCCTGGTGCTTTCTGCCAGAGGCTCCAGGTAGGGCCGTTCTCCCCACCTGTGGTGTAGAGCATATTTTTTACATCTTGTCCTGCCTGGATTGGCCCCAGGGCTACTGCATGAACTATCTCCTGATTAATGTGTTCAAAGGCTTGTCGTTGCTCAGGGCCCCATTTGAAATCGTTCTTCATTCGGGTCACTTGATAGAGACGGTTTACAATCAGGCTGTAATTTGGAATATGCATTCTCCAAAAACCCATGACACCTAAGAAATCTTGTGTTTCCTTTTTGCTAGTTGGTGGAGACATGGCTGTTATTTTGTTGGTCACATCCATTGGGATCTGATGACGTCCACCTTGCCATTTTATTCCTAAAAACCGGATCTCCTGTGCAGATCCCTTGACCTTACTTTGTTTTATGGCAAATCTGGCCTTCAGCAGGATTTGGACTATTTTCTTCCCTTTCTCAAAAACTTCTCCTGCTGTGTTGCCCGACACGATGATGTCATCAATGTATTGCAGGTGTTCTGGAGCCTCACCCTGTTCCAGTGCAGTCTGGATCAGTCCATGGCAAATGGTGGGGCTGTGTTTCCACCCCTGGGCCAGTCAGTTCCAGGTGTGCTGGACACCCCTCCAAGTGAAAGCAAACTGTGGCCTGCACTCTGCTGCCAAACGGATTGAGAAAAACACATTAGCGATATCAATTGTGACATATCACTTGGCTGCCTTTGACTCCAGTTTGTATTGAAGTTCTAGCATGTCTGGCACGGCAGCACTCAGCGGCAGCGTGACTTCGTTCAGGCCACGATAGTCTACTGTTAGTCTCCACTCTCCATTAGACTTCTGCACTGGTCATATGGGACTGTTAAAGGGTGAGCGAGTCTTGCTGATCACTCCTTGGCTCTCCAGTTGACGAATCACCTTATGGATGGGAAATCAGGGTGTCTCGGTTGGTGCAATATTGCCGCTGGTGCACCGTGGTGGTAGCGATTGGCACCTGTTGGTCTTCGACCTTCAGCAGCCCCACAACAGAGGGGTCCTCCGAGAGACCAGGCAAGGTGGACAGCTGTTTAATTTCCTCCATCTCCAAGGCAGCTATACCAAAAGCCCACTGGCACACTTTATTAAGATCAGAAGTAAAATCCACCCTTCTACTCTGTCTGGGGAACTGACCACTGGAAACTGGAGCCACAATTTTCCTGGAAGAACCCCCTTTTGTGATTGTTTTTCCTTGCATCTTACGTACCCGTGCCTCTACGGTCGAGGTAGGTTTTCCGTCCCACTTCCTCATGTCCTCTCCATGGTCACATAGGTAAAACCACAGGGTGGCCCGTGGTGTATATCCACTATGTCCTCTCTCTTGAACAGAAGGATGCTTACTCCTCATGGCTGAGATACTGGTCTGTACAGGTCGGGAGTAGGACTTAACCTCTTTTAATTGCTGGAACTCCCAGGACAGGGACAGTTTCTTGGCTAACATGTCCGGCAGTTTCTCCATAGCCAAGATGCAGGACCGTAGGGAAGAAGAGAGACTTTCTTCGTATTGCCAGAGTTGACCAGCCAATTCATCTACCATTTGCCCCTCTCCATCTTTCCAGGTCATTACTGCCAATGAGTTGGCATATGATGATGGAGCGCTCTGTACAAACTTCCGCCACATGGGTCGTGTGCACTTGACTTCATCTGGATCTTTGGATAGCTGTTCATTGCTCAGGTCACCATAAATCCCCTCCAGCATGGCTAATTCCCTCAGGTACTGGATACCTCTCTCCATGGTGGTCCACTTGCCTGGGTGACATGTAACATCTCCCTTGAAGGAATACCTTTCCTTCACCCCTGACAGGAGTCGCCTCCAGAGGCTGAGGACTTGTGTCCCTTTTCCAATTGCTTTGTCAATGCCCCCTTCCCTGGAAAGGGATCCCAGCTGCTTGGCTTCTTTACCCTCTAATTCCAGGCTACTGGCCCCATTATCCCAGCATCGGAGCAGCTGGGTGGCAATGTGCTCACCTGGATGACGGCTGAAATCTTTTCGTATATCTCGCAGCTCACTCAGGGATAGGGATCGGGTGGTTACCATCTCATTTATGGGTTCTGCCTCTTCTTCCTCCCCAAGCAGCGGCCACCTCTTCTCCTCCTGTTCTCATGATAGCCTGACTCCAGGGTAGTCTGCCTCGTCCACTTCTTTCTCCTGCTCCCTCTTAAAAGAAGCTTCTTCATCCCTTACTAAACGAGCCGACTTCCGCTTCCAATATTTCTTCTTGTGTATAGGGGCGACTGATACTGGCATGGGTTGGTTCTTTGGTTCAGCTGCAGTGCCTGTTAACAGGGTTAGAGTGGTTGCAGTGCCTGTCGTGGGAGCTGGAGTAGGTGCAGTGCCTGTCGCTGGGGTCTGAGTATCCACAGTGCCTGTCGCAGGGGTTCGAGTAGCTGCAGTACCTGTTTACAGGGTTTCAGTAGCCACAGTGCCTGTCGTGGGGATTGGAGTAACCACAGTGCCTATTGCTGGGGTTGGAGTAGCTGCAGTGTCTGTCTCGGGGGTTGATCTCTGGATGGTATTCTTAAATAATTGTTTAACCTTAAATAAGACCTGAACCACATTCAGGAGACATAGCAATAGGACCATGCTGGTTTGAACATCCCAAGGATATTCAGAATACTCAAGAGCTGTTGTAACTAGCCTGAAGGAGAAAGAGAAAGTGAAAGAGCAGGGGAAAGTGTCCCCCCCATCTCCCCCATAGATTGGTTCCCTGAGGAGAAAAGGTAAAAGGTGTAATTATTAATAGTTTCTGAAAAGTGGCTCCTGAGGTAAGGAGATGACGGCAATGCCGAGCACAAATACAGAAGTAGAAATACAAAAATTAGTCTCACGACCAATAATTTTGTCACATCATAAACCAGTAGTGTTACACAGTGCAGCTAAATTATATCTTTGATCCAGCTCCCAGAGGTGATAGACAGCACAACAGGGAACATACACAGCAAGTAAGGTTTTACATAACACAACTTTGAGAGCAAGCACAACAACTTTGAGAGTAAATTAATCAACATTGTGACCAGCAACTATTAAACCAATATGATGAACGCTTATAACAAATTTGCCTTAACACGCTCTGGTCAGTTCTATCGTTATCTCAGCCCTTCGTGCCCCATGTTGGGTGCCAAAAGGACTGTTGTGTTTTAACCTAGCAGGCAGCTAAATGCCACACAGCCGTTCACTCACTCCCCCCCATCCCGGTGGGATGGGGGAGAGAATCAAGGAAAGAAAAAGAGTAAAGTTTGTGGGTTGAGAAAAAGACAGTTTAATAGGACAGAGAGGAAGGGGAAATAATAATAATAATAATAATGAAAAAAGAATATACAAAATAAGTGATGCATGATGCAATTGCTTACTACCCGCCGACCGATGCCCAGCCAGTTCCCAAGCAGCGGTCACCGCCTCCCTGGCCAGTTTCTGTATCGAGCATGACGTCACATGGTATGGAATATCCCTTTGGCCAGTTTGGGTCAGCTGTCCTGGCTGTGCCCCCTCCCAGCTTCTTACTGGCAGGGCATGAGAAGCTGGAAAGTCCTTGACTAGTGTAAGAACTACTTAGCAACAATTGAAATATCGGTGTGTTATCAACATTATTCTCATCCTAAATCCAAAACACAGCACTGTACCAGCTACTAGGAAGAAAAGTAAGTCTATCCCAGCTGAAATCAGAACACCTTCCTTGCCTGAGTTCTTACACCTAGGGATTGAGAGCTCTTGCACTCTATGGAATACATCCTTAAAGATCTGCCAGCTCTGTTCTGCTCCCTTGTCCCTGAGGGCAGTTTCCCAGGGGTCCTATTGACTAAGTCCTTGAACAGCTGGAAGTTTGCTTTCCTAAAATTCAGGGCTCTGACTTTACTCTTTGCCTGACCCATATCCCTCAGGACTGTGAACTCCACCAGTGTGTGATCACTGCAGCCCAGGCTGCCTCCAATCTTGACATCACCAATTAGCTCACTTGCATTGGTGACCAACAGATCCAGTATGGCATCCCCTCTGTTAGGGCTGTCTATTACCTGGCTTAAGAAGTTATCCTCAATGCATTCCAGGAGTCTCCTGGATTGCCTACAGCTCACCAGGATACTTTTCCAGCAGATGTCAGGGTGGTTGAAGTCCCCCAGCAGAACTATAATAATATATATATAATATATAGTAATAATACACATAGTATATATTTTTATATATAACATTATATATGTAGCCAATATAATGGAGAAGAAAGCTGCTGCTAATTAAACATTTGTAAAATATTTTCAGGTATAGCAAAGAAATCTGACCTGTCATGTTTAACATCTTTATCAATGACCTGGAGGAGGTGTTACAGTGCACGCTCATCAATTTTGCAGATGAAACCAAACTGAAGGACCATTTGAGACACTGGAGGGCAGTGCTCCCTCCTCTAGATGGAGCTAGATGGGCTGGAGGAATTGGCTGACAGGTACCTAATGAAATCCAACAAGGACAAATACAAAGATCTGCTCCTGGGAAGGAAAACCCCTAGCAGCATTACAGGCTGGGGACTCACAGGCTAGGGAGCAGCTCAGGGGAAAAAGCCTCCGGTGGCTCTGGCAGCAGATAGGCCAAGAGCATCTGGGGCTGTATGAATCAGAGCATAGGCAGCTGGCTGAGACAAATGACTGCTTCTCTCATTCAGCACTCATTAGACTTCATCTAGGTTGCTGTGTGCAGTTTTGGGACCTCCTACACAGGAAAGACATAAACTGAGGCAAGTTCAGTAGAGGGCCACCATGATGGTCAAGGTTAGAGCAGTTACTCTGTATGCAGAGGCTGAGAGACCAGGGCTTGTTCAATGTGGACAAAGGACAGCTGATGAGGGACCTAACTGTAGTTTCCAGTATCTATGGGGAGGTCATCAAGGGAACAGATCCAGGCTCTTCACAACGACATGTGGCAGGAGGATGAGAGAAAACAGGAATAAATTGAAAGAAGTCAGCTTCAGGCTAGATGTAAATAATACCTTCTTCACCGTGAGGACAGTTGAGCAATGGAGCAGGTTGCTCAGAAAAGATGTACAGTTCTGTCCTTGGAAGTTTTCAAGACACAAGAGCTACCTTGTCTGACCTCAGAGCTGACCTTCTTTACAGCAGGAGGATGAGCTAGAGACATGAGATACTTTCCTACCTGAATTATTCTATAGTCTCATGATTCTAAGTCTCTATCTAAAGCTTCTTAATTCTTGATTCAACCGACATGAAGGGACGCTGGAATCACAGAGCCTAGAATCCGGATCCCTAGCACTCTCATAAGTTCCTCTGGAACTGTGGACTTTTGGAAGAACTATCAAAATCAATAGTAAGACAGTGGTTTGGATTTGGGGACTTTGAAATTTTCACATTAAATTTCAAAGACAGGGTAGTCTTGATCAAGAGACTTGGACCTTCATTCATCTCTCTTGAAATGCAGCATCATTTCATTACTCTTCCCTAATGAAAATACTAAAAAACCCTAATTAATTCAAAGGCCTACAGTCTACCTTTCTTATGCATGTGTTCTATTACAATCATACAATTGCTGCTCAATCAGAAGCAAGAAAAGGGTGTTAAAAACTTATGCATTGGCATCAAAGTGTCAGGGAGCAGAAAGGGCTGGCTGCTCCCCTGCAGTGAGGAGCCAGGCACCATGAGGATCCCAGGGCGAGCCATGCCCCCCCAACAGGCACCATCCCACAAGTCTTGAGGGTACTGGGCAGAGCTGGGGGCCAGTCATAGTGTCCATAAGCCGCTCCCAACATTTCAAATGGTGAGCCAGGACCAGGGGCCAGCTGGTGGATCCTGTCAAGAGCAGCAGGAGATGGGGCCAGAGACTAACTACACTGTGGGTCCAAGGGGCCTGTACAGGGAACAAGCTATCCAAAGTTCTGGGCTAAAGTCCAGAGATGGGGCTGGGAACCCACACACCCATGGTGTCACTGGGGCTGAGGCTGGGTGTCCAGGGCTGAGATGAAATGAGGCTCCTGAGATCCTTGTAAAGGAGTGCAATGGGGTTCCAGGTGAGGCTGTAAAGGCCAGTAAGACCTACTGGAGTCCTCATGGTCCTTACACAAAGGACATGCCTAGATATCAGACCATGATGTTATATGACATATTCACATTCCCCTAAGTGACCCTTTGTAATGCTGCATAGTTCCTGACAAGATGTTAAGTTTGTTATGAAGGAAACCAGAACTTAGCAGGAAGAGAGGAAAAAGCTGAGGAGATGGAGAGGATGATGGTATGGTGCATATTCAGATCTCATCTGCAGGATTAGGAACACAGCAGGTGTATATAGACAATTGTCCTGGTTTCAGCAGGGAGAGAGTTAATTTCCTTCCTAGTAGCTGGTACAGTGCTGTGTTTTGGATTTAGGATGAGAACAAAGTTGATAACGCACCGATGTTTTAGTTGTTGCTAGGTAATGCTTACACTGGCCAAGGACTTTTCAGCTTCCCATGCTCTACTGACTGAGAAGGCTGGAGGTGCACAAGAAGCTGGGAGGGGGCACAGCCAAACTGGCCAAAGGGACATTCCATACCATGTGACGTCATGCTCAGTACATAAACTGGGGAAAGCTGGTTGGGGGGGCCCGCTGCTCGGGGACTGGCTGGGCATCGGTCGGCGGGTGGTGAGCAATTGTACTGTGCATCACTTGCTTTGTGTATTATTATTATTATCATATTATTATTATCATCATTTTATTTCAATTATTAAACTGTTTTTATCTCAACCCACGAGTTTTTCTCACTTGTGCTCTTCCAGTTCTCTCCCCCATCCCACCGGGGCAGGGGGGAGTGAGCGAGCGGCTGTGTTGTGCTCAGTTGCGGACTGAGGTTAAACCACGACAGATACCTAACTCCATGTCTATAAATACAGACAGATTATTAGTATTTTAAGTTCATAGTTTAAACAATGTTTGTAAAACAAGGTAATATTTTACCTAGTTGCTTAGATGTGAAGGCAATTTGAAGTTTTGGGAGCATTTGATAGTATGAGAACCACAGAGGTCAGAGTAACATTGAAAATGAATAAAGTTCAAAGGATATACACAGTGTGAGGATGTACTCATATGAAAGAAGGAAAGAATGGGATGAGAAGGAGAATCAATGAATGTCGCAGACATCTGAACAAAACTTCAGATGTCTAAAGTCTTTTTCTGGTACTCAGGAATGCACTCCTTTTCTTCTGTGTTTTCAGTGAATTTCCCACAGTTTCTCAGATCTGGAGGCATTTATTTCAGTCAGAGAAAAGTGAAAGAGGGAGAATGAATAGCTAACCTTTAAAAAGGTTATACATCCATTTAAAAGCTATTTATGTTGCCAGTTTTACTTAGTCTGAGCATGCTTCACCACCCTTGTCATGCTACACACTTCATAACCTCCCATTAAATTTTTCAGGCTTTCCTGGTCTGACAGCCACTGGTAGTCACTTACTTAAATATCTCCCAATTACTTCCAGTCAAAGAATAAAGTTCCTGCATAAAATTACTATGCAAGTAACTGATAAAGAAAGTAGAAAGGCAAACAAAATCAGTCCAATGAAAATCAGTTTAGATTTAAACCCTTTGTGTCAGACACTTCAAAAAGACAGGTTTATAGCCATGTTCAGGTTTAGAGTACACAGGATCAAGCCTGGTGAGGGGAACCAGGACGGGAACCAGATGCAGCCCCAGGGTGTTCAGGCAGGACCATAGTGATGAGACTGAGCTGAGGTCAAGCTGGGAAAACAGTCCACGGATCAGGATCAATGAAATCAAGTACTGCTGCAGCTGAGCTGGACATCACCAAGACTACAACACAGCTCAGGTAACAACTGAAGACCCAGGCTGAAATGGGGCTCCTGGGCCCATGGGTAGGGTGTGTAAATGGAGGCCCCAGGTGAGGCTGATCAGGGACATTTCGGTTTATTGGTGCCCTCAGGACAGCCTACATGTCTCCTTTGTCTCTAACCTAAATCTTAAAATCACAGAATTTCCCAACTGCTGTTTTAAACACATGGCAATATACTTTTTTTTTTTTTTTTTAAGAATAATATAGATCTACCCAAATCAAAGGAAAAAAACCCAGAAAAGGTTAATTTTGTTACATACTTTATCAACAACTGTGTTAAAGATGAAGTGCTGCCAACAACTTTAAGTACATTTCATTAACATTTTTTTCTAGATAAAAGTTATTTGGTCTGAATTTACAGAGTAATCTATAATTTTTCTTACAAATATGTTATGCCAAACTACAGAAATCAAACAGGCCTAAAATGAAAATAAGTTTTAATATAGTCTGCTCCTATTGGCTCTGTCTAACTGCTAATGCAAGAGGAACAGAAATCAGTCCTTAACTCTAGGGAAATGGCTGGCATCCACTGCTTGAACTGGCTTGTATACACACTTCAAAGATTGCCCTTTGCAGAGCAGGCTGGCAGTGCCCCTATTACCACAGCAATGTCCTGAATCCAAAATGGCTCTACACATAATTATGATTTTTGTGGTTTTCCCAGTTTACTTCACTATCTTGCCAGTATAATGCTTAAGAAGGACTCAGCTGATGATACACTAGAAGAAACTTAAAGACTGTGCAATGCTTGGAAGATTAAAAATACAGGTGAATCTTCATCTAAAAATTGTATCAAACTTCAACAAAAATAAGTATGTACTATCAAATTTCACAACTATATGATGTTAATTTCCATAATAGGTCTTCTCATTCACTTCCACACTTGCTGTCTTCATGACATAGCTTGCTGGAAGTGGTGAGACAACTTCCTGAACACCTGAATGATTATGCATGCACTTAAAGTTCAACAAGATGAATTCCAAATTAATTATGTAATGAAGTTTCTTCTAGCACATTATCTGCAAGACAAACACCACTGGTTGGGTGGTACCACTCAACACAGCTTTGGTTTAGTGCTTTATTGAGTGAATAAAGTCACAGTTTCTCAAATTTGTTCCACTTTAATGTAAACACATCCTAGCATGTCTGGGGAAAACAGTTCTGCATGACAGATGAGAGGGAATAGCAATGAACAGTGTATAAACATTTTTTATTGCCTAGAGCTATATTTTTCATACAAGGCAGTCCTTTGGAAGTTTTTGTGGTAATCTTAAAGCTAAGAGAGGGTAAGCTTGTTTTTGATCCTCCAGATTCCGGTAGCATTCCAGAGTCTAACGTTTAGATTTAAAATTAAACCCACAATCATTATTGGTATCAGAGATTAATGGGCTTTAGTGTATTAAGGTAACAGTTTGAAACTGCTGCTTTTCTTTGGGCAAAAGGATTAGATTGGAATGGACTTCACATCAGAAGGCTAATTTTGTTCAGATGTAGTAATTTTTAATGGAATTTAAGATCATATTAGACATCTTTTTGTCTGTTTATGTATTTTTTCTATTGTCCTAAACCTTCCCAAACCTTTTCCTTTAAAAGTTTTTTTAAAACACATAAAAAATATACAAAGGAATTTTAAATTATTTCATCACTTGTTTCTTGTCCCACACAGAATAATAGAATATTCTGTAGATAATGACATTATGTACAAAATCCAAAATTCTTGTGGCATCCTGATAGTACACAGAGCCTTATAATTCCACCAGATTTGAATACATATCTAATTTCTTTATAGCTATCCCATGTATCTATATATAATTTCATGTCATAATAAATAAAATTGGGGAAATTTCTCTCTTTCCTGCTTCCTTCTTCTCCAAGAGTAGGTAGTATTTTATAGAATAAGTGGAATCCCAGATCTAGGCACCTTTTGAATTACAAATGATTTAAGGTAATATTAGTTCAAATGCCAACAATTGTACAGCAACATTATTCATGGCTTTTTGTTTTACACAATTTAATTGAAAGTTTATACAAAGCATAGTTCAGTATCACAATTTTATAATTGATTTCATGCAAATCAAAAAGTATTGTCGATACAGAATAATGTTCTTAACTTCATGTATGTTCTTGAACTATTTTTAACTAATGCTTTTTTTAATCAATATTTTTCTGTCAGCACTATTCAAATGAAGTTATACTTTGCACAGTCAGTTCTTCTACAATATGTATCTGTTTATGATTTTACATAGTATCTAAGAAAAGAGTCTTAGTAGTTGTTGACTTGATTCTGTTTAGACAGTGAACACACCCATAATAAGCATCAAAGGGATATCCCACACAGATTATTTACAGTTGTAGTAAATTTTCTAGAATCAAGATTACTTTGGATGCAGAAAATGTCATTTACATAAAGCTTATAGAAATGAAGAACAGAGCACCAGAAGAAAGCATATGGAAACTGTGTCAATTTAAGAAAAAAACAGGGGTGCTGAAACACTCAGTGAAGGCTATACAGTAAGATGGACTGCTTTTTATATTATTTAGGATCAAAGCAGTTACGTCAGTGGAACCATTTCATTTTCTTATTGCTTTTATGATCTCTTGGTAGGACTGATGGAAGGGAAAAAAAAACACCACCACAGAAACCATGAATTGCCTTTTATCATGTGATTGTCACTTGCATTCTGAAAAACAGAAAATAGAAATGTTTGAAACATCAGATGTTGATAAGATGTCAAATTCTTATGCATAGTTATTTATTTTGAGAGTGGCACAATAAGGGAAATCCAATAAAATCAATTTTCAGAGAATAAATAATACAGGGCTTGGTAGGACACTAAAAGGTCTCTGTCTCCCTAAGGCAGGATAAGCTATACCTAACCCATTGCAATTAATTCTGATTGTTAACTTGGTTTGACTTTTGAGCTTGGAGGTGGAATTTGATCTTGAGACTGAGTAACATGCTTAGATTTTGAAACACTTGAGAATCAAAAGCATAGCCTAGGAGAATCTGATCAAAACATGACATGTACTTGCTACTGAAATACAAAACCAGTGTTACAGATCATCATCATCAAAATATTATTTTCAGTTACTTATAATCACTAAAGAACTCTAAATATTTCTTCAATAAAGAAAAAAGGAAGACTGTATCATCTAAAATAAAACTATACTCAAAAGGAATAGCTAGTACCATATTTGTGTATGACTCAATAATTTTCACCAAATGCCAGTCAGAAAAGACATCACAAATGAAGAATCTGTACCAAATCATTAATAGATGAGACTTTAAACAACATTATCTGCCATGTAACTAAGATGTTCCCTCACTAATACCACAAAAGGTTTACTTTATTTGTCAGAAAAGCTGTTCAGTGCTTTCAAGAAAATAGTTTAGTTTTTTGCCATGTCATATAATGCATTAATATGAACTCACTTGAAGACATCTTTAGTAATGTATATTAAAAATAAAATACCACAGATTAGGAAAGTGCCATACAAAAGCAACCTAAGCATAAGTTGTTATGATTAACACGACCTAAAAAATGTATGGTAACTAATGCTCATTCTAACCTTGACTCAGACTTTGACTTTAATGAAGTCATTTTGGTTATCTAGGTTTTCCTGTTCTTAACAGAAACAACTTATACATCACTGGCGACAGTGTTAGAATGAATACTTAGGTTTTAGCTAGTAGAACGCTATATTTAAATAGTTGTATAATCTCATTAGAACTGATATAAATTGTGTTAATTTTTAAATTAATGTTGAATTGAGATAGTGATGAAATATATACACTTCACACTGGAACAGTTTAGAATGTGGTAATGGATGTCTAAATGAATCCCTCAACTGTGATAAAACAGCGGATTAAAAACAAAAAGATGGAAATTAAGACAAAATGGGCCCATAAGTTATTCATGAACAAGCTTAAAGGAAGCTGTGGAAACCAGCTCAATGTAGAGAAATATCTAAGAAATAAAAGTGAGAGAGAATTATAAAGGCAGGTTTTCTGTGTTGCGAAGTCTTAAAAAAAAAAATAGTGTTCTTTTCCTTACAAAGTAAAGAAGTCAAAGGTTTCATGAGTCCCAGATGGAAGGAAGTGCTACAGCTGTCAGAGAACCTACTGGCTTTCCCAGTATAATTTAATCTTTATTACCTTTAGTAAGTGCAATACAGATATTCAATGAAATTTTTAAACAAACAAAAATCCTTTTAGTCTTGAAATTTTAAAGTAGATTTAAAGAAAATTATTTTAAGTCCTCACATGTCAGGACTGGGAAAAAAAAAAAAAAAACTCATTTCATGGTGTCTATATGGTTCAAGCGTCAAAATAAGTTAGTGTTGGTGCACGTCAATGGTATTTTTAAAGACCTCATCTAAACGTATTACTTCATCCCCCCCCCCCCCCCCCCCCCCAGCGGAATCATTCCCACTTTGTAGGACATATAAGCTGGGTCATTTATATAGAAAAGAAGAATGCAAAGCAAATGCAGATGGATGTGGAGTTCTCAGGGAGTTTTTCAAATGTCATTGTCCAGATTTTTATATTTAACAGGTCTCTGGCTTCTGCAGTATTTTTAATTTGCTTTGATTTGTTCAGTTCAGATATTATAAAATCAAAAACACAAACAACACTACTTTATATATTACCTGATTATATAAACATCAGTGAAAGTATAAGCTTAATTACGGCACAGGTTATTTCTGATGTTTAGTTAAACCTACGTTCCTCACTCTGAATGGCACTGTGATCCATCAACTGAAAAAGCAATAGACATGGCAGAAGGTTCTATTCCTTAATGTAGACAACACCTTGGTGTTAATGCTGTTGAAAGGTTTTCTGAAGCCTTATGAATTCAAGAATGGAGTGACACACTGAGCTGCTTGGAGTAAGTTAAAATTCCAGACAAAGCATTTTCAATAATGTAAATACAAATAAAGGAAAATCCCATATTTAACATAAACTTGTTCGACCTCCTCCCTCCTTTATCTTCTTCATTCCATGGAACTGACCGCAGTTCTGGTGCAGTTACCCTTTCCTGTCATCCTGCCACTATCTTTTTGACTCCTGTGTATCTGATTGCTCTCTGGCTCTTTCATTCAACTCCATATTAGCATTCACTGCATAGCAAAATGGGGTCAAGAGTGATGGGATTCAATGTTCAACAAAACACGTTACTGAGAGATTAAAGAATGAGTGTACAGTATGTCATTTACTCTGCAGTCATTTATATGCCATTGCTAGGACAACTGGCAGCAAACTAACAAAGTCATCAATGACTTAAAGCCAAGGATAAAATTCTACAAACAGACACATAAACAACCACAATTTCATGACAGTTTATGGCTGAGCTTTAGTTAAATGTATATAAAATATATTACATGTAACGCATTATACAATCTCTGTTGAGTGACTTTTCAGTCTTGATTCAGGCAGTGTATTCATACCGTTAGTAAGACCGAAAAAATCGTGGACCAGGTTTCTAAGATAGAAAATGGTCTCAGAACACCCCTCTTACACTATAAAGGCAAAATTATGTTTTTCAATGCTATGACTAACTTGAAATAATCTGAGATACTGGTATGAGTCTCAGGAATGAATATTTAAATACAAGGTATTTGAGAAAGTAAGATAATGTTATCTTCATTTGAAAGAGGACCAATGTCTTCCCATCAAGAAAAACAAGGATAACAATGTATAAAAGGTATATGGTAATGCCGTAGTCATTGGAAAGAAGAACAGTGAAAAAGGACAAACAAGTAAGAACTGTAAGAAAGCACTGACACCATAGAAACATGAAGAAATAGAAGAAACAGCAACATCTATAGAGTGTGTTTAATATACATGCTGTTATGTACTTATATGCATGTATACTTGTTCACATATATTTACATATACATATATGTACTTGTGATATATATGCTGATAAGAAGATAGCTCAATCTGTTTGTCTATATTCATATATTTTATATTTGTCTGTTTCTTCAGGAACATGGATGTTCCTTGAAGTGTTTCCTAGTAAAGAAATGATGTATCCTGGGATGTAGAACCAAAGGCACTTCTTAGTTGTTAGGACCATACTCCAAAACCCTAGCAAGGATTCCTCAAACATAACCCTTTTCAGAGTTCAGCTATGTAAAAAGGAGATTCAGGCTATGAATATCTC
Source organism: Aptenodytes patagonicus (assembly GCF_965638725.1). Classification (NCBI taxonomy): domain Eukaryota; kingdom Metazoa; phylum Chordata; class Aves; order Sphenisciformes; family Spheniscidae; genus Aptenodytes; species Aptenodytes patagonicus. The sequence continues at coordinate 173,776,416 of NC_134949.1, forward strand.
TTTTAAAAAAAAAAAAAAAATCTGTTTTCTGTTTGTTTTTAATTTTGTTGTAGAGATGCTATAAGACTCAAACTTCTTTATTAGGCTGGTCTATTTCTGTTACAGCATCTGTTTTACTCCCCTCCCACCCTCACTACCACCCCCATGCCCCAGTTGTAAATACAGAACTGTATGTTGTCTTAGAAGTCATTAAAACAATTTTAAAGTAAATCTGATATTTGACAAGCAGTTGCACTGTGACTCTCCCTCAAGACTGGAGTGACACGCTGAATTGCTTGGAGAGAGTTAAAATTCTGGACACAACATTTTCAATAATGTGCAGCTTAGGCAACATTTTCTTAGACATCCATATAAGATTGAAGTCTTTACAGTGCTGGTGGTTACTGAAGACCAGCACAAGTTTCTGAAAACACTGGACAGTTTTTTATTTGTACTAAATTTCCAGAGCTGTAGAAATTCATGGTGAATATTTTTACATAAAGATTTCTAAAAGTTGTTTAAAAAGTAATGTTCTATTTCAGAAAGGTTTGAAAAAAACATTTCAAATTCAGAACTTTAATTCTCCACCACTGTGTGATAAAATCTTATGGTTTTGACTGCCAGAGAGAGAAGAAAACTGTGACAAGTTTTTGCATTCATAAAGAGAGGTAAAAATGCTTTTCTTCCTTGAAATATTTAAAATTAAATTCCTGTTTGCCTTGATTTTACTGCCTAAACAAATAGGGGTCTAATTTTTATTTCTTAATTTTTTTTCACCCCGCTACATATTTAAGCTCTGGAGCTTTAAAAAAAAATAAAAAATAAAAAGGTGTGGGGGAAGACGTTTTAAAACTTTGTTGTAGTGTAAAACACAGATCAGTCTTAGGGAGACAAAAGTTCTGAAAACAAATCATAAATAGGTTTGTTCTGTGTGACACGTAGAGTAGGGGATGGAAATTACCATGGTGCTATTGGTGTATTTCAGGTGAACTAGCCAATGAAATAGTGTAACAACTCAAGTATTTTGGCTTGATATGTGGTTATTGCAAGAAAGCAATAGACTGAAATTGTTGGAGTAGATAGGCTACTGTCAAGCAAGCTGGCCAGACTCACATCTCTATTGTAGCTGTTCCCTAGCCGGACTAGCAACGAAAACAGGAAAGCGTTGGTGCTGTGTAATTGCCTCAGTCCTTCTTCCTTTCCTTTGCTGTCCCTGAGAATCCTCATATTACCTGTTTGTATAGCTCATTTTTCTACTGTTTCACAGCCAGTAACCATCTCCTAACTTAATGACCATCTCCTCCACTACACATCATCTCATTAAGGCAATCCTTGTTGTTACATTTCCCTATGGACATGCAGGAATCTCAGACTGAAGTAATGACTGCTGTTAATTAGGCTAAACCAATAGCTGAATAGAGGAGGAATTTCTGAGGAAGTTACACCTTACAAACTCTTAGAGCCCAAAGTGAATCCTCCAGTTGCCACTTTACAATGAACAGATTCCTCACTCTCCTTCTTCACCACAACTGGAAAACTTACTTGAAGGTCCAAATGTTAGCAACAAATGGTCTAAAAGATTAGGAAAAACCAAATACAATTTTGAAACATCAGTAGGGCTTCACAATGCTTCTATGCAAATTGGTTCTCTTATACTGTGCCATTTTATTGATGTGATTTCTATGGCCTTAAACTTTTGCTATCATTAGATTTTTATCTTATAAAACAATATAATTTCTGATATTTGAATAACAAGACTTGTTACAAGTAGAAATTTGAATATTTCTTAATAATTTCTGGAATTACAATAAGACTTTGTGCTTTTTCCCTTCTAGTAAAGTGAGACAGTGTTATCTGGGCAATGGTTAAATTAATAAACTGAGGACTGTGGAGGAAATGGGTATGTTTCTTCCATTTTCCTCATATTAATTCTCTGATCTCCTAGTACTATATACACCATTATTCAAAAGAACCAGAGGTGAATGTGTAGCAGGAGTACAGCTTGATTGTGCAATCATATCAGCAAATAAAACCTGAGTGAAAGGGAAAGCTAGAACACAGGAACACGATGCAAAAGAGCTTCACGGTGTTCAGTAACAAAGCAGCTTTGAAAAGTTGCCAGAAGAACTTATAATCTGTGGCACAAATACCTCTGTCCTTACTGCAAGGCTAACACAGGAATGGCAGAAATACAATATGTGTGTCAGTGAATAAATTGTCCTTGGCTAACAGAGTTTTTCTAAAGCTTTGTTAGAGTACTTCAGGAAATAACAACTTATGATGAAACTATACAATGCCAACAGAGTAGGTATGTACATGTAATACCAGGGAAAATAAGTCTTCCACTTAACATTTGCTGTGTTCATTCATTTATACTAATACTGCAATTTCAGAGATGTGGCAAACATTGGGGGCTTTTTTGTTGGGTTGGGGGGAAGGTGTTGAGGGCTAATTGTGGACTGTTATTACAAATATTATTTTTCCACTTATTCTTGTTAAACATAACCATGTCTGATTCTATATTCTTCTTGATGGGTGTTTTAAAACCCTCATTTTTATTAAGGAAGGTTGCTATTTTTTTCTCTAGAAAAGAAAATAAAAGCAAACAAATGTAACTATAAAATTACTCTTAATTAATTGTATCTTGCTCTCCTCATATTTTTCAGCCTGAACAAAGGAAAAAGACCTAGGAGGACACTCAAACAGAGGACCCCTCACAGTTCATGTTGCCTCAATGTGAGCTCACTCACATGGAGAAAACCATCTTTCCTCTATAAGTAAGTTTTTTAAATGCAGTTTTGGAAGGGAGGATTCTAAGATTACATCTGCAGGCAGGTAGGTAAGATACATATTTCCCTATGAATATCAGCTTTCCAAGGAAAACTTTGTCTGTCCTTGGTGTTGAGGAGCTGGCACTGAGGTTCTCAACTTTATATCTCTTTTTTTAGACCCTTTGCTATATAAGCTGCCCTTAACTACTTTATTTGTGCTGCATAATAGTTTTCCATTTGTCGGTCTCTATGCCAAAAGCTCTTACTCTTTTTAGAGCTTATTTAATGGCCAGTATCTTTCTGTGGTGTTTCTTCAGGTGCAGTCACTATCTCTGTAAACCTTATTATCTATTACTTTGTCACTGCAACTCTTCAGTTGCAGATCAGAAGAAGAAATAGTATCACTTCAAAAGGGGGGATAAAGAGAGGTTTTAGTACAGGAGTAAGGTAGTGATATAGGGTGGGTCATGTCAAGGGTGAAGAAGCAAATTACAGCAGAGGTGAAAAAGGGTTGGGAAGTGAATCATATGGTGGGTTACAGGATCAAGGAGGGACCAATGTGGGCAGTAGCACTGTGAGAGGGAGATAATTTACACCCTTTTGGAACTTTCATGAACTGTCATCCATAAAAACTTGAGGGAAAATAATATTCTTCATGAATGTTTGATATTCAAAGCGATTAAAAAAATTGCAAATGCTCCTGTTCCTTTGTCTAAAATAATTTTTCATTCACTTTGGATGCAATCCAGAGCTTATTTGGTTTTAAGTCTTGAATTGGACACATTACCATCTTAAATGCAAACTGACAAATGTCACAACATAATATAATAATAAACTTTAATTTGGGGGCATCTATGCCTGTGGGCATCTGACAATAGTAAGTTGTAAATGAAAATATAATTAAATGTACTCAGCTAATATTCCTTCTTACATCAATCTTCTTATGCCTTTGAGACAACATTTAAATCACTATAATAGGAGAGAGAAATATTGCAAGGTTTGATTGGATTTTTCCCAGTGTTTCGAATAAGAAAACTAAATTCTGCCTGTATCACAGCATGTGGGTCTTTTTTTTTTAAAAAAAAAAAAAAAAAACAAAGCACTAAATAAGACATAACCACCTAGATTTTACACTGCCAAAATCTGTGAAATCCATAAAATATTTTAGTCACATGGGGACATTAATAATCTTTTATTCTACAACAAAAATTACAATTAGAAGGAAACTTCAAACAACATATAATTGAAAATTTCAAAACCAAGAAATGCTTAATGTCAAGACAAATAATGCTTTGTAACATTATCCTAATGGAAAATATCAGCATAGTGATGACTTTCTTGCCTTCTCAAATAGAAACCACAATCACTGATTTAAAAACCCAGTTAACTATAGAACAATTACAAATAAAATACATTTATATGTCACAGCAGATATGGTAATCATCATAGACGCTGAATAAAGTGGTTGTTCTTCAGAGCTGTTCTCAGTTTCAGTTGTGAACATCTTTCAAGTAAAACCACACCTCTCTAAATTTTGATTATAATAGTGCTACCACTTTCCCCAAGCTATACATTTGTATAGCTGGTAATTGTATTTCTTTGCAGGCCTAACGAGCTTGGCATCTGAGAAAGCTGAATTTCAGGTTTCTCTGAAAAGCAGGATGATGTGAATCAGATTCTTCAAAGTAAATTGAGATTAATTTTGTAAAAAGATACATGGTTCTCAAAAAAAGAAGATTCTATCAAACATACACTTGCCATTCCTTCTATAAGTCTCTATAGAAAATGAGTTGGCCTTAATTTCCCCCGTGTTTTTCAAATTCGGGATTCTTTCCCGCAAAACCTAGTATTGGGGAAAAGATTCATCTTAAAAAGATGAGGAAGTCCTGGGCTTGCCTTTCAGTCAATCTTAATGCCATCTAATGTTGCATGAATCATGCCCCAGAGTTGAGATTCTTTTGCCCCATTGATCATAAACTAAGTCTAGAATGGTGAGTTCAGGCATAAACTTTTACATTGTACATGCGAAGTATGAAAAATGCCACTCATTTTTTTCTGTCAGGAAATGAAGCCTGAAGCTTTTTATATTCTCAGTTCCTTATCTCACAGCCCAGGGGAATCCCTGCCCTATGTTTGCATGGAGGTTTGTTATTTACAAATCTACAATATCATTTCACTTTTGTACTTGGTTTTCTTTAAAAATGTTCAGGCCAAAGTATATTAGCATTTAATAAAGTTTGTAAAATATTGAAAATAGATACTTGTGCTGTCTTTTTTTTCACATTTATGCTGGTTTAAATATTGAAATAAAATATAGTGCTAAAGAGGTATTATCACTGACAATTTGTTTTTAAAGAAATCATTCTGTAAGAAAATTCTGGTTTTGTTTTCCTTTTGGTTACACAAAAATGGGATTTAGATGTTTAATGTCCCATAGACAGAAGATCCCATTCTCTCAGCAGCTCTATTATAGACGTTCTAATTTATTCAATATTGAGGGTCAAACCATTTTATCATGAGCTGTTAAAAATTTTTCTTGTGGCTTTTTTAATTTGTGACAAGTGTGTATGTACCAAATTTGCATGATATTATTTCTATTCCCTTAGTACATTTTTTTTAAAGAATAAGCTAATTACAAATACTAAAGCAATGAAGAATACAATCATGAATTGTGCTGAAATTATCTATCTTGCACTAGCCAAAGATGCTACGTGTTAAAAAAAAAAAGAAATCAAATCTTCCTGACTTCAGAGATAATCATACCTGTTATCTAGCACAGGAACAGTTGTAGCAGATCAATCCAAAGATCCACAAAGTCTTCCATTTTTTTTTCCTGTCAGTGGCTAAAAGTGGATGTTTAAGGAAAGTTATAAGAACAAGACATAAACGTAAGCTTACTTTCCCTGCAAATATTTCCTGTTTTCAGAAGTCTCTGATTTAGGAACTTCCTGTGTGGCAGTTGAGTTGGGTTGGGCCTGGCTGACAATAGTGTTAGCATACAAACTTCAGTTAGCCCTATAAGATAAAGGAGTAACTTATTTTTAAATGTAGAGGAGTAGCTTGAGCATAAAGAACCTGTTAATCACTGTGAAAGTTGTAAACTATGGAGAAACTTCCCAAAAAAGGATGGAAAGGGAACAAAAGATGGATGAAAAATTGACACCATCAGAGAGAAATTTTGGAAGAGACTCAAAGATCAAGGAGAAAAAATGGAAAAGTGGTGTGAACACCTATGAGCTAGAGGCCTGAGCTGAGGATTTAGGTGAACAGATCAATGGAAAGCAGACATATCTGCCAAAGGAAGCTGCAGGCGAACCTTTCCTTCAAGAGAAGATTATCAATGACTACCTAGTGACCTGAGTGAAACTGACACCCTGTGATGAAAGTGCCTCACCGCTGCGCAAGGGGAGGAGGAGGATGCATTGATTCTGACCGGAAGACTGTTGCACGTTGGTAAGTTAATGATCCACACAACAGATAATATGAGTAGGCGCAGACCTACTTTGTGCTGTGCTGTCCTGCACATCCAGTGTGGCTTTCAGGCTGTGCTGTGCTGCACAAATCACCTGGCTGCAGGATAACCTCAGCCAGCTCATTGTAACAGAGAAACCGGCAAGTAGTTCCCACTTGGTACCGGTGATTACACCCTCTACATGACTTTGCCTTTTAGATAAAAAGCAACAATAAGTTCTCGTGTGAAAATCCTTTAGGAATAGTTGCTTTTTTGCAATAAAATTATGTGATAGCTAGAATGACTAAAAGGGTGAGTTTCTTTCCACAGAGAGAATCTCTGCAGCACGCTGTGGGAAAATCCATCTGGGCTCCATCCAACGCTGCATATCTGGAGGATGCACGTGACTGGATGAAGTCCACTTGTGAAACCACTGTATACTGTGATCCATAAGAGAAACCAGTTTGGGAGCATATTCAAGCAATAAGAAGCTTTCAAAAAAATTAGACCAAAAGTAGTGCAGGCGACATTCTTGGCCCTGTCTAAACTGGTGATGGGGTAAAAAATGTCCTCAATACTGCCTCACTAGATAGAATCTCCTAGAATGCATGGCAAAAGAACCCTGAAGAGATCCAAGTCCAGCCACTGGGATTTTGGAGCCACAGCTATTGGGGATCAAAAGTTAACTATTTAAAAAAAAAAAAAAAACAACAAACAAAACCAAATCAAAACAAAAACAACAAAAACTATTAAAAAAAAACCCCAAACTATTAAAAAGCTATTGAATTAAAGTGTTTTGATAACTTGGTCCATTTAGTCTCACACTGTCAATTTTGTCATGACTTGTGACATCCTGAACCAAAAGTTTTGGGTTTGTATTTATCAGGTTTTGTTAGCGTTTTTTTGTTAGGGTTTTTTGTGTTTGTTTTTTTGTTTTTTCTTACATGACTGCTGCTGAATAATATATAAAAGAGTGAATGTGACAAAAAAGGAACATGAATTCCGATGACTGATAGCAACACAGCTTTTGCCAAAATCAGTTGGCTCTATTACTCAGTACAGCCATATTAGAATTAATTCAAAATTCCCTCTGTAGTCTTTCGATCACAAATGAAAGAGTCTGAATCTTAATCAGTTGGTGGATCAGAAGCTAGTTTTAAAACACACTGAAACCCTTTCCCTTAACTCACAGAGGCTTGCCTGAGGACCTGCAGGTCATATAGAATAAATAGAGCACGGGGGGAAATACATGCATTTTTTCAAAATGATGGTAAGTAGTGCTGGATCTTGAGTTATTCATATTCTTCTCAGTATGACAGTGCATGATTCTTAGTGCAGTATTCTTAAGAAAATAGCTAATTAACATAAAAATCAATATTATGAGAAAAAAGGTTAAAGCAAATTGAAAATTAAATACAATTTATTTTCTGTAAGACGAAGTTGAAAAGTTGTTTAATTTGACATGAAAATGGAATGGACCAATGCATACTTCTCTTTGCCTATAGCATTTAAATACAAAAGAGTTTTCACTTTAGTTTCTTCCTTCCTTTATGTATAGAAATCATATACAAATAGTCACGATCACAACTTGTTGCAAATAACCATAATGGAGATCTATTTCACAAAAAGCAAGAAAATAAACAATCAGGGAAATAGATTAAACCTGTGAATAAAGTGATGACATACATACTATATGGCTTTTTTGTAAAACAAAAAAAGGTTGAATTATAGCCAGTTAACAGAGACATTTAATCTACACTGTTTTGATTTAATTTTCTTTAAAATCTTGTATGCTAAAACTGCTTGACCACTTTTTTCCCTCTTAAAATGCAAATTTTAAACTATAAAAAAGGTATTAGAAAATAAAAAGACATTATCTTACATTTCAGAGCTACGTCCTGAAAATCATCAAAGTATGAAAAAGCAACATTCCTTATATTTGAAGCACAGAAATGAAAACCCACATGTAGTAAAATCCAGCTGTTCACTGGAATGTAGGTGTCACATGGAGCCCTAATGAAGGTTTAATCCTCAGTCTCCAAGTAGTTTTACAAATCACTGGATAGTAGAGACTATAAATTTGCTTAATTCTACGTGGTTCAATCTAAAATTAGATACTGTTTGGGTAGTAAAAATATAGACATGAAGAAGATCGTTTTAATCTCAGAATAAGATTTCAACAGTAAAATTTCATAGAATATAAAGCCTTAACTTCTGAGTAATATCTACAGAAGTTAACAGCTTACTTTGAACACTTTATTTCACACACACATAAAAAAATCATTTATATTTAAATGTCAGCTTTTTTTAAAAAATAGAATCCCTTGTTTCATTAAACATTTTTTAGGGGAGCAAAACTCTGACTCATACTCATACCTTGACATATCTACTACTAGCACAGTAGCAGTGAAGATGCAACTCTGCAATGTTTAGGGAATCTCTGCTAATAGTATAAACCATATAAGTGCTTGTAATCTGAAGAACTACAATCTGAAAAGATTTTTTTGATGGATCTAGGAGACAAACTAGCTCCTGAATTTTCTTCCCTCCTCCACATGAAAGAAAATAATAGCACCTTTGTCCTTTCTTGGGGATTTCACTGACCCTTTTCTCTACTAAGTATTTTTAGATGCCAAGTTTGCAGGTGATACTAAGCTGAGTGGTGTGGCTGATATCTAGAGGGAAGGGATGCCATCTAGAGGGACCTTGACAGGCTAGAGAGGTGGGCCCATGAGAACCTCATGAAGTTCAACAAGGCCAAGTGCAAGGTCCTGCACCTGGGTCGGGGCAATCCCAAACATGGGTGCAGGCTGGGGGATGAAGGGATTGAGAGCAGCCATGTGAAGAAGGACTTGGGGGTACTGGTACTGTACCAAATACTGGTAATATTTGGTACAAACTGGACCTGAGCTGGCAATGTGCGCTAGCAGCCCAGAAAGCCAATAGCATTCTAGGCTGTATCAAAAGAAGCGTGGCCAGCAGGTCGAGGAAAGTGATTCTGCCCCTCTACTCTGCTCTGGTGAGACCTCACCTGGAGTACTGCATCCAGCTCTGGAGTCCTCAGCACAGGAAACACATAGACCTGTTGGAGCAGGTCCAGAGGAGGGCCACGAAAATGATCAGAGGGCTGGAACACCTCTCCTATGGAGAAAGGCTGAGAGAGTTGGGGTTGCTTCAGCCTAGAAAAGAGAAGGCTCTGGGGAGCCCTTATAGGGGCCTACGAGTACTTAAAGGGGGCCTACAGGAAACATGGAAAGGGACTCTTTATCGGGGAGTATAGTGATAGGACGAGGGGTTATGGTTTTAAACTGAAAGAGGGTAGATTTGCATTAGTTATTAGGAAGAAATTCTTTACTGTGAGGGTGGTGAGACACATGAACAGGTTGCCCAGAGAAGTTGTGGATGCCCCCTCCTCAGAAATATTTAAGACCAGGTTGGATAAGGCTTTGAGCAACCTGCTATAGTGAAAGATGTCCCTGCACATGGCAGTGGGGTTGGAACCAGGTGACCTTTAAGGTCCCTTCCAACCCAAACCATTCTATGATTCTATGATTCTATGATTCTATGATTCTATGATTCTATGAAGACAGGACTAAATTAATGAATAACCACTTGTCCTGGTTTCGGCAGGACTTTCTTCTTTTGCTTGAAGAAAGAAACCTATGACATAGTCGTCTTCATCAGGATGAGGTGAGTCACATTTTGACAAGTGACTTTCTCCCTTTACTATAAATCTATCCTAGAGTAACAGGCTTAGATGTCTGCAATAAAGACGTACATTTAGTAAGATGAATCCTACCCCATATACATACTATGGCAAAATATGCCTGAGCTGAATCTGATTTATTGCTTTGTCTTTTTGTTCATGGCAAGTCTCATGGCATTTTTTTTTTTTTTAAATGACTGAGATAGCCCAAAGCTGAAGTCCTCTATAAGCCAGTATTGTCCTTACTGCAAACAATTCTTAGATGAACCAAGCATTGATTTTACCCATGGCCTTTCTCATTGTCCTATAGGAGCAAATGCACATCATCATGATTTCTTCTTTTGTTTTATCACTCATTAATATTATCTGAGTATCCTTGCTTATGAAAAAAAAAAAAAACACAAAACCAACCCAAAACTAAACTGCAGACTCAGATATTTTCCAGAATTAATGACTTTATCACTTTTCAACCTGATGAACTCATGTATTCGAATTCAATACAAAATAAAACTAATCTATGTTCTAAACTGCTTTTCTTGATGTGCAAGTGAGCAATTCTTTTTTTCTTTTTTTTTTTTTTTTTTTTAATCCCATGGATCCTTCTTAATCTACTTCTCCAACAACATCCTACTGACTTTCTACAGACTTTAACAGTTGAAGCCGAAAATATGACCTAACAAAACTAAATCACCTCATGAAAATCTTACATATTAAATTGGATATCTAAAGCTACTACATTTAAAACTCCTTTTAAGGTCAATATAGAAAAGCTGATACCTCCAAAACTGGTTCATCTGACTTTACAAGAGACGCTTTTAACAGTTGACACATCAATCAACCTTTTAGGTGCCTATTTCTCCCTATTGATTATATTAGGAAAATAAAATAACAAGCTCAAACTTAAGTCTGAGATGGCTAGAGTTAGGTAAGATGAGCCTTGCATACTGAAAGGGATTATGGTTCTTTACTGCTTTCCCACCCCAACTCCTTCACCTTGATGGAAGGGAGAAGGGGCAGAAGAGAAGATGAACAGTTTTCAGGAAAGAGAGAGGCTGTGGGCTTCAGAGACAAATAGTTTGAAAGAGGCAAGCTTTTCAGCTTGACTAAAAGAAGATTCAGTAGATAAAGTGGGCAGTTCTGACCTAGACACTGCATAAGAAAGTGATAATTTCAAAATAATTATTTGTGGCTTAACTGAACAAGGAACAAACAAAACAGAAACTGATTCAAGACAGGACTTGGTTTAGGATTTTCTTCTTTATGACCTGTATTTCATTCTGAGAACAGAACACAAGCCAAACTGCAAACACAATATGTCAAATTGTTTTCTTTCTTTATGTGTGAGCATATAAATATTGCATTCTTTTCCAGGCTGCTAAAGGAATTTTCCTGTAATGTCTGCCTTGAATTAGAAGAGTTAGTTTTCTTAATTATAGATATGTCAGCCTACAACCACAATTTTATGAGTCATTAAAATATTATAGAAACTTCCGTAATTCCCCTCTTTTTTTTGTAATCAAGCTACAGTATACTAGGTTAAAAAAAACTGGTTGATATCTTGCTCTCAATTCATTACAAGCTGTACTCTATTGTGATTATAAAAGATCAATCTTGAAACCTAATGTGCTGAAAAGTTTCAACTTTAGATTCAAAACAAACAGAAAGATATTCTTCTCATACTGATGGAGGTATTGTCTTCACCCATTTTGAGGGAGTACTCAGACTTTGAAATCTACTCAGTTATCAGCTTTATGGGAAAAAAAAAGATAAAGCCAAGTTCCTAGTTCTAAAAAAGTTGTTAAAATGTGTGATTTTACTGAATATTAAAAGAAAAGAGAAAACAATTGATAAAGATTACCCAGCTGTTTTTTGGGGGTTTTTTATTATTTTTTTTTCTTTTGTCCCCCTTAAGGTCATCTGACATGCCTTTTTGGATTTGCCTGCAAGTATGTGTGTTTGCGTGTGCCTATTTTGTGTCATTCTATGTATGTCTATTTATCCTCTTTTGTGCATAAATTCAGTAGGCTATGCATCAGCTTCTGCAGTTACTATTTTTCTTTTTCTGTATAGAAATCCCTTGTGTCCTGTAATTAAGTTTATTTTAAAAACTTGGATTAAGCCTACATTTGGTAAATAACACTTGGATTCAGTTCCAGATTCAGACACCGTAAGATAAGTGTGGGCAATATGGACAACTACAGGTGAGTTAGGTATCCAATCACCCACTATAGAGAGTGGAAGTAAGGGGTCAGTTGGATTAGTAATCCAGCTGAAGCACAATAGGGGTTTAAGGCTTAGTCTTCTTATTCCAGTTGAGTGACTATTTGTGTAAATATTTCTTTGATCTCAAAGCAGAAGCATAAATCCAGACTCTGGATTATTATTATTATGAAAATTATTATGAAAATATTCTTATGAAAAATGATAACATATTATTAAATTAATTATAAAAATATTATTATGAAAATATTATTATGAAAATTACTGCAGAAATTTTATCATTACATCCAACCCATGTTTCTATTGCATCTGTGTTTCTGTGCCTAGAAACATTACTCTCTCTCATAAAATGTGAAAAGAACAGAAACCCTCCTCCTCTATTTTTGTGGAATTTTTGTGCTTTCTTAAATACACTTTTCCAGAGGTGCACCCACCTTGGCTGAGGGACTGAGCTGTGCCCTGCAGAGGTGTCCTGGTTTCAGCTATGATAGAGTTAATTTTCCTCCAAGTAGCTGGTACAGTGCTGTGTTTTGGATTTAGGGTGAGAACAATGTTGATAACGCACCGATGTTTTAGTTGTTGCTAAGTAGTGCTTACACTAGCGAAGGACTTTTTAGTTTCCCATGCTCTACCGACTGAGAAGGCTGCAGGTGCACGGGGGACTGGGAGGGGGCACAGCCAGGACAGCTGACCCAAACTGGCCAAAGGGATATTCCATACCATATGACGTCATGATCAGTACATAAACTGGGGGAAAGCTGGCTGGGGGGGCCGCTGCTCAGGGACTGGCTGGGCATCGGTCGGCGGATGGTGAGCAATTGCATTGTGTATCACTTTCTTTGTATATTCGTATTATTACTATTATTATTATTTTTATTTTATTTTATTTTATTTTATTTTATTTTATTTCAATTACTAAACTGTTTTTATCTCAACCCATGAGTTTTCTCACTTTTCCGATTCTCTCCCCCATCCCGCTGGGGGCAAGGGGAGTGAGCGAGCTGCTGTGTAGTGTTCAGTTGCTGACTGAGGTTAAACCATGACAAGTGGGTCCGTTGGAGCTGGCTGGAACCAGCGGTGTCTGACATGGGGCATCCCCAGCCTCTTCCCACAGACGCCACCCCTGCAGCCCCCCCACTACTAAAACCTTTGCACCTGCACCCAACACAGCATCACAATTGAATTTTAACCTGCTCTCAGTTAAACAACACCTAAGTAGAAATTTCCTGTGACAAGAGGAGCGACCAGCATACATTCTAATTAGAAAACACAAAGAAAGAGTCGTATCACTTTCAGAGAGGAAAGACATGTTTCTTCCACTTGTATTCCAAATGAGGACAGCAACAGCATTTGGAGTCACATGAGTACATCTGGCCAGGGACGTCAAGGGCAACAAGAAAAGATTCTATAGGTATGTCAGGGATAAAAGGAAGACAAAGGAAAACGTGGGCCCTCTCCGGAACGAAACGGGAGACCTGGTTAGCCAGGATATGGAGAAGGCGGAGGTACTCAATGACATTTTTGCCTCGGTCTTCACCAGCAAGTGCTCGAGCCACACCGCCCAAGCCACAGAAGGCAAAGGCGGGGAATGGGAGAATGAAGAGACACTCACTGTGGGGCAACATCAGGTTCGAGACCTCCTAAGGCACCTGAAGGTGCACAAGTTCATGGGACCCAATGAGATCCATCCACGGGTCCTGAAGGAACTGGCGGATGAAGTTGCTAAGCCACTATCCATCATATTTGAGAAGTCGTGGCAGTCCGGTGAAGTTCCCACTGACTGCAAAAGGGGAAACATAACCCCCCTTTTTAAAAAGGGAAAAAAGGAAGACCCGGGGAACTACAGGCCACTCAGTCTCACATCTGTGCCTGGGAAGATCATGGCACAGATCCTCCTGGAAGCTATGCTAAGGCACACGGAGGACAGGGAGGTGATTTGAGACAGCCAGCATGGCTTCACCAAGGGCAAGTCCTGCCTGACTAACCTAGTGGCCTTCTAGGATGGAGGGACTACATCAGTGGACATGGGAAGGGCTACAGATGTCGTCTATCTGGACCTCTCTGTAAGGTCTTTGACACAGTACCCCACAACATCCTTCTCTCTAAACTGGAGAGGTGTGGATTTGATGGGTGGACTGTCTGGTAAAGGGTGAGGAATTGGTTAGATGGTCGCATCCAGAGTGTAGTGGTCAATGGCTCAATGTCCAGATGGAGACTGGTGATGAGTGGCGTCCCGCAGGGGTCCGTATTGGGACCAGTACTGTTTAATATCTTCATCAATGGCATAGACAGTGGGATCGAGTGCACCCTCAGCAAGTTTTCAGACGACACCAAGCTGAGTGGTGTGGTTGACACGCCAGAGGGATGGGATGCCATCCAGAGGGACCTGGACAAGCTTGAGAAGTGGGCCTGAGTGAACCTCATGAGGTTCAACAAGGCCAAGTGCAAGGTCCTGCACCTGGGTCAGGGCAAGCCCCGGTCTCAATACAGGCTGGGGGATGAGTGGATTGAGAGCAGCCCTGCCGAGAAGGACTTGGGGGTACTGATGGATGAAAAGCTGGACATGAGCCAGCAATGTGCGCTTGCAGCCCAGAAGGCCAATCGTATCCTGGGCTGCATCCAAAGAAGCGTGGCCAGCAGGTCGAGGGAGGTGATTCTGCCCCTCTCCTCTGCTCTGGTGAGACCTCACCTGGAGTCCTGTGTCCGGCGCTGGAGCCCTCAGCATAAGAAAGACACGGACCCATTGGAGCGGGTCCAGAAGAGGGCCACAAAAATGATCAGGAGGATGGAACACCTCTCCTATGAGGAAAGGCTGAGAGAGTTGGAGTTGTTCAGCCTAGAGAAGAGAAGGTTTCGGGGAGACCTTATTGCAGCCTATCAGTACTGAAAGGGGGCTTATAAAAAAGATGGTGGCAAACTTTTTAGCAGGGCCTGTTGTGACAGGGCAAGGGGCAATAGCTTTAAACTAAAGCGGGGTAGATTCAGACTAGATATAAGGAAGGAATTTTTTACAATCGAGAGTGGCAGAGCACTGGCACAGGTTTCCCAGAGAGGTGGTGGATGCCCCACCCCTGGAAACATTCCAGGTCAGGTTGGACGGGGCTCTGAGCAACCTGCTCTAGTTGAAGATGTCCCTGCTCATTGCAGGGGGATTGGACTAGATGACCTTTAGAGGTCCCTTCCAACCCAAAGTATTCTATGATTCTATGATTTATAGAAAAAGCTACAATTCACATTTACAAATGATATGATCATTGATCCACATTAAGGCAGGGTTACAAGGTGTTTGTGAATAAATGCTGTTCGCATTGAGGATTTGTTCTGACTACAAAAAATGGGACAATTCTTACAATTAGATTATACTTACACAGTTTGGATATTCTTTAGTCTAAATTGTGTTTGAGTAGTTAAAAGAAAGAACAATGTGCATGACTGTATGCCTTCTATCTTCTAATTCTTTTTTTTGTTGTTGGAGAAGGGACATAATAATAATTTAAAATTGTGGAAGCTCCTTGAAGATGTAGGACCTTATTCTAGTCCTGGAACTTGGTGAATGGTCTCAGTATGCCTAGGATAGGTGCTTTCTCCCATCTGTTCCTTTATTCTGTCTCTTCTTTTGTTTTTTCTTATGTAGAAAATATTCTCTTCAACTTCCTCCCTTTCTAACTGAATACAGTTTTATTCTTCCTGTTGGCTGTTCTTTCCAAAACTTAAGAATATCTGTGTAATGGTCTCATTAATAAAATATCTAAAACCCTGATGATCTGAAAGTGCAGTCAGTGAATTGTTGGATTTTTCTTTTTTTCATACTCTTTCCCTATAGATACGTTTGTATAGTAATCAAGGGCTTGGCTTGACCTATTCATATGTTTTGTTTTAGTTTTTGTAACATACCTGCTGTGTTTTGCCCTGTTAAAGAAAGCGAGGTCAAATTGTGCACATGCTCAGGCTCAGAAGTGTTGTAATCTGTGCTGATCCTTAGCTTTTGTGTAAATGGATGTCCATCAGGCACTGACGTCAGTTACCTGTCTTACATGACCTCAACCTCTTATATGACATCAACATGACCTCAGTCCTCTCTTCTCAGCACAGCTGAATGTACATTGTGAACACTTGAACATGACCTGACTCTTGCAGGCGAAGAACAAGTGCCTATTATATTCATAGTTGTCAGGTTATGCACAACAGCATAACAAATGAATTAAATTTTCCAGAAGGCTAAGGCCATAAAGAGGTAACTATGACTAATGCTAGTCATCATCCATTAGGATGCATCTGAATCTGTTTAGCCAGTCAGATTATACAAAATATTTATCATGCTGTTGCTGTTACCTCATTTTATGTACTAGTATAGAATTCGGAAATATACTCAGATTGCAGATAAAATTTATTGTGTGAGGCTTTCTGCTAAAGGAAACTGTACCAGAGCTGTAAGTTATTTTCACTGTTCCCTAGTGCAATTCATTTTCACTTGAATTAAGTATGGAAACCTACACTGCTTATTTTTTTTCATTTTTCAAAGTTCATAATGAAGCAACTTCTTAGACACTTTACACCCTAAAGACACATAAAATTTGACTTTATCTAAGGAAAGAACAGATGTTTAAGAAGTCCAACAAGGAAGGTCCTGTAATAGGAATGTTTCCTATGTCTTCAGCTATCAACAATTCAGGAAAATTCATACATTCTTCCGGTATCTCTGTCCCTTGCATGTCAGGATAATGACATCTCATGATCAGCAATGTCATGTGCTGCTTATATGCATGGAGAGAAGCTTACATATTTCCTGTCTTTAATCATTCATCACTGCTACTCAATTTATTTGTGTATCATGCTCTCATCTAAATCAAGATAGCTGAATATAAACAATCTGTAGGACTGTAGTGGTATATCTTGATGCAGAAAACAGCATCCCTTGTTATCACTCAACTATTTCCAGACGATTCTTTTATTTTGAAGAAGCTAAGACAACATGTAAAAAGGGAGGAGTAGATGAGAATGATACTGATGACATTATTTGTGTATACTTTATCTAAGAATAAATACAGTTAGAGAAAACAAACAAACAAACAAACAAAAAAAACCTTTAAGTTCTAAGGAATATCCATAGAGTGGTGCAGAAAAATGAAGCATAGTGACATTTTACAATGTAGAGATAGCAAACCGATTAGTAAAAAAGAAGTTAAAAAAAAAAAAAAAAAAGTAGGAAGAACTGGTAAAGACAGAAACTTTGCAGAGAAGAAATAAAGTTGGAAATGCATTCAGACACAAGATGGATCTTTCACCAAGTGTAGACAGCTGCATAGTAGGCATTTACATCTGAGGTAGTGTATTGGTTTTATCTGAGATAGAGTTAATTTCCTTCATAGTAGCTTGCACAGTGCTATCTTTTGAATTTGTGATGAAAAGAGTGTTAATAACACCTCTGTTACACTCAAAGATCTCATTCAGTACATTTGGGCTGTTAAAAGAGTAGGAAATTCTTGGTTTTCTCTCCACTCAGGAAAAACTACAAAAACAAAGAAAAGAACCACCATTAATATTTAAGCATAATTTTTCTTTGTTTCACCTTAGTTTGACACAAATTTTCACCCAACACACATACCTATTGAGCACCTGCCTCTGCTATCCTGCCTTCTCTTGATGCTGAGTTCTGGAAGTTCACAAAAGAGAAAGTCTCCAGCAGCACACTGGTAGTCTGGGCATTCATACTACTTCACAGCAACTGGTAATTCATCCTCTTCAAGCTTCACTCCACTGGTCCTTCAGAGAAATTGGCTGGAGGGAAAAGGAGCTCATCCCATACGTCCTCTGTCCTGAGGGAAACAAAAATAAGGAAATGTTGGCAAGTTTTTTTATTGCTGTTCCCTCAGGAATCCTGTTCACCCACTCACTGTTGTTTGTGGTGTTGGATGATTTGGTTCCCCCTGAAATCTCTTCCTATCTCTTCCCCTAGCACAACAATTCTAGACCCTTTTTCCCATCACATGTTTGTCTCACTAAGTTATAGGTGATTTTGGCTTTCTCAGTAAATGAAGTTTTGTTTTTCTTATACGTTTGTGACATATTTCTGATCTAAATGCAGATTTTTGACTGTTGTCCATTACCCTGTGCCTTCCTAGTACATGTGTTGTGTGGAGTGGTACAGAAGGGATCATGGACTGCAAGGCTTTCATGGCACTTCATGAGCTGGCAGTGTGCCTCAGAAAGACTATCTTGTGTGGGAAGAAAAGGTGCAGATTTCTCTTGTACAGGGTGGGGCAGGAGGAAATAATTTTTTTAACTGACTTTGGAGCAGAATGTGTGAGCTATTAGAGGCTAGAAAATTGTGGTCTTCTTTTCATAGGGCACTTCAGCCAGAAACTGAGGCACAGGACCAATAGATCATTTCTCCTAGGAATTGTAAACAAAAGGGAATGGAAAGAGGACAGAAGTTTTTGTTTCATCAAGGGAGAAGCTTGATTTTCTTTGGCAAGAGTGGTAAAAACTTACTTTCTGGTCTTCAGGGCCTAATTAGCTGGAACTGCCTCCTTAGCCCTTATGAAGTTGTTTTAGTCCCTAAAGAGAGAGGACAGACAGACTTCAGCATTTTACCACCATCTCCTAAAGAACTGCAGAGCAAGCAAAGCTTTCCTCATTCTCCCTCTTGCTTTCTCCTGCTTGGCACACTGCAGCCATTTTACTAATACACTTTTCCCCAGCTACCTGCTTAGTCCTGTAAGAAAGCTGTCTTCTGCTAAGACAGCATTCTCAAGCACATGCCACTATGCAGAAAAGGTCAAAAAAGGCAAAGAGAATCAGGGAACACACAGTCAGAGTTACTATGTCTGTGCAAAGACTGATAGATATAACTAGGTTATGAAGAGGGAAAACAAAGGTGGAAGCAAATTAGAGAGACAGGTGTTGGCAATCTGTTGCCTTTTATTCACCCTATGACATTTGCCACTGGTATACAATTACATTTCTCCAGTTCCACTTAGTCCAATCTTGGATATCCAGCATTTCTGTGTACCCCCTTTGAAAGAGGGTACAGAAGGTGTGGCAGGTACAACTGCTTTTTTATTTCTGTCAGGATGGATAGTCTCACTTTTACCATCACAGGAACTGAGTAGAGAACAGAAAGTACACATAATTGAGACTGTTGGGAATACGGTTTTCTACCATGTTACACAAGCCATGTCACAGAATAGTCAGAATCATAGAATCATTTGGGTTGGAAGGCATCTCTACACATCATCTGGTCAAACCTTGCTTGCCAAGGGTGGAGACTCAATGATCTCTCTGGGCTGCCTCTCTAGAGTTTGACCACTTTTGTGGTGAAAATTTTTTCCTGTTATTTAATTGAAATTTCCATTGTTACAATTGCCTCTTGTCCTTCTACTGTGCACCTCCAAAATGATACTAGCTCCATCTTCTCTATACAACAGATAGACAAGTAACTTCCGTTATGCTTCCTTTTGAGGCTGAAAAAAACCCCATTTCTCTTGGTACATCAAGTGCTTCAGTCTTCAAGCTGGGTCACCAAGCTCTCCACCGGACTTACTCTCACACATCAAAGCTTTTATTTTACTGAGAAGCCCATAGCTGGGCCCAGCTCTCCAGATATGGCCTCACCAATGCTGAGTAGAGGGGAAGAATCCCCTCCCTCAACTTCACTATCAACACTCTTCCTAATACAGCCCAGGAATCTGCTGGACTTCTTTTTTGCAAGGACACTGTCCTGACTCATGCTCAACTTCTTATCCACCAAGAACCCCAGATGTTTTTTAAAAAAGTGTTTTCTATGCAGTTGGTGACAGCCTGTTATTCTGTCCCAGATGCAAGACTGCATTTGCTTTTGTTGTCCTTTGCTGATTTTGTTAGCATTTGGTCTTATTTGTCAGCTGGTGGTCAGTCAACCAAAAGCACATTCAATATCCATATCATACATGGTCAGAGTTCAGCTAAATCAAACACAAGCTCCACTGTTGTCCAGTTACGGCCTAATAACTCAGCAGGGTAAATTGTATGCAACATACGTAATGATGAAAACAGGGACCTGAACACTGAAAGTGTACCTGTGAGAATAAAGGTTCTGACATTGTAAGGCCAAAGCTGGAATTTCAGAAGTTCAGGCTTCAAGTGTCTTTTCTGTGAAGCCTCCATTACTGTCCATTAATCTACCAGTTTGTTCCACCGTGGTAAGCATGTAATCAACTGATAGCATAACTTACATAATTATACATATGATGTGTACCTGAGTCCCCATTAACATTCCCCAAAGTGTAGGAATGCCCAGAGAATAAAGGCAATCAAGATCTCATCAACATTTAATGCTCCCAGAGCAGGGCTTGGAGGATGATGCAGAGACTGTCATCATTACTTCACTCATGGCAGTCTTGATCATTCCAGACTGGCTTCTTGTTATGTTGATGTTCACCAATACTAAGACTTTACCATTAACAGTGTAAATCTGGGAAAAGTTAGTGATCTAAAGCCTAGCTGTGTATCGAATGTTATTGCAAAATGAAACACATGCTTTAATGTGTTCACAAGTGATGACAATAAAACTATGTAGCATACTAGCAAAAAATAGAAGGGGAGAACTTCTTTGAAAGGAAAAATTAATTTAATCCCATATATCTGGGATTCACTTGTGGTTCTTCCTAGGGAGGAATTCAATTACATTCATATTTACTTGTTTATTTGAACATACTGAGATTATCTTTGATTAGTGTGTGCTGTGAAGAGATTCTGGAGAATGCCACTAGATTAATGGGCATAATTAACTCCAATAGCCATTCAAATTTTGAAATCCATTAAGTAAGCTTTGATTTCCCCTTGCTATTTTAATATACAGAACAGACTCTTTTAATTCAAGTTTTCCACTTAAGCATTAGAAACATACTACTCCAGGTGCATTTTATGCAGTTCTTTAAAGAGCTTGACTAGAAAGTAATTCTTCAAATACGTATCTTCTTTGCATTCCCAGTTTTCCTGGCCATATGTACTGGTTTCAGCTGGGATAGAGTTAATTTTCTTCATAGTAGCTAGTATTGGGCTATGTTTGGATTTGTGAGAAAAACAATGTTGATAAGACACCCATATTTTAGTTATTGCTGAGCAGTGCTTACACAGAGTCAAGGCCTTTTCTGCTTCTCACTCTGCCTTGCCAGCGAGTAGGCTGGGGGTGCACAAGAAGTTGGGAGAGGATACATCTGGGACAGCTGACCCCAACTGACCAAAGGGATTTTCCATACCATATGATGTTGTGCTCTGAAATACAAGCTGGGTGAAGAAGAAGGAAGGGGGGCTGTTCAGAGTTACAGCGTTTGTCTTCCCAAGTAACCGTTACACGTGATGGAGCCCTGCTTTCCTGGAGATGGCTGAACACCTGCCTGACGATGGGAAGGAGTGAACGAATTCCTTGTTTTGCTTTGCTTGCGTGGGCAGCTTTTGCTTTCCCTATTAAACTGTCTTTATCTCAACCCACGAGTTTTCTCACTTCTACCCTTCCCATTCTCTCCCCCATCCCACTGGGGAACAGTCAGTGAACGGCTGTGTGAGGCTTAGCTGCATACCAGGGTTAAACCACACCACCATACTAAAAATTCTTTTAAATTATTTTTATGGTGGATAGGAATTGTATATAACTTTATTAATTGAATCTATCACTTTAGAATAGATTTTTAATGGGTAGGGCACCATTTTATAGCAAGCTTAAATTACTAAATTGGAACACCTACTCTCCCAATCTAACCATTCACTGCTAGACTAATGAAGGTCTCCTTATAGGAATAGATCCCTGGAAAAGTTTTTATAGATTATTTCTCTGGTATGTTTTGGGAAATACACTAAAAATAGAAAAAAAGAATTAATTTTGGCTAAAAAAGAGAAGAATACAACATAATAGTCTTCAAATATGTAAAAAGCTCTATCAAAAGAACAGGAAATAACTTGCTCTCCATAGTGAATAGGACAGAAATTAATGAGATAAAAGATAGTAAGCCAGAATTAAATTATATAAAAATCTTTAATAGCAATGATAGTCAAGCACTGGAATTGTCTGCTTTAAAAGATTGTTTGGAAGGGATTTTTTTTACTTTTAAAGAACAGAGAAAACAAAATTAAAATTACTTAGGTGGATGTGATCCAGCACTGGTTTAGGAAAATAATAACCTTTCATACTTGTTTAACTGTTTAGCTCCATTTTCTTTCTGAAGATTTTTTTCTCTGTTAAAATGTATATGTCAGTGGGTGGAAATACAGCTTTAGAAATGAAAACCTATTTTCAGACACTGAGTAGTTTATGTTAAGCAACATGAAACCTTTTTAAGCTAAGAACTTACATCTGTGCTTACATAAAGAGTATTAAGCTTTGGATCGTAAAAAAAGATAGAGGAAGCCCTACCACCTCATCCCTTGCATCTGCAAACCTGTATAAAAAAAGGTGAGTTTTTTAGTTCAGAATATCTAAGTCAAATAGCTGTTGACTGTTTTTGTTGACAAATGGCTGTTATTCCCTTTATATAGATGTATACAAATGACAAACAGATGGAAACAATGGATGTAGTTGTTTTTATAAATATTGTAGTTGATGAAAAAATTACATGTTATCTGACATTCTAAATATCATTTGTCAAAAGCACAATGCTGAATTTAATTAAACACTTATAGAGGAAAAATAAAATGCATCGGAATAGCTATGCTTGAAATTAAACATTTGATTGACTGTGTGCTTTGCAATGAAATTTCAGTTTCAAATGGATGTCAAAACTGCAAAAATATTACCCATGTATATTTGTGACACATCCGTTTGATATACCCAATATTAGCAACTCCAAACATTCAAAAATCTGAGTCAGCCTTACCAAAACCAGAAGCTTGGCTCAGTATTCTTTACTTGAGACACAGAGCAAAACTCTGACAAGTGGGAAATAAAAGCTGTTGTGGTCTTAAGCTTACTTAGAGTATTTTTAGAATTAAAGAGAGTTCTCAAAGGCTGTCTTTGCTTTCAAGTTCTACCTAGACCTCAGTATTAGTGAGTGTGTGGTGGATTGACCTTGGATGGCTGCCGAACCCCCACCCACCCACTCTCCCACTCCCCCTCTTCAGTGGGACAGGGGGAGAAAATACAATGAGGAAGTTTGTGGGTCAAGATCACTCAACCTAATTACGAGGGTCAAGTCCTGTCCAGAACAGGGAGATCACTCACCAATTACCATCACAGGGAAAACAGACTTTACTTGGGGAAATTAATTTAATTAATTGACAATTAATAACAAAGTATGATAGTGCAAAGTGAAAATAAAACTACAAATATCTTCCCGTGACCCCCCTTCTTCCGAGACTCAATTTTACTCCTGACTCTTCTACCTCCTCCCTCTCCCCTGAGTAGTTCAAGGGGATGAGGAATGGGGGTTGTGGTCAGTTAGTTCATAACACTTTGTCTCTGCTGCTCCTTCCTCCTCACGCTCTTCCCCTGCTCCAGCGTAGGGTCCCTCCCAAGGGCTGCAGCTTCATTCAGGGCACATCCACCTGCTGCAATGTGGGGTCCTCCATGGGCAGCAGTGTGGATATCTGCTCCACTGTGGTCCTCCGTGGGCTGCAGGGGGACAACTTGCATCACCATGGTCTTCTCCACGGGTTGCAGGGGAATCTCTGCTCTGGTGCCTGGAAGGACCTCCTCCTTCTCCTCCTCCTCCATTGACTTTGGTGTCTGCAGGGCTATTTCTGTCACATTTTCTCATTTCTCTCTCACACAGATGCTGCACAGTGGTTTTTTACCTTTTCTTAAATATGTTATCACAGAGGCACCACCAGCGTCACAGACGGACTCAGCTTTGGTCAGCGGTGGGTCCGTCTTGGATCCAGCTGAAACTGGCTTTGTCTGATATGGGGGCAGCTTCTGGTGTCTTCTCACAGAAACCACCCCTGCAGCCCCCCAACTCCACTACCAAAACCTTGCCACGTAAACCCAATACAGTGACATTTCTGTCCATGTATCCCTGTATCATAGAATATGCAAGACTGTATACAGGAGATGACTCATGCTGCCCTACAGTGAAGAAAGCCTCCTCTGGACAAGGTAACCAGTTTCAGACTTCTCAGATATTTTTACATTTTGTTCTTACAGAGGGCCAAAAACAATCAGAATGTTATATCATCTCCTTTTTTTAACAGTGAATTCTAAGCCTATTTTTTAATACATTTATGATGTAAACTATCAGGAATTTCTCAAGAAGGAAAAAAAAAAAAGAAAACTGAACAATAATATTATTTTATCACCATGACTGTTAGAATTGGTTATGGATAAAGCTGCACTGTTTCTATTCAGATCTTCCAAACTAGTCTAATTCAGGAAGGAGAGAATGAGACAAAGCCATAGTTTGTAATGAAGAACAAAAAGTACTGCATTTTAATTAGATATCATTTTATTGTTATTTCTATTGGAAAAGAAACTCAGTTAAGATCTATAAGAATGCGCAGAGAATAAAATTATTTTCCCCTCTATAAAGCTTGCATCCACACTTCACAGATTCAGCACAGGGAAATGATGCAAGTCTGTGGCAAGAACACTGTCTCTGGTCAGAAAAAGCAGCTGACTCATGGTTCAGTGTCAGGTTTCTCTTGTATAAAGCCAAATTACAGTCAGTGGCTACAAATATATATCTAGTACAAAGTAAAAAAAAAATTACATAATTGTCCTCTTGATATGTACTGATGAGGACTGCTCAAATAATTGTTAATTGATGTTAATAATCCACTGCCAACAGAGAACTTCCACTAAGGTAAAACACTTTGAAGTACCAGTTAAATCAGCCTTTGCTTATTCATGGTAAAAAAGACCATTAACCACAAGAAATCCTCTTGTTTTCTTTCCTTCTCAGTTGGCACCACATTCTGGTACAGAATCGATCAATGAAAGATTATGCCAGTTGACTTTATTTTTTTTTTTCTTTTAAGACTTGTTATTAATAAAGGTTTAAGTACATAAAAGCAAGGGTAGAACTGAAATATTTAACCTAAAAATTCCTTAAATTGAAAAGTTTAATTTCTGTCCTGGTTTCAGCAGGGATAGAGTTAATTTCCTTCCTAGTAGCTGGTACAGTGCTGTGTTTTGGATTTAGGGTGAGAACAATGTTGATAACTCACCGATGTTTTAGTTGTTGCTAGGTAGTGTTTACACTAGTCAAGGACTTTTCAGCTTCCCATGCTCTACTGACTGAACAGGCTGGAGGTGCACAAGAAGCTGGGAGGGGGCACAGCCAGGACAGCTGACCCAAACTGGCCAAAGGGATATTCCATACCATGTGACGTCATGCTCAGCATATAAAGCTGGGGGAAGCAGGAGGAAGGGGGGGACGTTTGGAGTGATGGCGTTTGTCTTCCCAAGTAACCGTTACGCGTGATGGAGCCCTGCTTTCCTGGAGATGGCTGAACACCTGCCTGCCCATGGGAAGTAGTGAATGAATTCCTTGTTTTGCTTTGCTTGCATGTGTGGCTTTTGCTTTCCCTATTAAACTGCCTTTATCTCAACCCATGAGTTTTCTCACTTTTACCCTTCCGATTCTCTCCCCCATCCCACCGGGGGGGAGTGAGCGAGCGGCTGCGTGGTGCTTAGTTGCTGGCTGAGGTTAAACCACGACAATTTCTCATCTTTAATGTAAAGTATTTTAAGTTTTATAAAAGGTACTATGAAAGTATTATATCACCTCTTATGCTTTTATATGAGAACTCAATTTGTACTGTTTTATTCCATTTATAGTGGTATGTTCATGATGAGAATATTTGAAAGGGAGAATAAGATTGTCTTAACTTTGAACTATCAAAAGAGAGCAAGGGAATATTTATGAATTAAGTAATGAACAGGCATAATTTTTTTTAAGATTAGATTTGTCAGTTGAATTCAGCATACATGTTGTCAAATAATAGATATATGAATAATAAACAACAGATAGCTGTTGAATATCTTTAAGAAGATAGTTAACTAGGAGCATTATTAACAAATAAAGCTACATTAAAAAAAAAAAAAAATAAGGCTTTTCTCACTCATTAAAATCCATAGAGAAATGTCTCCCTAGTGTCACTGAATGCAAATGAGTTAATGGTGGTGCACTTAGGCTTGGTACTGTGTTGTGCCTGAGGGAATTTAACATCTTCCATAAAAGGTTTCAAACTATCAGGGCCAGTTGCAGGTGTTTTGGTGTATGCTTTGTGGGAGGCAATTGGGTATATTTAGCAGATAAGTAAAATTCTCCTGCTTTGTCAGATACTTACTAATTCACTAGCCTACAGCAGGAAAATTTGCTACCCTGAGTATTAGGACACATGCTTAAGGTATTCACTTGTAAATAGTGAGCTCTAGCTTCCAGACCCGTTTCCAATGACCCTTTGGAAAGAATTCAGGTGCCTGAAAATAAGCTCCTCAGTCTAGTACCATAGGAGATGTCTTTGTCTGAGACATCCCATGAGTCTAATAAATATGACAGAACCTCCAGAAGATTTGAGTACTTCTGGAGTGACAGCTGTGAGGGTATATAAAATTACATTGACAACTATGTTTAGGAATCTGAATCCCACCATTTCTTTATTCTTCAATTACCATTTACTTAATAAATAATATATAAAATGTCCAAAGAACAGGGACTGGAGTCCAAAATTCCTATACACCTTATACCTTAAACATTGAATTAGGGACTTAACCTACATTTTTTGCAGACAAAGATTCTTTCTCTCTCCTATGTATTTCAACCAAGAGAATAGCCATGTAGCCTAGTTTATGTTACTTTCCTGGGAAGAGATGTGAATTTCCATTTGTGCAAACAACCAATCAAAAAAATACAGTAAGATTTTCTAATTAATACTCTTTTGGATGAAAAAGATTTCTCCTCCCTCATCTAGTCTCTGCCTATATAGGTATGACATAGAATGAATCTGAACACACAGATTAAGTCTAGCATACCTAGAACCTAGATCAATCTGGCTTTTGCAGCTTAATTTGTCATGTATTTTGTGAATGTTGTTCTGCCTGAGAGAATATAGTCCCCCAAAATGTTTCTCTTAGGCCTTGGTCTGCCAAGACATAGCCGTGAACTGAGTGTCTGGCTATTTGGCAGAATCAGGGCTCTGAACTGAAACCATCTTTCTTACATGCTCTGGAGTTAGCTAGTAATCTAGCCTTTATTTTGAGATTTGTGATTTTAGATGGAGTTTCCATGTATTATCCAGAAATCCACAGATTTGTCTGCATTGGAGGACCACAGAGAAGGTGTGCTTTCTGCTGGAAGGAGATGTGTGCATCCACATTTCAAATGGGTACTCTAGAAAGCAAGCTGTTGGGCAACTTCAGCCATGGCTGAGAAGAAAAAACAAGAAATCGCTTTAAGAGTATGAGCAGTTGAGCTGGTTTTGGCTGGGACAGAGTTAATTTTCTTCACAGTAGCTAGTGTGGTGCTATGTTTTGGATTTGTGCTGAAAACAGTGTTGATAATACAGGGATGTTTTCATTACTGCTGAGCAGTGCTTACACAGAGTCAAGGCCTTTTCTGCTTCTCACTCTGCCCTGCCAGCGAGTGGGCTGGGGGTGCACAAGAAGTTGGGAGGGGACACGGCTGGGACAGCTGACCCCAACTGACCAAAGGGATTTTCCATACCGTATGACATCATGCTCAGCATATAAAGCTGGGGGAAGAAGAAGGAAAGGGGGGATGTTTGGAGTGATGACGTTTGTCTTCCCAAGTAACCATTACGTGTGATGGAGCCCTGCTTTCCTGGAGATGGCTGAACACCTGCCTGCTGATGGGAAGGAGTGAATGAATTCCTTGTTTTGTTTTGCTTGCATGCGTGGCTTTTACTTTGCCTGTTAAACTGTCTTTATCTCAACCCATGAGTTTTCTCACTTTTACTCTTCTGATTCTCTCCCCCATCCCAGCAGGGGGGAGTGAGTGAGTGGCTGTGTGGTGCTTAGTTGCCAGCTGGCGTTAAACCACAACAGTAGTGCAGAGTGTGGGCCTGATGGCTCCAAATATAAGACCAGCTTTCACCTTCCAGACCACTAAATCTTTAATAGGAAAGTCCAAAAGGACTGAGAGGCCTAAAAAGGGGCTTCCCATAATTTTGACATGGATGTTGATCAGTTTATTTGTGTATAAACGTAGTTTCCTGCTATTCAATATATCAACAGTTGCCAGCAGTTTGGCAGAATTAAAGAGGCCTAAACCCAGCTGGGATTCACATGCTTGAAATTGGATTCAAGCTGTTTAACTCGTATCATTTGGAAAATAGGGATGGATTTCACATCATCTAACTTGAGGCCTTTACCCATGTGGATGTTTACATTTGAGTGCATACCTTTTATCGTCAATGGAGAGAAATAAAGATTTTTTATTTTATGATATGTCTAACAGATACAGACATCAGCATTAAGGGTGTTTAAATGAAAGCAGTCAGGTAAGAATCAAAAAACCCCTTGAGGGTTGAGACTTCAGAGACTTCTTGAAGTGCTTGCTATCACCTAGTTTAGGCATCTTCTGTTTAGTATGTTGATAGCTGTGAATCCAATCCCATTTGAATTCATAATTATTTGAAGTCATAATTATTGGACACCATATGGTGAATTAGAGCTGTGATTTCAATCCCCATATTCCTGAAACAGGTATGACGCCATGGAGTGTCCTCAGGCTCATGTCCTTTTGCATACCCTGCCCTTATCATTGATGATGAGATGGAATTTAACAGAAAATGTTCCTTCAGGAATTTTCCAGATCGAATCTTGTATAATAAAACATATAATAAAGTTGCCATGTGTATAAAGTAATTGTGCTTTAGTTGAATTCTCTTCTCTGCTCCTGAAAAAAACAGTACTCTCTGGCTAAGAAAATTTGTAATTAAATAGAAACTTCTCAATCCGCCCCACATTTCCCATGATTGGTACTAGAACATCACATGGCCAGTGTGGCCATAGTGTGGCCAGCAGGAGTAGGGAAGTGATCGTGCCCCTGTACTCGGCACTGGTGAGGCCGCACCTCGACTACTGTGTTCAGTTTTGGGCCCCTCACTACAAGAAGGACGTTGAGGTGCTGGAGCGTGTCCAGAGAAGGGCAACGAGGCTGGTGAGGGGTCTGGAGAACAAGTCTGATGAGGAGGGGCTGAGGGAACTGGGACTGTTCAGCCTGGAGAAAAGGAGGCTGAGGGGAGACCTCATCGCTCTCTACAACTACCTGAAAGGAGGTTGTAGCGAGGTGGGGGTCGGTCTCTTCTCCCAAGTCACTAGCGATAGGACGAGAGGAAATGGCCTCAAGTTGCACCAGGGGAAGTTTAGATTGGACGTGAGGAAAAATTTCTTTCCTGAAAGAGTGGTGAAACCTTGGAAGAGGCTGCCCCGGGAAGTGGTGGAGTCCCCATCCCTGGAGGTTTTTAAAAGACGTGTAGATGAGGCGCTTAGGGACATGGTTTAGTGGGCATGGTGGTGTTGGGTTGACGGTTGGACTCGATGATCTTAGAGGTCTTTTCCAACCTCAATGATTCTATGATTCTATGATTCTATGGCAATAACAGTCAGTGTATCAATTTCTTCTTCAGGGTTACTTGACTAATATAGAATTCTATAACTTAATTAGCTAATTTCTTAGTTTATATTTCAGTCTGTTTTTGGTCCCTACAGGGGACTGTTCAAAACACAGTAGCTAAACTACAAAAGATACAGTCTGAGAAATATGGTGGGTTTGTGGGGGTTTTATTGATTTTTTTTTTAGTTCAGAAAGTTTATCTTGAAGACACTCTGCTAAAATCTACACATGGAACACAAAGCAACTTATTTAAGAGTGGATTCTTCAAGACTGTGCAGCATCCATCTTTGAGTTTGGAGTACTCTTTCACAGGACAACTATAATAATCTTTTACTGTATACAAATGATGAAACTTCATTAGCATAATTTAGGGGGAAAATCCCAGTCAGTTTCAAAATCTCGTCTGAAGAGGGATTGTTCATAATATGTTAATTAATTTGGGTTAATTAATTTCACTGGTAAGAATGTACACTTTGAGTCTGAATTAGTTTACCTGTAATTTTGAGTCATTAGATCTTTTAACTTTTTTTTTCTCTTAAATTAAACCAAAGATGTTTTTAAATCAAATTTCCCTATTACCATTCATAAAGATATGATAATTTCAAATTCCTGCAGATCTGTTCTAATCCTTTTTTTCATACCTAAATATTATACACTTTGATAAGCCATGAATGGTCATGAATAAATTAATAAGCTTTTCAAGAAGCAAGAAGGAAGATTATGATTCTGGACAGATGGAGTGAGCCTAGAAGAGCTTGTTGGTGTGTATTCTTGGGAAGGTGCTAAAGGAAAGCAACAGGGTGGCATGTTACAGTGACTGATTACAAGTGTTGGCAGATGCTGGAAGTCAGTGGGAGGGATTTGAAGTGGGTCACAGGTATAAAGATGACAAGATAAAGCAGGATCAGAGAGAGTATAACAACATGTCTCCGCATGGCCCCTGATATAAGGTGAGAAGAGTGGGAGGGCAACTGTGAGAAAAGTGAGAGGACTCCTCTACTTGCTGAGGACTCCCACTCTCCTCTCCTGGTGAGGAGAGTGTTTGGGGAAACCTGTAGAATCAAAGCATTTGTGCCCTATCAGTGGTCTAGGGACTTTGTAATTGAAATTGTTCCATTTTGCATAAATGATAAAAATATTTCTTGCATAGAAAACATATATATAGAGTAATATATATAGTAATATATATAGTAATTATATATATATATAGTAAGGACCAAATACAGAATATTTTGCTCTAATAAATACTGAGTTTCAACCAAACAAAAAAAAATGTTGAGGAAAGATTCTCCAGAAATATATTATAATCTGGGATTTAGATGATCTGGAGTGAAATGCCTGATCTAGTTAATAAAATTGGGGTCTTGAAACAGTATTTCTTTTATATTCCATGTAAGTGCTCTCCTCAAAGACATACTGCATGTAAAGAATAAGGATATCAGCTTTTAGTGTGTAACCTCGGTTGATAGGCATAATTTAACATTAACAATCACTTAAGATTTCCAGATACGAGAACTGCAATAATTAAGGGCCACATTAATCATTCCTGTCAAAACATGTGTGTCCATACATAGGCCCTGAAGAAGAAAGTTATATGCATCCAGAAAAGGTGTAATTTTGATCCATCATTGCTTATGAATAGCTCTGTTTCTTAAATTGAAACAGACATATTAGATGTTTAAAAAACTTAAACAGCAAAATTCTTTTTTTTTAATTAAACTTGCAATTTCATTAAAAAATATGTTTGTTTGGTTAGCATTATTTCCTAGAGGCATAAGTTTATTAATGATTTATTATATTTACCTGTTGAGTTCTGAGTTAGTCATTGCCTTATTTTGCTAGAAATTAATATCAGACTGACAGTTCTAAAACTACCTGGTCATCTTTTTTTGCAAGTTTTTAATATTAAAAAAAACACTCAGTTGTTTCCTCAGGCCCTCAGTATTCTTCAAGTCTTATTGAAAATATATACTGATACTTTAAAGAGTTTCTTGGCTGAACTATTTACATATGTATGTACAGGAAGCTGCATCTGCTGATTTAAATAAAAGAAACAAACCAAACTTCACTTTCTACTCCTTAAAACATTCTACTGCTTGAATAGATTTATTTTCATTATATGGGTGGACATAGTAAAGAAAAATACAATAGGTGAAATTATAATTATTAACGAAGACATAAGAAAAGAGACTATAAAAATAATCTAGCCCACAAATAAAAAGAAATTACTTGTTAGTAAAAGAAAAATAAGTTGGAAAAGTGGTGGCAGCACTTGTTAATAGCTTCCTGTAGAGCACATGGGACAGTAATGAGAGAAAGACAGATCCCACACCTCAAACTTAATGGATGAAGAAGCTGATGGTAGAATCAAGGATTAGGTAAACAAAAGCTC
Source organism: Aptenodytes patagonicus (assembly GCF_965638725.1). Classification (NCBI taxonomy): domain Eukaryota; kingdom Metazoa; phylum Chordata; class Aves; order Sphenisciformes; family Spheniscidae; genus Aptenodytes; species Aptenodytes patagonicus. The sequence continues at coordinate 173,808,484 of NC_134949.1, forward strand.
TGATACAAGAATAAAAGTTCTGTTTTCATCCATCTGAATGAATACAACTCATTAAAGTCGAGCTGCTTGCAAAGCAGTGAAAAATGAGAGATATGTCTAAAGAAAATATTAATTGGGGTCCTCAATGTCTGAGTGATAATTAAACTCGTTGGAGTAGAGAAGGCACTGTGGGGAAGGAGAAGAAACTGCTAAATATACAATGTAGATAACACACACTCCTTCCACTACAGGAGTACTTTGATCTAAGAATATTGAGAGGTACCTAAGTAAGCTTTCTGCTTAATATCATCATACATTTGTTAACTTCTAAGTGCTTTAAACTGTAACACTTTAAGGGACTTGGAAGGATTTTTGTTTCTTTCCTGCTTTTCTGAAGATCAGAAATACTTCCTATCCCTCTCACTGACACACACAGAGATAGTTCTGGCAGTGACAGGAGACTATGTGGACCACTTGGCTAAGTGTGCTTTAAGTCCTCAGGAAGCCTTAAAAAAAAATCATTTTAATGATCCATTGCTGAAATGCCAGTTCAGCTGAGTGACACATACTTCTTCTGTGTTTTGTAATAAGATCAGTGTTCTCAAGTTACAAAATATTTAACCCCCAAAAGTCACATGTGCTCATGAATTTCCAGCCTACATGCACTCAGGTGATCACTTTGTAACCTCAAACTGCCCCAAGCAATGCTAGTCTGCTAGGTTTTGGGTTTGTTTTTTTTTTGGTAACTTCTCACTAAAATTAAGTCCATATTTATTTAGTAAAGAATCAGAAAGCCCTTCACCACTAAAATGTATTTTACTTTTAGATAATTTACAGAGAATTATGCCTATTGTTATTTGTTGCATTTAACCCTGTTGATAAAATACCTTATGGCTATATAATAAAATCAATGTGTCATAACTAAAATTGATAAGTAAGGCTTCACTGTACCAATTTGAATTAGGTAATTTCTGCCCAAAATGTTCAACAAGTTGCATATCTGATATTAAAATGCATTTTTGGAAACTGAAAAAAAAAAGAAGAAAAAAAATAACATTCCACTTACTCTCGCTGGACCAGTTAGAAGACTATTTTTTTATATCACTAGATTTTCAAAGCAGGAAAGAAACTACGTGAACTATAATTTGATAGAAGAATGTCTCTATATGTGTAAGTATGCATGTTTGCGTGTATACATATGTAACAGACAGCAAAGTGACAACAGAAATTTGGCAAGAGTTTCACTAAAGACTTAAATTCTCTGTAGGATTCCATATCAAAACATTTCCCTGTTTTGCTTATTTGTGCTAATCAGGTGATTGTCAGCAATGATACTGGCAACTTTCAAAATGTGTTGCACCAAAATGCATTTTTCAGTCTTGCAAAAGAGAAACAAGTAACGACAGAAGCTTATCAGGACTTGGGACCTCTCGAAGAGACATGACAGTCAGCCACCTGACACTGACATTTTGATTTTTTCCTAAGGTTTGGCTTCCGGATCTTTTAGAGTTTGAACCTGAGAAGGATTTGAAGTATGAATGATTTTTGGTCCTTAGACCTGTGCTAGTTTTGCTGAATACTGTACAAAAGCTGTCTGTACACCATCTTTAGCATTCATGTACTAGCTTGCTGACTGTTTAAATTTCTAAAGTGAGATTTTTTTACAAATTCATTTTGTGTATGTGCAGTACCTTGGCCATCTATCTTCTTCAGCATTTTCTTCTCTTTTAGCTTCAAGTTCAGTTGAATGCCTTCACAGCTATGCTTGGAAAGCTGTATGCTAGAAAGCAACCTAATGGTAAAAATGCCTGTTAAGAAAGTGTCATGATGTCTTGGGTGCTCTTTTCCGTATCTGTTTCTCAATTCATGAAAAAAAAAAGAAATGTTCCAAACAACATGAAAAAGTGCAAAAAATGTTTGGAACCAAGCAAAGTAACAAAAATTACTGCAATTACTAATGACTGTGAAATGCTGAAGCCTGTGCGTTGAAGTGTTAAAGACCATGAAATAGAGATTTGATATAAATATGAACTTTCCTTTTCTTTTGATGCACAAAATTTTACACAGGTTGCAGGGCTTTCCCAAATTGATTTTTCTAACTAGATTTTCAGTTTTCTGGAGCAATTAGAATGACTACTACAGAAAACATGCTCCTAAGTGGTCAAAAGGAAATGCTACTAGATTGTCAACAGGAATGCTATTAGATTATGTTTATTCATTTCATCCTTATCTTGTACTGGCTTTGATGAGCTTAATTAAAGTACAAGGTATTTATGTTAATATGATACTTTGATACATATCAAATTAGTTTTAATAGCTAATAATTCATTATTGTATTAGGTTCTTTATGAAGTCAACATTACATTAACAATGAAAACAGTTTGCAATTAGCATTTTATTCTTCTGTTTGAAGTGTTGGTGAATATAGAAGATTTGCATATGCATGTGATGGGGTTGCTTTTTGTATGATGCTGGATTTAGAGAACATACCTTGTTTTTTTATAAATAGACACATTTATAAGTTTGAGGGTGGTTTTTGGTGTTTTGGGGGGGGTGATTTTTTTTTTTTTTTTCATTATTATCATACCAATAGTCTTGTACTATTCCATTTCTAGAAACAGTCTTGCTGGTAAACGTTATCCCCTAGGAAAAAAAAAAAAAAAACCAACAACAAAAAAAAACAAACCCAAAACACCACACACACACACAAAAAGACAATAATACAATATATCAAATATCAAGTTTTAAAATTCAGCTACTTGCTCTCAATTTGTATAGGTTACTTGGTCAGATGAAATAATCCATATAATGAATGACTAGTCTGTCAGTCACAACATCCTGATAAAACAGACATTGCAATCAAAATGCTTTTGATAAGAAGTCAAGACATGTGTTCAGATATTTCTATTTTGGAGTCTTTCATTCTGGTATTTCATAAAAACAGACTCTTTAGGCTTATACAATCAATTCTTTTTTTGTTTTCAGTTTTTTCTTTACATCCTTATTCTCTGGTCTATGATATTTACTTCTTTTTTTCTAATTAATTATGTGGTTTTGTAGTTCTAATTAAAAATATGAAACTGACCTATGAACAGAATTAAATATTTATGTCTGATTATCTAATTCTTTAAGTTTTCTGCATCTTCTATCTTCTTTACAAAACATGCCCATTGAGCTAAGTATTCTAGTGAAGCAAAGGCATAGAAATGTAAGCTCCAGTATGTTAATAAACACTCTCCACATGACAATTTTCACATGTTCTCTCCCCTCTGTCCCCAAAGAACATTCTTTGAAGTCCTGTATCCAGCCTGTGACTGTACTCCTATGGAACACAATTTTCTTAGAAACATTTCCCCAAGATTACTTAAAATTTCCATGTACTGTGGTGAGCTCAGTACTAAATTCCTATTTCATACTTAGATACTATTTGCAGAACTTTCATATTCTTTTATTGTTTCTTTTGGAACATCAACTTTCAGTGTAAAAGATGAAAATATGTATCCATTTCTTTTTTCAAGGCTGTGAGTGTTCTTCAGGGTTCCTGGAAACTAAAAAAATGGCTCCTAACATTTTTTTAAAGGCACACTTATAGTTAATATAACATGCTGTAAGTTTAGTCTTTGTGTCAAGAAGCATCATCACACTTTAAAAGCAGCTTGTAAGGGTCTTGTGCCATAAATGTTTTGGTGGGAAACCAAATGCCTTGATCAACCTCTACTGCTCTCCAGTACTAAAAATTGTTGTTCTTCACCTTTTCTAATAAAGACTTACAAACAACTTACCTTATGTAATCATTCTTCTTTTTTTTTTTCTTTTCCTTTTTTAATTGCTCTATATTCTTGTTACCCTGGTGTTTGCAATCACTAGCAGTTCTCTCTAGCCCTGATGGTGGTATAGTTTTAAGGTAAGTGCATAAGGCATTTACACATTCTGTTTCACTGATATGTGATGCCTTCATCATAAAATGTTTATTTATGAGTTACATCATTACACTGAACTAATGCAAGGCAAAATAGGTGCCCCAATTTTAATTGTCAGGCCCTTCTGAATAACACATATATATATAATAATTGATCAATATGTTGAGTTTATTCTTCCATGGACAAAACTTCAAAAGTTCATTTGTATTTCATCCAAAGTAATGAGGACATCCAGCTAAGTCATAGTAGATGATAACTATTATACTATTATGAAAAACAAAGTAAGAGAGTCAGTTGTTTGAAAGCAAACCCATAGAGCTTATGAAGGTGCTTTTAGGATAGTGAATTTAAAACATTAGAGCAAATACACTGAGGTTTTCCTCCACTTTCTGCTTATATCATAATCCACTTTTGCACTTTCTTTATAACTTATAAAAGATTCTAATTGTTCTTAATTCCGTTTTACTCATTATCATTACTGCTGTTTCCATTAATGTCTTAAGCATATTATTTTGTATACAGCATTCTAAAGTATTTGGTTTTCTAGTTGAGTTAAAGCATCCATGACATGATAGCTAACATTGCAAAATAATGTGGTAGATAAAGAGAACAAAATGCAGATACAAAATATCAACAAGCGTTGTATTTTATTATGTCCATTCTAATAAATATAAGAGGGCCGGGAGTGAGTTGAAACACCAGACCTTTGACAGGCTACCTTGATTAAATATTAGTTCAGTCTTCATCCCTGTTTCAGATCACTCCAAATGGCTTGCCCATGACAGATCTGCTCTAGGATGAGCTAATTCTGAACAGGGTGAACCTGACTTGGTCTCTACCACACGGCTGGAGAATCCCCACGATCCTTCTCTTGTATGGTGGCATGGGCACGTCTCATCAGGTTTAATATTTCTGACAGTTCCTTCCAAACATAATTAGAAAAAAATGTTTTGCTAATCTGGTAAAAAAAAAAAAAAAAGTTCCATTACAACTGGAGAGAAACTATAAAGGCTAAATATTAACTAGATCCTCAAAACCACACATTTTCTTCTATTTGAATACTTTTGGTGGCATCCACTAAAGACAGATCATCTTTATTTCTCCTTGCTCCTGTCATCATAATCCTGACAAGCAGAATTTCAGGCAGATATGTCCAAATTTATTATAGTCTCAAAAGAATCATGTTTAGTTTTACTTGCTCACAAAGAATGAGTATTATGCTGTGTTTAACCCCAGTTATAAAGTATTAGCAAATACTATTAGTAAATTCTGTTTGTATAGAATGTAAAGGTCACTGTGAAAAACCTCATTTAGGAATTTCAGCTGGCAGGATAAGGCCTCTTCCCTTACAATTTGTTTAGGACTTAGAGGAGGACCAAGAGGGCTGCAAACTGACCTTTCTTACTGAGTAGGAAGGCAATAATTGCATATCCATTATAGGATCTATATAATTCTTAAAGATAGGTTTTGGTTATAAAAGAAAGCAGTTTTCCAAATTCCAATAGCATTCCATGAAAGTAACTTGGTGGGGCTACATAGGACCTGGATCTGAATCCAGGAAACTATGAATGCCTCACGTCTTTAACTAAACTATGCAAGATGAGAGAAAATCTTTGGAGCTAATGTAAATACCACATTAATTTTAGTATATTTTCATTCTTATGTATGAATTCTCCAGCTGGAAACCTTCCTGTCATAAGGTTTCAAATGTTAACGAGAAAACACTGAAAACTTAATATTAAATATTTTTGCAGACACAGGCAGAAAAAAATCTGTTTTGTTTAAGCCAAATTTGAGGCTTGACATTTCTTTTGTCTTATATGGGCACAAAACAAAACAGAACAAAACAAAACAAAACTAAAAAAAAAAACCAAAACAATGTGTTTGCTTTGTTTTGTTGGGTTTTTAGGTGAAAATGAACATTTTACCATCTCTGTTTTTGCATAGAAATCTGACACTACTTTCAGATATGTGAAGGTGTTTGCATAAAGTGGGACACTTTAGTTAGAACACAAAATTAGGACACTAATCTTTAATATAGAGCAATCTGTTGAAGCTCATGTGAAAAATATGAACAGCACTTTTCATCTCAGACTACTTTGAATTGAATGTGCAAGGATTCCCATGTATCCCCTGTATTTTAACTGATAAAGTAACTATTCCTCACTGAAATTATACATTCTATGCCCAAATATTTCTTGGTAAAATTAACTTCTCTCCATAAAATATATTAATCTGGAAAAAAAATAATTAATTAATTGAGCAGATAAAGCTGAGCAATGTCAAAATATTTAACTCGCTTTTCAGTTCTGTTGTATTTTTTTAAATTCCACGTTGGCTTGAATGCTCAATATTTTCCAAATATTTTTCTTAAATATTAACCATAAACAATAATTTTGTGATTTATCTTATGTTATTTTCATCATTGCCGAAGCAAATTTTTCAACTCAATAAGGTTAAAATACAAACTTTTATATATTAACATGGATTTTTGGAAAATAAATCAACTCCCTTGTGACCTCAAAATTTTCACCATTTTACTGTACTATGAAACACTTTAATGAAATGAGAATCAGACAATGAAACTACAGCATTTTTGACTAATCTTACTGCTCGTACAAAACTACAGATAAAGTCATAGGATAATTTTAAAACCAATTACATAATCCCAAAATTGTTGAAGCTGGAAAGAACTCCTGGAGGTCAGCTGGTCTCACCCTTTGCTCAAGCAGGGTCACCTACAGCCAGTTGCCCACGACGATGTCCAGAAAAAGCAAAAGGAAGAACATGCACAAAACTTCACAGGATACATTTCCTTCTTTCTCAACGCAAAATGCTATTTCACTTTTTTGCTCATTTAATAAAGTACAGGTTCTTCAATCATAGAATCATAGAACAGTTTGGGTTGGAAGGGACCTCTAAAGGTCATCTAGGCCAAACCCCCTGCCATGGGCAGCAACATCTTCAACTACATCAGGTTGCTCAGAGCCCCGTCCAACCTGACCTGGAATGTTTCCAGGGATGGGGCATCCACCACCTCTCTGGGAAACCTGTGCCAGTGCTCCGCCACTCTTAGCGTAAAAAATTTCTTTCTTATCTCTAGTCTAAATCTACCCCCCTTTAGTTTAAAGCCATTCCCCCTTGTCCTGTCGCAACAGGCCCTGCTAAAACGTTTGTCACCATCTTTCTTATAAGCCCCCTTTAAGTACTGATAGGCTGCAATAAGGTCTTCCCAAAGCCTTGTCTTCTCTAGGCTGAACAACCTCAACTCTCTCAGCCTTTCTTCAGAGGAGAGGTGTTCCATCCCCCTGATCGTTTTTGTGACCCTCCTCCAGACAGGCTCCAACAGCTCCGTGTCTTTCTTATGCTGAGGGCTCCAGAGCTGGACACAGTAATCCAGGTGGGGTCTCACCAGAGCAGAGGAGAGGGGCAGAATCCCCTCCCTCGACCTGCTGGCCACGCTTCTTTTGATGCAGCCCAGGATACGATTGGCCTTCTGGGCTGCAAGCACACATTGCTGGCTCATGTCCAGCTTTTCATCCACCAGTACCCCCAAGTCCTTCTCAGCAGGGCTGCTCTTAATCCACTCATTCCCCAGCCTGTATTGAGACAGGGGCTTGCCCCAACCCAGGGGCAGGACCTTGCACTTGGCCTTGTTGATCCTCATGAGGTTCACTCAGGCCCACTTCTCAAGCTTGTCCAGGTCCCTCTGGATGGCATCCCATCCCTCTGGCGTGTCAACTGCACCACTCAGCTTGGTGTTGTCTGCAAACTTGCTGAGGGTGCACTCGATCCCACTGTCTATGCCATTGATGAAGATATTAAACAGTACTGGTCCCAATACAGACCCCTGCGGGATGCCACTCGTCACCAGTCTCCATCTGGACATTGAGCCATTGACCACTACACTCTGGATGTGACCATCTAACCAATTCCTCACCCTCTACCAGACAGTCCACCCATCAAATCCATACCTCTCCAGTTTAGAGAGAAGGATGTTGTGGGGGACCATATCAAAGGCCTTACAGAGAGGTCCAGATAGACGACATCTGTAGCCCTTCCCATGTCCACTGATGTAGTCCCTCCATCCTAGAAGGCCACTAGGTTAGTCAGGCAGGACTTGCCCTTGGTGAAGCCATGCTGGCTGTCTCAAATCACCTCCCTGTCCTCCATGTACCTTAGCATAGCTTCCAGGAGGATCTGTGCCATGATCTTCCCAGGCACAGACGTGAGACTGAGTGGCCTGTAGTTCCCCAACTCTTCCTTTTTTCCCTTTTTAAAAAGGGGAGTTATGTTTCCCCTTTTGCAGTCAGTGGGAACTTCACCGGACTGCCACGACTTCTCAAATATGATGGATAGTGGCTTAGCAACTTCATATGCCAGTTCCTTCAGGACCCGTGGATGGATCTCATTGGGTCCCAGGGACTTGTGCACCTTCAGGTGCCTTAGGAGGTCTCGAACCTGATGTTGCCCCACAGTGAGTGTCTCTTCATTCTCCCATTCCCCGCCTTTGCCTTCTGTGGCTTGGGCGGTGTGGCTCGAGAACTTGCCGGTGAAGATGGAGACAAAAATGTCACTGAGTACCTCCGCCTTCTCCATGTGCCTGGTAACCAGGTCTCCCATTTCATTCTGGAGAGGGCCTCATCATTTTCCCTCATCTTCCTTTTATCCCTGACATACCTATAGAATCTTTTCTTGTTGCCCTTGATGTCCCTGGCCAGATTTAATTCTATCAGGGCTTCAGCTTTCCTAACCTGATGCCTGGCTGCTTGGACAACTTCTCTGTGTTCCTCCCAGGCTACCTGTCCTTGCTTCCACCCTCTGTAGGCTTCCTTTTTGTGTTTGAGTTTGTCTAGGAGCTCCTTGTTCATCCATGCAGGTCTCCTGGTGTTTTTGCCTGACTTCCTCTTTGCTGGGATGCATCACTCCTGAGCTTGGAGGAGGTGATCCTTGACTATTACCCAGCTTTCTTGGGCCCCTCTTCCCGCCAGAGGCTTTACTCTGCCAAGCAGATCCCTGAAGAGGCCAAAGTCTGCTCTCCTGAAATCCAGGGGAGTGAGCTTGCTGTGCGCCCTCCTCGCTGCCCTAAGGATCTTGAACTCCACCATTTCGTGGTTGCTGCAGCCCAGGCTGCCCTTGAGCTTCACATTCCCCACCAGCCCCTCCTGGTTGGTGAGAACAAGGTCCAGCATAGCACCTCTCCTTGTTGGCTCCTCTGCCTCTTGGAGAAGGAAGTTATCATCGACGCCTTCCAGGAACGTCCTGGATTGCTTATGCCCTGCCGTGTTGTCCCTCCAACAGATGTCGGGGTGGTTGAAGTCCCTCATGAAGACCAGGGCTTGTGAGGATTATGCTGCTCCTATCTGTCTATAGTGGGCCTCATTCGCTCTGTCTTCCTGGTCGGGTGGCCTGTAACAGACCCGCACTGTAATGTCACCTGTCCCTGCCTTCCCTTTAATCCTGACCCACAAGCTCTCGGTTGGCTCCTCATCCATCCCCAGGCAGAGCTCCATGCACTCTAGCTGGTCACTGACATAGAGGGCAACACCCCCTCCTCGTCTCCCCTGCCTGTCATTCCTAAAGAGCCTGTATCCCTCCATCTCAAAACTCCAATCATAGGAGCCATCCCACCACGTATCAGTGATGCCAGTAAGGTCGTAGCCCTGCAGGCGTGCGCACGTCTCTAACTCCTCTTGTTTATTCCCCATGCTACGTGCATTTGCATAGAGGCATTTAAGTTGGGCCCCTGATGAAGCTGTCTTACTGCCTGGAGTTCCTTTGTGCTGCTCTTCAGGTGCTCTCCTGCTGACCTGTGTTCCTTCTCCAGGCTTGGGGCACCTATTGCTGGCCCTGGCATCAAACTGGTAGGAGTGGGATGGATTGAGGTTCCCCTCCCCCAGCATCTCTAGTTTAAAGCCCTCTTCACCAGCTTGGCAAGCCTATGACCCAAGATGCTCTTTCCCTTCTCTGACAGATGGACCCCGTCAGCCCCCAGCAGACCAGGTTTCTCAAAGCGAGTCCCATGGTCTAAGTAGCCGAACCCCTGGCTGTGGCACCAGTCCTGTAACCATTTGTTGACTCACCAGATTCGACTGGCCCTTTCAAACCCCTTCCCTTTGACCAGCAGGATTGATGAAAAAACTACCTGCGCTCCCAAGTCCCTTACCGCCGCTCCCAGGGCTCTGTAGTCCTTCTTGATAGTCCTCAGACTGCTCCTGGCTGTGTCGCTGGTGCCCACATGAAAGAGCAGCAGCAGATAATAGTCAGTGGATTGTACGAGGTTTGGTAGCCTCTCGGTACCAAGAGAAGTGGAAAAGGAGTAGAAAAGTCCACAAAATCATTTGGCTTCTTGCATGTCCACAAAAAGATGAGTAATGTGCTGACTATTTTAGAGCACAGGGTAACCCTGGATTTCATGTGACATCCCTGATGCAAGCCCCCGGTAAGCAGCACACCTCTCTAGGGAGTGCGTCCGGTCAGCAAATTGGTGCCTCCGTACCTCTCCGAAGAGAGTCGCCTACTACTGTCACCCGTCACCTTTCCTTAGTGGCGCTGGTTGTTATATGAGGGGCAGATCGGGCTGCATTACCCAGCTCCAGCGCTTCTTCTGATGTGATGAGTATCTTTCTGCACAAGACAAAGTCTTTATGAAACCAGAAGCAAATGTTCTGCTATGTATTTCAAACAAACAGAAGAAATCGGCTTTTTTTTTTTTTAATTGTTGTTGAAGTTTTCAATATATATGTGTTTTTTACCTGCTCTTAGTTTGTTCCATATTTGTATTCTAACCTTAATATTCTCCAGATGCAATGACTTTACTTATTAGTACTGACTGCATTAGCTGATATAGTAAAAATGTACACGTTAGTCATTTAACTGCCTCGAGACTAAACTCAGAATGCCTTTGGGAGCAACAGAACCACTTGAAAAATAAGAAAACTTGAATGTATTTTAATAGTTGAACATGGCAGAACTGGTTATCAAGGACTTGATTCCATCTCAAATTAATTGGGATGCTTAAACTGGTAATAAGTGAAGTTTGAAAAAGTCCCTAGGCTTCTTCTGTAGTCAATGAAGGCAGTGAATGATCTTAAGAGAGCAATCAAATTCTTACATGGGCTAAATTATTCTAGGGTTTTTTCCTTTCTCTTGATTGAACAGTAAAGGAACCCAGGGGTTCATTAACCTAATTTAGGTTAGCTTAATCCAACCTGAAAATTAACTTTATGAACAAAGTATATACCATACCTCAATTAGATATATACAGTAATATAAAATCAGTTTGGCTATGTGGATACTATGTCTATTCTAGCAAATTAAATAGGGTCAAGGCCCATTCTCTGGCCCCGGGGAAAGTGGCATAGCACTATTCATACCCATTTTGCTAAACTTTCATCTCCTCAGAAAGAACTTGCTTATGCCAGCTATTGCAAGTGACCTCTAACTCTTGAGATCTATGAAACAATTACCAGGAATTATCAGGGAATAAGTGATCCCTGGAGAGACCAAATCTGTGTGATGGACCATGCTAACAATTTACAGCTTGGACACTCACACCTGAGGAGTGGCTTGCTATTTTAGCAGTATACACATAGCTTCCAGGACTATTTCCTAAATATTAATCTGGGACTACATATGATGCAAATTTTCTTACTGAAAGTCTGTGATTTCCTAACTTGAAATCTTTTTTCAACATTTTTCTTTGTAAAATCAAGTTCAGTTCCTCCACTCAAAATATAAAAATATTCAACATGGGGTGGAGAGTGGGGCCCTGAGGCAGAGATATACAAACTGAAGTCAATATCTCTTTATTTCCCCTTTATCAACCACCCTGGAATGAACACTGAGAAATGCCCTTCTAGGAGAATGCATTAACAGTTCTAATTTGTATGGATATTAATTAGGATGTTACCCTTGTAGCTATTTTATTATAATGGGACAATTTAATAGGCAGGAGAGATTTGAATAGACAAACAATTATACAAGGATAATTTCAGTTACATGTGCAGGGATATCTTTGGTACCCTTGAGTATTTGGGTTTACAACTATAAGCAAGCCCTAATTACAGGGTTTGTAAGTGAGAATTTTTCTAGTTGTTTCTTTCTCTACTGCAATTTTCGTGAAAAATTGTTGTCCTTTCAGCTATAACTCACTGTGTGTTGGAGTGACTTCCTACATATTCATGAGTTTAAATATCCTAATTTCCATTATTTATCATGTTTTTCATTAAGCTATTATAAGGAAAAAAGTTTAATAGTGTATCTTTATTATCATGACTCAAAAATACGTAAGAAAATTTTATGGGTTGAACAAGAACATAAAGTTTTGGAATAATTTACATATATTTCAATGCAGTGGTACTAATACCTAGTATCTACTTTTAATGAGTACTAGTCATTTCTGATGTTATACTTCCCTTAGCTTCCTTTCTCTTAATAAGTAAGATTCAGGTTTAATTGTTTTACACCTGGGTGCCTTTAAGGGTATAGAATTGGAGATCTAAAAAAAAACCCCAAAACCATTTCTTATTCTTTGTATCATTAATCCCTGTAGTTTATCCAGCAGTTAAGTGATTGCAAAAAGTAAAATTCAGTTGAAAATCCTCAGATCTGTCCTCAAAGGTCTTTGCCATCTATAATTCTGTTCTTTCTTCTTCTTCTTTCTACCACTATTTTCTCCTGACTTTTGTCCTGTGTCCCTAAACATGATTTTTTTTACAAAATAATATACTCCTGCTTGCCTGACTTTTGCATAACACACAAGCCCCTGCCCTTCAAACTATTGTGAGGACAGATTTAAAAGTTTCCAAATCTCTCATGAAACGGTTTCTCATAACATTTGCACTAAGTTATGTGTCCTGGTTTCGGCAGGGATAGAGTTAATTTCCTTCCTAGTAGCTGGTACAGTGCTGTGTTTTGGATTTAGGATGAGAACAAAGTTGATAACACACCGATGTTTTAGTTGTTGCTAGGTAATGCTTACACTAGCCAAGGACTTTTTAGTTTCCCATGCTCTACCAACTGAGAAGGCTGGAGGTGCACAAGAAGCTGGGAGGGGGCACAGCCAAACTGGCCAAAGGGACATTCCATACCATGTGATGTCATGCTCAGTACATAAACTGGGGAAAGCTGGCCGGGGGGGGGCCGCTGCTCGGGGACTGGCTGGGCATCAGTTGGTGGGTGGGGAGCAATTGTACTGTGCATCACTTGCTTTGTGTATTATCATTATTATCTTATTATTATTATTATTATCATTTTATAATATCATATATTATATTATTTTGGCGTGCCACTTTGGGCACCAAAAAGGACTGTCGTGGTTTAACCTCAGTCGGCAACTAAGCACCACGCAGCTTCTCACTCACTCCCCCCTGCCCCGGTGGGATGGGGGAGAGAATTGGAAGAGCACAAGTGAGAAAAACTCATGGGTTGAGATAAGAACAGTTTAATAATTGAAATAAAATGATGATAATAATAATAATAATAATAATAATAATAATAATAATAATAATAATAATAACAATACACAAAGCAAGTGATGCACAGTGCAATTGCTCACCACCCGCCGACCGATGCCCAGCCAGTCCCCGAGCAGCGGCCCCCCCCAACCAGCTTTCCCCAGTTTATGTACTGAGCATGACATCACATGGTATGGAATGTCCCTTTGGCCAGTTTGGCTGTGCCCCCTCCCAGCTTCTTGTGCACCTCCAGCCTTCTCAGTCGGTAGAGCATGGGAAACTAAAAAGTCCTTGGCTAGTGTAAGCATTACCTAGCAACAACTAAAACATCGGTGTGTTATCAACTTTGTTCTCATCCTAAATCCAAACCACAGCACTGTACCAGCTACTAGGAAGGAAATTAACTCTATCCCTGCCGAAACCAGGACAATATGCTTCTAGTCAGAAAGAAAAGATCAAAATTACAAAAATGTTGTAAACCAGAATTTGGTTTGTTAAGGAATGAAGTTCATGATCTAACTGTCTGATAGCAGTACACTGGAATTAGGTACTGAGGAGATTTGAGTCTTTGATACCCTGCAATCCCACATTTTTACTACTCATTACAACTCTCCCAGTTAACGAACAACAAATTTACACTGTAAATCTTGATGTTATAAGATAAGTTGTCATTATCTTGGTGTACAAACTTCTCCTCCCTTGAGATTTCTGGCAATCAATTCAACTTGCCTTTGCAACACAATTTTAGGGAACATTTTATTTCCTCATCTTATAGACAGTGAAAATTTAAAGGAGTAAAGAAGGAAGGAAAGGGGAAAATATTATTTTTGTGTGATATAATTAATTACTGTTTTTTGAGGAAACATTATGTAGGTTAAAAAAAATGTTGAATTGTCTCTTGTATGTAATGTGTCTTCTTATCTTGGCCATTTATTCAGTAGATTAGTTTACTTCAAAACAGGCATTACAGGATGAAGACGAGAAATAAGTTGCTGAAAGACCTCCCAAAAGTCCATTGTAGCTGAATTTTTTCCTAGTATTATGCAATCTATGTGGTCAGAAAATTGTACAGAATCTTACCTCTTTGGAGTAATTTATTTGTTCAAAGTAATCTTAATATTTTTGGTAGGAATTAAAAGAGACAATACTAAGCTGGTCTTTCTCTAAGGGTGTGTGAGTATTTGTGTGTCTGTGTACATGATGACTTTGATAACTGATTGTTGAAATTAATTTAAAATATTTCATTACTTGTTTCATCAAGAAGAAAGACTCCTTTTTTCCTAGAATTAATTAAAAAATAAACTAGGAAAAATTACATCTCCCACAGAGAAACACCTGTAAAAAAAAATTTAATAATCCATTGAATTTAAGATTGCAGAATGCTTCTTAAGATCTGCAAGATAATATAGTTATTATAAGATTTCAAATAATAAGAAATCATAGAATCATAGAATCATTGAGGTTGGAAAAGACCTCTAAGATCATCGAGTCCAACCGTCAACCCAACACCAACATGCCCACTAAACCATGTCCCTAAGCACCTCATCTACACGTCTTTTAAAAACCTCCAGGGATGGGGACTCCACCACTTCCCGGGGCAGCCTCTTCCAATGTTTCACCACTCTTTCAGTAAAGAAATTTTTCCTTACATCCAATCTAAACCTCCCCTGGCGCAACTTGAGGCCATTTCCTCTCGTCCTATCACTTGTTACTTCGGAGAAAAGACCGACACCCACCTCGCTACAACCTCCTTTCAGGTAGTTGTAGAGAGCGATGAGGTCTCCCCTCAGCCTCCTTTTCTCCAGGCTAAACAGTCCCAGTTCCCTCAGCCCCTCCTCATCAGACTTGTTCTCCAGACCCCTCACCAGCCTCGTTGCCCTTCTCTGGACACGCTCCAGCACCTCAACGTCCTTCTTGTAGTGAGGGGCCCAAAACTGAACACAGTATTCGAGGTGCGGCCTTACCAGGGCCGAGTACAGGGGCACGATCACTTCCCTACTCCTACTGGCCACACTATTTCTGATACAGGCCAGGATGCCATTGGCCTTCTTGGCCGCCTGGGCACACTGCCGGCTCATGTTCAGCCGGCTGTCGACCAACACCCCCAGGTCCTTCTCTGCTGGGCAGCTTTCCAGCCACTCTTCCCCAAGCCTGTAGCGCTGCATGGGGTTGTTGTGGCCCAAGTGCAGGACCCGGCAATTGGCCTTGTTGAACCTCATACAGTTGGCCTGGGCCCATCGATCCAGCCTGTCCAGGTCCCTCTGCAGAGCCTTCCTACCCTCCAGCAGATCAACACTCCCACCCAACTTGGTGTCGTCTGCAAACTTACTGAGGGTGCACTCAATCCCCTCATCCAGATCATCAATAAAGATATTAAACAAGACCGGCCCCAGTACTGAGCCCTGGGGAACACCGCTCGTGACCGGCCGCCAACTGGATTGAACTCCATTCACCACAACTCTCTGGGCCCGGCCATCCAGCCAGTTTTTGACCCAGCGCAGAGTACACCTGTCTAAGCCGTGAGCCGCCAGCTTCTCTAGGAGAATGCTGTGGGAGACAGTGTCAAAGGCCTTGCTGAAGTCCAGGTAGACCACATCCACAGCCTTTCCCTCATCCACTAGGTGGGTCACCTGGTCATAGAAGGAGATCAGGTTGGTCAAGCAGGACCTGCCTCTCATGAACCCGTGCTGGCTAGGCCGGATCCCCTGGTTGTCCCGCTCATGCCTTGTGAGCGCCCTCAAGATGAGCCGCTCCATAATCTTCCCCGGCACCGAGGTCAGGCTGACAGGCCTGTAGTTCCCCGGATCCTCCTTCCGGCCCTTCTTGTGGATGGGCGTCACATTGGCAAGCCTCCAGTCTTCCGGGACCTCCCCCGTTAACCAGGACTGCTGATAAATGATGGAGAGCGGCTTGGCGAGCACCTCCGCCAGCTCCCTCAGCACTCTCGGGTGGATCCCATCCGGCCCCATAGACTTGTGAGTGTCCAGGTGGCATAGCAGGTCATTGACTGCTTCCTCCTGGATTACGGGGGGTTCATCCTGCTCGCCGTCCCTGTCTTCCAGCTCGGGGGGCCGAGTACCCTGAGGATAACTGGTCTGCCTGTTAAAGACTGAGGCAAAGAAGGCATTGAGTACCTCAGCCTTTTCCTCATCCTCAGTCACAATGTTCCGCCTTGCATCCAATAAAGGATGGAGATTCTCCTTGGCTCTCTTCTTGTCATTAATATATTTGTAAAAACTTTTTTTGTTGTCTTTAACGACAGCGGCCAGATTGCGTTCTAGCTGGGCTTTTGCCTTTCTCATTTCTTCTCTGCACGACCTAACGAGATCCCTGTACTCTTCTTGAGTCGCCTGCCCCTTCTTCCACAAGCGGTAAACTCTCCTTTTTTTCCTGAGTCCCAGCAAGAGCTCCCCGTTCAGCCAGGCCGGTCGTCTTCCCCGCCCATTCTTCTTACGGCGTACAGGGACAGCCTGCTCCTGCGCCTTTAAGACTTCCTTCTTGAAGATCGTCCAGCCTTCCTGGACCCCTTTGCCCTTCAGGACTGTCTCCCACGGGACTCTCTCAACCAGCGTCCTGAACAGGCCAAAGTCTGCCCTCCGGAAGTCCATGGTTGCGGTTTTGCTGCCCCCCCTCCTTACTTCACCAAGAAGCGAGAATTCTATCATTTCATGGTCGCTAAGCCCAAGACGGCCTCCAACCACCACATCTCCCACCAGTCCTTCTCTGTTTGTAAACAGCAGGTCGAGCGGGGCACCTCCCCTGGTAGGCTCCCTTACCAGCTGTGTCAGGAAGTTGTCTTCCACACACGCCAGGAACCTCCTAGGCTGCTTCCTCTCTGTCGTGTTTTATTTCCAGCAGACATCCGGGAAGTTGAAATCCCCCACGAGAACAAGGGCTAGCGATTGAGAAACTTCTGCCAGCCGCTTATAGAACGCTTCATCCGCCCCTTCATCCTGGTTGGGTGGTCTATAACAGACTCCCAGCAGGATATCTGCCTCGTTGGCCTTCCCCCTCATCCTTACCCATAGACACTCAACCGTACCATCATCACAATCGTTGAGCTCTAGACAATCAAAACACTCCCTAACATACAGGGCCACCCCACCGCCTCTCCTTCCTCGCCTGTCCCTTCTGAAGAGTCTGTAGCCATCCATTGCAGCACTCCAGTCGTGAGAGTTATTGTTAAATGTTAGCATAGGCTTGGTAACAGTCATGGAGGACAAAACCATTTATGTGAAGATGATGTATAAAGTAACAAAAACAGCCTTTCTAACATAATATGAAAACAGAATTTATCTGCCAAACATGTATAGTAACCACAACGGCATCTCAGGTATTGTAGAATCCCTTTACACTCAGTGGAGAGATACAATTACTTTAGGGCTGTCTGTATTAATAACTTAAACTGTACTGGAATGCAAAAAGTTTTTGGCATGCTTTTTTTCCATACATTGAGCAATCACTCGGGCAATTCTCATGGAGGTTCAGAACATCCCCAGGACATCACCTAAAAGCAGTCTAGAGAAGGCCACACAGCTTTGAAGGGAAAGAGATTTTAAGGGATGTTACAAGTGGCCACCACCTCCAGCAACTCCAGGGCCTGGGGATTCCTCCTGCCCAGCCACTGGAGCCCACGCCCCTGTTACCGTAAGTCGGCAGACAAAAAACTCTCTAAGACTCAATTTGGAGTTTTAGAAAGCAGGCATTCTTTATTGCGGTGCCGGGCGCACAGGGGATCGCTCCACCTAGTGTGCGCACCGGGCTGCTCAACTATGGGAGTTATGTACAATCAGAATATACATATTCATTAAATTTCTAAGAAATGATTAGCATATTCATGTTATTCCTTGGGATTCATTAACATATGCAAAAGTCTTTAACGCATGCGCTCTTATGTTCATTGGTGGTCTTCCAGGGTCCTCTGGTGGTCATCGATAGTCTTTCTCACTGTGTCCGCTAATTGAACTCAGTCTTTTCACCTAGTTGCAGTAGCTGATTTCAGCAGAACTTCCTTATCCATTCCACCCCTGTACACAGAGCTTCAAGGATTCCTTTTATCTATGGAATGTCCAGTCTGCAGAACATAGAATCATAGAATCATAGAATCATTGAGGTTGGAAAAGACCTCTAAGATCATCGAGTCCAACCGTCAACCCAACACCAACATGCCCACTAAACCATGTCCCTAAGTGCCTCATCTACACGTCTTTTAAATACCTCCAGGGATGGGGACTCCACCACTTCCCGGGGCAGCCTCTTCCAATGTTTCACCACTCTTTCAGTAAAGAAATTTTTCCTTACATCCAATCTAAACCTCCCCTGGTGCAACTTGAGGCCATTTCCTCTCGTCCTATCACTTGTTACTTCGGAGAAGAGACCGACACCCACCTCGCTACAACCTCCTTTCAGGGAGTTGTAGAGAGCGATGAGGTCTCCCCTCAGCCTCCTTTTCTCCAGGCTGAACAGTCCCAGTTCCCTCAGCCGCTCCTCATAAGACTTCTTCTCCAGACCCCTCACCAGCCTCGTTGCCCTTCTCTGGACACGCTCCAGCACCTCAGTGTTCTTCTTGTAGTGAGGGGCCCAAAACTGAACACAGTATTCGAGGTGCGGCCTTACCAGTGCCGAGTACAGGGGCACGATCACTTCCCTACTCCTGCTGGCCACACTCTTTCTGATACAGGCCAGGATGCCATTGGCCTTCTTGGCCGCCTGGGCACACTGCCGGCTCATGTTCAGCCGGCTGTCGACCAGCACCCCCAGGTCCCTTTCTGCTGGGCAGCTTTCCAGCCACTCTTCCCCAAGCCTGTAGCACTGCATGGGGTTGTTGTGGCCCAAGTGCAGGACCCGGCACTTGGCCTTGTTGAATCTCATACAGTTGGCCTGGGCCCATTGATCCAGCCTGTCCAGGTCCCTCTGCAGAGCCTTCCTACCCTCCAGCAGATCAACACTCCCGCCCAACTTGGTGTCATCTGCAAACTTACTGAGGGTGCACTCCATCCCCTCATCCAGATCATCGATAAAGATCTCGAACAAGACCGGCCCCAGTACTGAGCCCTGGGGAACACCGCTCGTGACCGGCCGCCAACTGGATGTAACTCCATTCACCACAACTCTCTGGGCCAGGCCGTCCAGCCAGTTTTTGACCCAGCGCAGAGTACACCTGTCTAAGCCGTCAGCCGCCAGCTTTTCTAAGAGAATGCTGTGGGAGACGGTGTCCAAGGCCTTGCTGAAGTCCAGGTAGACCACATCCACAGCCTTTCCCTCATCCACTAGGCGGGTCACCTGGTCATAGAAGGAGATCAGGTTGGTCAAGCAGGACCTGCCTTTCATGAACCCGTGCTGGCTAGGCCGGATCCCCTGGTTGTCCCACTCATGCCTTGTGAGCACCCTCAAGATGAACTGCTCCATCATCTTCCCTGGCACCGAGGTCAGGCTGACAGGCCTGTAGTTGCCCGGATCCTCCTTCCAGCCCTTCTTGTAGATGGGCGTCACATTGGCAAGCCTCCAGTCATCCGGAACCTCCCCTGTTAACCAGGACTGCTGATAAATGATGGAGAGCGGCTTGGTGAGCACTTCCGCCAGCTCCCTCAGCACTCTCGGGTGGATCCCATCCGGCCCCATAGACTTGTGAGCATCCAGGTGGCGTAGCAGGTCATTGACTGCTTCCTCCTGGATTACGGGGGGTTCATCCTGCTTGCCATCCCTGTCTTCCAGCTCGGGGGGCCGAGTACCCTGAGGATAACTGGTCTGCCTGTTAAAGACTGAGGCAAAGAAGGCATTGAGTACCTCAGCCTTTTCCTCATCCTCAGTCACAATGTTCCGCCTTGCATCCAATAAAGGATGGAGATTCTCCTTGGCTCTCTTCTTGTCATTAATATATTTGTAAAAACTTTTTTTGTTGTCTCTAACGGCAGCAGCCAGATTGTGTTCTAGCTGGGCTTTTGCCTTTCTCATTTCTTCTCTGCACGACCTAACAAGATCCCTGTACTCTTCTTGAGTCGCCTGCCCCTTCTTCCACAAGTGGTAAACTCTCCTTTTTTTCCTGAGTCCCAGAAAGAGCTCCCTGTTCAGCCAGGCCGGTCGTCTTCCCCGCCCGTTCTTCTTACGGCGTACAGGGACAGCCTGCTCCTGCGCCTTTAAGACTTCCTTCTTGAAGATCGTCCAGCCTTCCTGGACCCCTTTGCCCTTCAGGACCGTCTCCCACGGGACTCTCTCAACCAACGTCCTGAACAGGCCAAAGTCTGCCCTCCGGAAGTCCATGGTTGCGGTTTTGCTGCCCCCCCCTTACTTCACCAAGAAGCGAGAATTCTACCATTTCATGGTCGCTAAGCCCAAGACGGCCTCTGACCACCACATCTCCCACCAGGCCTTCTCTGTTTGTAAACAGCAGGTCGAGCGGGGCACCTCCCCTGGTAGGCTCACTTACCAGCTGTGTCAGGAAGTTGTCTTCCACACACTCCAGGAACCTCCTAGACTGCTTCCTCTCTGTCGTGTTTTATTTCCAGCAGACGTCCGGGAAGTTGAAGTCCCCCACGAGAACAAGGGCTAGCGATTGAGAAACTTCTGCCAGCCGCTTATAGAATGCTTCATCTGCCCCTTCATCCTGGTTGGGTGGCCTATAACAGACTCCCAGCAGGATATCTGCCTCGTTGGCCTTCCCCCTCATCCTTACCCATAGACACTCAACCGTACCATCATCACAATCGTTGAGCTCTAGACAATCAAAACACTCCCTAACATACAGGGCCACCCCACCGCCTCTCCTTCCTCGCCTGTCCCTTCTGAAGAGTCTATAGCCATCCATTGCAGCACTCCAGTCATGAGAGTCACCCCACCATGTTTCTGTGAGGGTGACTAAGTCATATCTCTCCCGCTGCACAATGGCTTCCAGCTCCTCCTGCTTGCCGCCCATGCTGCGTGCATTGGTGTATATGCACTTGAGCTGGGCTATCGATTTCGCCCCCGGCATCGGCACGCCACCCCTAGGCTCATCTCTAGCGAGCCTGGTTTTATCCCCTTCCCCCTTCAAACCTCGTTTAAAGCCCTCTCAATGAGCCCTGCCAATTCATGAGCCATGATCCTTTTTCCCTTGTGAGACAGCTGGACTCCGTCTGTCACCAGCAGGCCCAGTGCCATGTAAACCTCCCCATGATCAGAAAAAAACAAAATTCCTCCGATGGCACCAGCCCCTGAGCCACGCGTTGATCAGGTGTGTTTTCCTGCTCCTTTCAATATCCTTCCCTGCCACTGTAGGGATTGAGGAAAACACTACCTGTGCTCCCGATCCTTGAACCAGTCGCCCCAGTGCCCTGAAGTCCCTTTTGATCACTGCAGGACTTCTCTCTGCAACCTCATCACTGCCAGCCTGTATAACCAGCAGCGGGTAGTAATCAGAAGGCCGTACCAAACCAGGGAGCTTCCTAGTGATGTCTCTGACCCGGGCCCCAGGGAGGCAGCAGACTTCCCTGTGGGACGGGTCCGGTCGGCATATCGGGCCCTCTGTTCCCCTCAGAAGGGAATCGCCTATGACAATTACCCTCCTTTTTTTCTTAGCAGCGGCAGTCATAATGCGTGGGGCTGACTGCCTCACCCTAGGCGACCCCCCGGATGGACCTTCGTCTACATCCTCGTTTGCCTGGCCCTCAAGTTCCAGGGCCCCATATCTGTTGTGTAAAGGCAACCGGGAAGGTGGGGGAGGCCGGGCGGGGGTTCGCCTGGCACGCCGAGCAGGGACCCGTTTCCATTCCCCCCTGTCGCTTAGGTCCCCTCTTTCTACCTGGTGGCAAGAAGGCAGGGGATCCTCTGCTTCTCGTGGAGCCTCCATCTGCTGCCTCTGCCTCAGGGACGGTAGGGTGCGGCTCCACCAATCTATCTCCCTCTCACACTCCCGGATACTCCTCAACCTTTCCACCTCCTCCTTCAGCTCTGCCACCAGGCCAAGCAGATCATCCACCTGGTCACACCGCACACAGGTGGTGTCTCTGCTGCCCTCCGGTAGAGCTGACAGGCTCAGGCACTCCCTGCAGCCAGAGACCTGGACAGCTGTACGCTTGCGTGTGAGCTCCGTCTGGGTCGCCACATTCCTTCTGGCGACGGCTTTCGGCCGAGTGGAAACCATAGCCGGTCCTCTTCTGGGAAGGCGATGACTACTAATTGAGTTGGCCTCTAGAGCCAGGAGGGGGGCTGCGCCTTGCCCGCTCGCCTTCCCTGCACGCCCTGCCTGCGCGAACTGCCGCGCAAACTGCCGCGCCACGCCCTTCTGACGCGCCACATCCTGTTTGCCCGCCCTGTTCGCCGTGCTCCGGGTCGCTCGTGCTCCCTGGGGGCTGCTCTTCTAAGTGAGGGGGTTTGGCCGCCGCCCCTCTTGTCCCCGCCCACGCTGAGTCAGAGCTGCCGCTTGTCAGGAACGCCCTCCTCCGGCTCGGGGAATGGGGGGGCTGGGGCTCCCTCTCGCTCCCTGCGCTTTTGCTTTTCACGGGTTTGGCCGCGGTTTTGCCGCTTCAGGAAGGGTCCCCCGTCGTGATCCTCCGCTCCGGAGTGTGTTTCTGAACACATGTAATTTATTATTAATTTACTAGCCTACGAGTGCTATTCATATGAGATGTGTATTTATATACCTCATACAAATAATAATTCAGATTGCTTACACACTAAAGATAATTATTTCTCTCCATTGATTATGAGGAGCCTACAGACTATCTAATTCAGAATTGTACTTCTACAGTATAGAAATCTAAATTTAACCAAGAGTTATCATAACCTGAAGTTATGTTTATGCCAGTAAAATCTGCCCAACAGCACTCATGAGCACTGAGGCTACCTGTCACTAGCTGGTCCATATCTGTTCTTACGTACTGCTTTAGTCTCCAAGGCAAGACTGACTATGAACTGCTTTAGTCTCCAAGGCAAGACTGACTATGAACTGCCTGTGATGTGTGGTCCCAGGAGTGCTCCAGTCCCTGGAATCACCTTGGAATTGCACCGGGGAGAGGCAATTGCAAGAAAAACCATCAGTAACAGTAAAGACAGCCATACTCCAGCACTAGGGAAAGGCCCCTGACACTTTAGTTTGCCAGTACAGACACAGCTTGGGACATCATACGATAATGAAGACTGAGTCAATTCTTTCTCTCCTTCTTTCCTTTATAGAATAATAATAATAATTAAAAAAAACCTGTTATATCTCTAAATTTACCAATTCTATTCATATTACAGACTTCCTTGGAAGGCATTTTTTCTGCACTACATTCTGAAGATGCATATATCAAAGGCTAATTCTTAGGACATATCTTATTAGATTTATAATGTCAGCATTCTGCAGGCTTTGCATAGAATTAAAATATGATAAAAGAGAGAGTGAAACTGGGAATGGAATACTTACATCAACACTTTGCTATACTAATGCTATTTTTAGGGGAACCTCATTCAAGGTGTCACAGTATTACTGTCTTCAATTTTTCTTCTATGTAGCTGCCAATGAAAGCCTTATTGTATTATCAATTTGAAACATCAGATTCTAATGTATAACCTACTGCCTATGTTCATATTCTGAAAATGTTTCTGTATAATCTAAAATAGGATATTAAAAGCAAATTTATTTTAAAAAGTTTATTCTGCTTACAGAATGCCAGTTTTCCCTCTTCTTTTGTAAAGAATGAAATTCTGACAACCGTGAATAGTTGGAATAGTTTCTACTAAAGGTCAGGTTTTGGAAGTTATCCTCTTTAAGTACTTCCATGGATGTCCCTGGGGTTATTTGCAGAATAGACACCAGTCTAAGTTAACAAGGAAAAGGAATCTAGCCTAAGTATGTGTTTAGTCATTTTTACAATACCTTCCACACCTTACCTAAATAGACAAATTGGAAAAATTACTTAAAATATATTAAAATATGCAAGTCTAAAATAATTTCTCATTAGACACAGCTGATAGTCTGTAATCAGACTGAGTCCACCAACACACAACAAACTAGGTATTGTACTCATCTACTCAGAATGCGTTTGTCATCTTTTAACTCTTCACCACAGAATCAGCCATCTTGTATGATATATTTCATTCTTGTAATTTCAAAAATAAATTATTGATAATGTAATGCAGAGCAAGATTTTTGCTACATCCTATTGAACTCATTTTATGAGAACAGACCACAAAAGTTACATTTACTGAGCTGATATGTTTTACTGTGTCTTTCAGTTTTGCTGCTGAGCTTGCACAGTGCTGTGAGTAAGGATTTGTTTGTCATTATCATCACCTGTAAATAAATGACACCTTAAATCCTATCTGAGCTGTAATTTCTTTGATGGATATAAATGCTCCGTGGTAGAGTAGAACAAAGTATGATCCTAAGTATGTTACAGTTTCTTGTCCAGTGATTTATAACAGCCATACCAAATGAAGTTTATACCCTATAAATTCCAACATATGTTTATCTTCCCAAACTCATTTAGCTTCTATGGCATGCCAAAATAATCTATCTCTTCTACTGTGTTACATTAAAATTGGAATTTATTGTTCATTTCTTCTTTTCTCTTTTGCAGACAATGCAGTAAGCTCCAAAGATCAAGCGCAGAATAATATAAGGATGATACGGTTATAGCTTTCAAATCCAAGAAGCTCAGCAAAAATATTGATGTATCTAAGATAATAATGGAAAATAGTAATTAAGAGTATTGCCGTTCTTGACAATTTAGTAATCAAAGCTTACAAAATGACTGATTCAAATTCAGCTGTTGTTCCTTAACATTAACTCCGTACTGCTAAGATCACATTGTATCGAGGACAGAAAAAGTAGAAATGTCAGCCATAATTTGGCTGTAATATATTACAGAATGTGCTATTCTCTTCTGTATACATAGTAAACTAAATCTAGCATAAAGATCATGATTCACTGGTAAAGGACATTTACTTGTACTTTTAGCTGAGGTTGCTTTGGCCATGGTATTCTGAAAGATTTAACTATCTTTTGTAACCATGGCTCCTATTAATAGCCCATACACAGCTGAATCCAGGATTAGGTATGGTGGACAGTGGTGTCTCCACATTCTGAGGCATTTTTCATAAGTTGATACATTCAATTTTACAAATTAGTAATTTTTGCAAAGTAATAAATTCTGTACTCAAAAAACTTGTTTATTTAAAAAACCAGACAACTAGTAATCTCTTAAATTTACATGAATACTCTCCAGTCTCATAGGTACAAAAGAATGATGATAGCTGA
Organism: Aptenodytes patagonicus; assembly: GCF_965638725.1. Classification (NCBI taxonomy): domain Eukaryota; kingdom Metazoa; phylum Chordata; class Aves; order Sphenisciformes; family Spheniscidae; genus Aptenodytes; species Aptenodytes patagonicus. The sequence continues at coordinate 173,834,058 of NC_134949.1, forward strand.
TCAGTAAAAAATTCATCTGACATTGTCTAATAGTGGGATGCTGTGGTGGGTTGACTCTGGTCAGCAGCTAAGCACCCGCCCAGGCACTCATTCACTCTCACTCAGAAGGATGGGGGAAAGACTCAAACAAGCAAAAGCTGAAAACTCATGGGTCAAGATAACGACAGTTTAATAGATGAAGTAAAGCTGCACGTGCAAGCAAAGCAAAATTAGGAATTTATTCACTACTTCCTATGGCAGGTAGATGTTTAGTCATGTCCTGGAAAGCAGGGCCTCAGTATGTGTAACTGTTACCCAAGAAGGTAAACACCATAACCACAAACATCCCAACTTCCTACTCCTTTCCCTGAGGTTTTATTGCTGAGCACAACATCATATGGTATGGAATACCCCTTTGGTCAATTCAAGTTAGCTGTCCTGGCCATGTTCCCTCCCAGCTTCTTGTGCACTCCCAGCCTACTCGCTGGACAGACTGAGTAGGAAAAAGAAAACCTCGATCCTGTGCAAGCACGGTCCAGTAATAGCCAAAACATTGGTGTGTTATCAACACTGTTTTAATCATGAATCCAAAATACAGTACCATATAGGCTCCTATAAAGAAAGTTAACTCCATCTCAGCCAGACCCAGTACAGATGACAATGGAAATGAATGAGAAAATTATGAAAAATAAAAGAAATATAGGTAATGATACTTCAACAGAATATCTTCCTAACTTCTAGCTAACAGCTGTTCAGAAACCTTTTGTTTAGTTTCTCCTTGCACAGAAGTCTGCTCTCAGTCACCCTTGTCATTCTTTTTTTTTAGTTTTTCTACTTCTATTATCTCTTTTCTGTGTTGGAAGTACTGTGCACTGTATTCCAAGATTTGTTATCTCTACAGAAGGTTAACAATCTATATATGAATAAAATGACGTATGAGATAACTAAAGACTGTGTTATAGTCCAAGCATCCAGGCAAATTTAAAGGTGAATGTGAAATATTAGCTTTGATCATTTGTGAACATCTAATACAGGAAATCATAACATCTAAATGCAAATCTCTTCCTTACAAAAAAGAACAGCTAAAAGACAAATGAATTGCTTTTTTTTCCTTGGCATTTGATCAAAATAATTAAGAACTGCATAGTTCTGTTACTTTGTCTTAATATTTAAATCTATTTAAACTCCCCTGTATTTTTAGGTGTTTTCTGTGCTATCAGCTATGTGGACTTAACTGTAGCTTTTTGCTACAGTGTGGGAGCAGAAATGTTATTCTTGCATTCCCTGTTAAAGCAGCTGGAGTCATAGGTTGTGCATATTTCTGAGTTCCAATTGCGCTTACTCCCTTAAATTGGTCCATAGGTGCTTCAGTTGCTATTTCTTCTGTTCAGCATGGAATATAAAATACTCCATATCAGTCTGACTTCTCAAGAAAAGGGAAACCTCATATCAAAGTCTTTGCTCAAACAAGGTGAAGGATATTGGTTTTAGCTAGAAGCAGAGCTGATTTGAAGATATTTTTACAGTGAATCATAGAAACATAGAAAGAATCATAGAACGGTTTGGGTTGGAAGGGATCTTTAAATATCATCTAGTCCAACCTCCCTGCCATGGGCAGGGACATTTTCCACTAGATCAAACTGCTCAAACCCCCATTCAACCTGACCTTGAGCACTTCCAGTGATGGGGCATCCACAACTTCTCTGGGCAACCTGTTCCAGTGTCTCACCACCATCATCGTAAAAAATATCTTCCTTATGTCCAATCTAAATCTATCCTATATCACTTTAAAACCATTACCCTGTCTCCTATCACTACAGGCCCTGGTAAGAAGTCTCTCTCTACATTCCTTATAAGTCCCCTTCAAGTATTGAAAAGCCACAATGAGGTTTCCCCAGGGCCTTCTCTTCTCCAGGCTGAGCAACCCCAACTCTCTCAGCCTTTCTTCATAGGAGAGCTGTTCCATCCCCCTGATCATTTTTGTGGCCCTCCTCTGGACTCACTCCAACAGGTCCATGTCTTTCTTGTACTGGGGATCCCAGAACTGGATGCAGTACTCATCATATTTCATTTCATATACACTTGGGTACTAAATGAACTTTAATTCTTTCATTACAAATGGATATAATAGAAAAGGGTTTAATGAAGAGACATTTGTGGTAAGGAACAGATACAAAGTAGAAGCAGCCCACCACAATTCTCTGGATTGAATTTGTTACAGCTCCTGCAAGTAGCCACAAAACCAAAGTTAACTCTATTCATGTAAATACCTAAGTTATCATACTGTAATTTAGTTTTAATCTAAACAAAAATATAGATTCCCACTTAAATACTAAAGCTAAGCTCTCCAAATTTTTATTTTTTATCCCAATTTTATAACTTGGTCTCATTTATGTTGCAAAAAGCAATTTCAGTTATTAAATTCCATTGACATCAAATTGTCTGTGCTTCCTTCTTTTTTGACAGAAGGTACAGTTATGGGTGTTATAGCACTAAGAGCCCTTTGAGATATTGACTATAATGTACTTAAACCCCAAGATCAGAAAAGCATATAAAATCACATAATATAAACTTGAACAGTCCACTACACCTTTTTTTTCACTTTCATGATTATTTAAAAACATTTTACTTATGATTAAAAGATTAGCCAATTGCATTCTTAAAAATGAAATAGGAACATGGATTTACTTAACAATATATTCTTAGAACTTGTCTGTCTGAATAAACCTACATAAGACAGGTGAAGCCAGACAATATTTAGTTTCCTCTGCCATGGACTGAAAAGGCTTAAGGAAAATTAAAGCTCTTCTGAGCATGCTTTCCCTGCAAGGACATCTTTTTTTATTGCTTTTTAAACCTCACAAATTTTGCTTTCAATCTAGCATATTAATCAGGCTTTAGAAAATGATTTTAAATCATAGAATCATAGAACCATAGAACCATAGAACAGTTTGGGTTGGAAGGGACCTCTAAAGGTCATCTAGTCCAATCCCCCTGCCGTGGGCAGGGACATCTTCAACTAGATCAGGTTGCTCAGAGCCCCGTCCAACCTGACCTGGAATGTTTCCAGGGATGGGGCATCCACCACCTCTCTGGGAAACCTGTGCCAGTGCTCCGCCACTCTTAGCGTAAAAAATTTCTTCCTTATCTCTAGTCTAAATCTACCCCCCTTTAGTTTAAAGCCATTCCCCCTTGTCCTGTCGCAACAGGCCCTGCTAAAACGTTTGTCACCATCTTTCTTATAAGCCCCCTTTAAGTACTGAAAGGCTGCAATAAGGTCTTCCCAAAGCCTTGTCTTCTCTAGGCTGAACAACCCCAACTCTCTCAGCCTTTCTTCAGAGGAGAGGTGTTCCAGCCCCCTGATCATTTTTGTGACCCTCCTCCAGACAGGCTCCAACAGGTTCGTGTCTTTCTTATGCTGAGGGCTCCAGAGCTCAACACAGTGCTCCATGTGGGGTCTCACCAGAGCAGAGGAGAGGGGCAGAATCCCCTCCCTCAACCTGCTGGCCACGCTTCTTTTGATGCAGCCCAGGATAAGATTGGTCTTCTGGGCTGCGAGCGCACATTGCTGGCTCATGTCCATTTTGCTATTGTAGGTCTAGATTTAGTATTGCATACCTCTGCACCCTGGGCTCAGACTTCTGAGAAGAATGCTAAATTCTGAGAAAATTGTATGAGAAAGTACATCAAATATAGCTGTGTGTCCTGGTTTCAGCAGGGATAGAGTTAATTTCCTTCCTAGTAGCTGGTACAGTGCTGTGTTTTGGATTTAGGGTGAGAATAATGTTGATAACACACCGATGTTTTAGTTGTTGCTAGGTAATGCTTACACTAGCCAAGGACTTTCCAGCTTCCCATGCTCTGCCGACTGAGCAGGCTGGAGGTGCACAAGCAGCTGGGAGGGGGCACAGCCAGGACAGCTGACCCAAACTGGCCAAAGGGACGTTCCATACCATGTGACGTCATGCTCAGTATATAAAGCTGGGGGAAACAGGAGGAAGGGGAGGACGTTTGGAGTGATGGCATTTGTCTTCCCAAGTAACTGTTATGCGTGATGGAGCCCTGCTTTCCTGGAGATGGCTGAACACCTGCCCGCCGATGGGAAGTAGTGAATGAATTCCTTGTTTTGCTTTGCTTGCGTGCACGGCTTTTGCTTTCCCTATTAAACTGTCTTTATCTCAACCCACGAGTTTTCTCACTTTTACCCTTCTGATTCTCTCCCCCATCCCACTGGGGGGGAGTGAGCGACGGCTGCGTGGTGCTCAGTTGCCGACTGAGGTTAAACCACGACACTGTGCAAGAGAGAATTACAAAACGAAAATTACAGACAGAAGTAGGATTGTTGAGCTGTGCATGTTTGGTAAGTAAAGGATTCAAGAGCAAAAATACTGACATGAAAAGGTATAAAACCATCTAAAAAAAGGAACAAAACAGGGAATCGGCAGCTCGGCAACATTGAGCATCAGGTCATTTCAAATAACAACAGAGTGCAACCTTTTCTCACTTTACTGGTAAATGTCTGGTCAACTCCTAAGGTGTCTTGTTGGAGGTGATGACAATATTAAAGCCGAGTTTAAAAGGTCATTAGTCTTGCTGTCTATTACATAGGTGTATCCAGTAGATACTGCCTTTTATTTTTGTTTAACCTACTTAAACATGGTAAAAGTTGATCAAGCTTGGTGCCCCAGAGAGGCACCAAGGCATCACTCTGTCAAAAGGGATTTTGAACCTCATATTAAATATCCATTAATTAACTTCTGTTAGAAGTGTTTTATTTAGCATAAAATAATTAGTAACTGGGTATGAAATATCTTGCGTTCTTACCAGCTTCCCAAAAGAACATGTGATTTTTTGACCAGTCCATGGAATGCAGAAGCAATTTGGCATAAACCTTTTTCCTCCCCCCTCCCCGACTCCTCTGCCAAAACAAAGGGGAAAAAAAAATCATTGAAAATGCCAAAGACGTTGTGGGGAGAGAAACACAATGATGCCTGTGGTTCAAGCTGACTGCTACAGGCCAGCAACAGCATGGAAGCCAGAAAGTCACATTAGTGATGTGTTAGGTTGAAGTTAACATGTTCTGCAGGGAAACATATAATCACAAACATCTGCAGGATTAAATATATAAATATTGTGAAAACTCTCATCAGAATTAGATATATAAATGGTTCCTTCATTGCTTCCGTTGGCTGAGTATGACTAAGTGATCTATCTGTGTAAGTCAGAAAGATTCTGAAAGATGGAGATAATTCAGATGAGTGATGGCTTACTTTATATGACAAGTTAAATGCAAGTAGTGGACCTCATAAACTGGCAGATGATTTGTCCAGAAACAAAGGAGAAGCAAATCATGTCAATTTTATTCAGCATGGTATGTTGTTAAACCACCATCTTTTTTTTGAATTCCCTTCAAATTTGCTATATTGTTTGTATTTTAGTTATCATGCAGAGAAGTGAAAAGTAATTCAAACTGTAACAGGAATCATAACAGAAATCTTAACTCAGAAGCCTCAGCTGTGTCTGTTCCTGAAGTTAGGTGAGATAAATATAACACATCTTTGACATACATTGAAGATTACATACAAAAATGCACGAGGTCATTCCTTTTATTTCTGATTTTGAAACTTTAATGTAATCATTGCACGTTTACTGGGTTTTTTTAAATGAAGAAGTAAGGGTGATTCTTTAATTTATAATTTTGCACTAATCTCAATTTAAAATACATGCCAGAACTTAAAACAGTCTTTTGATATGTCTAAAGCTTCTACATCCCTGTCCAAACATCTTAATCTGCTATTGAATTTTTTTTTTAAAAGCAAAAAGAAAAACAGCAATTTGGTTTGATCCTATTACTTGTCAGATGAGATTAGATCACATGCAGACTCTGAACATCATTAAAGTCAGAATGACCTTGGAATTATCGTATCAAAATTCTTAGGATCAAACCAGCTTAACCTTAATGGTAGTTGTTATATCCAGAAAAAAATGCAATTCAATCACCACATCTAATTTGTTACAAAGGGTACTGCACTACATCAAAGCAGATAATAAAACTGCTGTGCTGAGTGTGCACCATAGGAAAAGAAACTTATTATTTTTAAAACAATTAAATACATTTTCCACTATTAGTGTACTATCCAAAGTCAGCACAAATAGTCACAATTTAAATATGTACTTTTAAAGGTAGACTTTTTTGTTACACTTTTGAAGTATCTTGGGCTCTTGTTATTCTCAAATACTATTGTTATGGTGATAGTGACAGAAAAAAAAGGACAATTATGATGCCAAGAGAAAATTTACAGTGTAAATACTGTGTATTAATAGTGTTAGTAGAAGGTAACATGTCTCATAATAAGCTAAACAGAAATACATCTGAAAACTGGGTATTTGTTTCCAGGAAATTTTTGTTATTGTTGCTTTGGTTTGTTTTATACGTGGATTTGAACAGGGAGAAGTGGAAAATATCACAGAAGTCATTCAATTTATCTTTGTTTTAGGAAGAAATGACTATATTTCATGTGTTCATCACCAGATAGTAGTAATCAGCTTTCAGATAATATTTGTAATTATATCTAATCACCAGGTCATTCATTAAAATAAAATACTGCTTGTGTTGAATCCAATTGTTTATTTTAGGTGAAGGTTTGGAACTGCTGAGGAGAAAGGACAAATTGTCCTTCATGTGATAAAAGCTTTCTAAATCACAAGACATTAGGTGAAAAAAGAGAAGAGGTGGGTTTAAAACACATGACTCGATTCAGTTGTCTAAACAGAGGTGTCTCAATCAGCTTGAGTTTTCCTAGTATAAACCCAACTGGTTTCAACCTGCTACTTCAGGAAGACCCTGGTATTACATAGATATTCTGCCATGTATTTCAGACTCATGCAAATGTTTAAACATTCTAGCATATTTCAATAGCATTGCTTACCCAAATTTAGACTGAGTCCCAGGTGTCTGTCACAAAAGACCCAGTCAATACTTCCAATAGTCTCCTATACAATCCAACATAGAGAATATACCAAAGGTAGGATTCAGATCCTACTACAGGTTTTATACTATTTGAGATAACCTAAAGTATCCCACAGATCTTTACCTGCAAGTTTCCAAAAGGGTAGTTCCTAGGTCATGTTTGCCACCTCCACATTCTGAAAAGCACTAGGGTGCATTAAATTGGATGGATGCCAGTGTTTGGTCAACAACATTCCTCCCTATATTTTTGAGGTGTAACTTGGAGTAAATCAGTCCATTCTGATATATATATTATTTTTTAAGGGGGCCTTTACAGAGTACAGTACATCATACCTATTTGATATACCCGCATTTGGAGGAGAAAATTGTTTTTCCAGACATGTCAGTTTATTTCTGTTTCTGTCTCCCTATAAAGGAAGATTAAGCTATGTATCTCAGAGAAGTCTAATGAATCCAAAATAGTGATCAAAGAAAACTGTTCAGCTTCTGCAATTTTTAAGAGTTCTTAGAATTTGCCATTTAAGTTCTATAGCCCTGGATTTTTAGCTTCTGAGAGACTCTGTCTCAACATGTCTATGCATGCTGGTGACTAGCTAAAATCTGAACTACGGTGTTCAGATATGTTGTTCCTCTATACATTAGTCATCAGAAGCTCGTCCCAGTGGACATTTTTAGAGCACACCTTATGGACTAGACTCCACAAATGTGAACTGACAGTTAACTGTCTTCTAAATGTAGCCAGCAGAATCTCATATATATTAACCCTATTCTGTCGATGACTTGCTCAGGGTTTGGGAATCTGAGGGCATTCTTCTTGGGTGTGCTGGTTTTGGCTGGGGTAGAGTAAATTTTCTTCACAGTAGCGAGTATGGGGCTATGTTTCAGATTTGTGCTGAAAACAGAGTTGATAATACAGGGGTGTTTTACTTATTGCTGAGCAGCGCTTACACAGAGTCAAGACCTTTTCTGCTTCTCACTTTGCCCTGCTAGCGAGTAGGCTGGAGGCGCACAAGAAGCTGGGAGGGGACACGGCTGGGACAGCTGACCCAAACTGACCAAAGGGATTTTCCATACCATATGATGTCACGCTCAGTATATAAAGCTGGGGGAAGAAGGAGGAAGGGGAGGACGTTTGGAGTTATGGCATTTGTCTTCCCAAGTAACCATTACGCGTAATGGAGCCCTGCTTTCCTGGAGATGGCTGAACACCTGCCTGCCCATGGGAAGCAGTGAATGAATTCCTGGTTTTGCTTTGCTTGCGTGCACAGCTTTTGCTTTACCCATTAAACTGTCTTTATCTCAACCCACGAGTTTTCTCACTTTTACTCTTCTGATTCTCTCCCTCATCCCAGCAGGGGGTAGGAGTGAGCAGCTGTGTGGTGTTTAGTTGCCGGCTGGGGTTAAACCATGACAATGGGATACCATGACCTTTTCATGTTGAGGGATTACAAACCTACATAGCCTTTTTAATCAAGGAATGTTTGAGCTACTAAACCAATGTGGAGGTCATTCTCCTTCTGCATAAGTTATGTTTCAATACCAAAACAATATTTCAAGGATTTTTTTGCCTGAGAGAAGGAAAGCAAAAGGTTGACTGTAGCCAGATGGTTATAACACTCACGTAGCAGTAAGAAGTCTTCTTCACATGAATCTTTTAAAATTACTTATTTTTTACAAATGGAAGATTTTCAAGGGAAAAGGAGAGAACAGATTTCCCTCTTTCCTGTGCTTTCAAATGATTTATAGCCTAGGGTTGGAGTGTAGTTGTTCTCAAATTCTATTTTTAATAATATAAAAAAAGACAGTGCTAGAAAGTATATAAGGAAACTGAATAGTACACTCCTTGTGAGAAGATATATTTGTAGATGACCCCTGTATCTGTTTGCCTAACTTATTCTTGACAATCTTTGAAGAGTGAGATTTTACAAGCTCCCTAGGTACTCTGTTGTCATGCTTAAGTCCTCATTCAGAAAATCTTTGTTTTGCTTTATCTTTCTTTAATATCTAACTTTAATCTCGGTAAAAGTAAAATAACTTCTTGTCTCATCTCAGTGCACAAGAAGAACATTTTATAACTTTTTCCTTTTAGCAATTTATTTTTAAAAAAATGCCATTTTTCACATCATTATTTCCTGCTTTTTTTGCTACTTTCCTCCTTTAATATCTCCTGCCCAACAAGATAAATTCCATCAGTGATTCATCATGAATGTGGCTTTCTAAACTTCTGATGATTTTTTTGTTTCTCCTTAGGACTCAACAGTTTACTAGGATCTCTTTACAATGTAATGCTGAAATTACATATAATATTGCAACTAAGTATATTTCAATATCATGTAAATATTTCACTATTAAACTTTATATTTGATATGCTTATTCATGTTAAAATAAGATTATTTGTTTTATTTTGCATTGACGTCACATTCTTGACTCTTTCAATCTGAGGTCTACAAGCATCCAGAAATGTACAGCCTTTTGGCCACAATGTTTTCTGTAATTTATGCATTTTCTTATAATATTGTTTGCCTTCATTGATTTCATTTTTGTCACTTTCTTGAGTTATGATCTTATCCCTGAAAAGTACTTTTGATTTCTTCCAATTTTTTGTCATAATTTGTCATAATTTGTCATCACTGAATCTTCTCTCATTCTTTTATGAGAAGTATTTAGTGAAAGTATTTTAGAGAACTAGGCCTTGTTCCCATTGTGTAAATCTAATTCCCTAATTTAAATATAAACAAATATAAAGCCATGTGCTTCCATAAGTTCCTTTTCTGAGCGGACAAGCTGAAGGTAGAGACAAGAGAGTCTAAATATATTATTGTTAGCAGAGATTATACTCACACAGAGAGAAGAGTTCTTTGAACAACTCAGTAAACGAGAATGGGATAGCCTAACAAGTTGTAACTTGTAAAAAATTAAAATATATTATCGTACCTGATCACATTACACACACTAGACAGTGGTACTGGTGATAAATACTTACCAGCAGGACTCCAAACAAGATTTATCTCTCCGTAGAAGAAATAACACAGTCAGAGTCTATGAGTAGTTCTTTGAGTCATTCAATCCATTTCAAAGTCATTCGTGCAAACTTTTTAAAATTATCTGTTAATTCCTTGAATTCGCATCTCAGGTTTCAACCTATACAGATATTTAGTTACTAAAAATAAAATGGAGGCTGAAAAATTAATTATATTTAATGAATATCAGAAAAATTTTGTTCTCTGTCTGTTCTTCCTGTTCATCTTCTTTTAATCTATTCATTTACCTTTCACCTCTATAAACATATTACTAATCACCTTGAAAATGTAGAAATTTTATAATGTTACAGCTTAATCACAGGAATAATGCTAATATAGTGTTTGCATGAGAAAAATATGAAGGCAGCAAAAACCATAGAATAGTTTGGGTTGGAAGGGACCTCTAAAGGTCATCTAGTCCAACCCCCCCCTGCCGTGGGCAGGGACATCTTCAACTACATCAGGTTGCTCAGAGCCCCGTCCAACCTCACCTTGAAGGTTTCCAGAGATGGGGCATCCACCACCTCTCTGGGAAACCTGTGCCAGTGCTCCGCCACCCTCGATTGTAAAAAATCTTTTCCTTATATCTAGTCTCAATCTACCCTCTTTTAGTTTAAAGCCATTCCCCCTTGTCCTGTTGCAACAAGCCCTCCTAAAAAGTTTGTCCCCATCTTTCTTACAAGCCCCCTTTAAGTATTGAAAGGCTGCACTAAGGTCTCCTCGACACCTTCTCCTCTGCAGGCTGAACAACCCCAACTCTCTCAATCTTTCTTCACAGGAGAGGTGTTCCATCCCTCTGATCATTTTTGTGGCCCTCCTCTGGACCTGCTCCAACAGGTCCATGTCTTTCTTGTGCTGACAGCTGGACACAGTACTCCAGGTGGGGTCTCACTAGAGAGGAGTAGAAGGGCAGAACCACCTCCCTCGACTTGCTGGCCACGCTTCTTTTGATGTAGTCCAGGATACGGTTGGCCTTCTAGTGTTGTTGTGTTTTTTTAAAGACTTCTAAAAAGGCATAATTGGTTTTTTTAGCAATAAAAAGAAGAAACCTGATACTGATTTAACTTGTTATGTCAAATATTGGAAATCAGTTCATTGAAGTTTATGAAATTAAGTTGAATTAAGTCTCACAATAATTAAAATGAGGGTTTTTAATTACATTTTGCTGTGATTTCATAAGAACTCAAAATGAAACTTGATTCTAATCAAGTTAGATCCTAATCTAATGTAACAATTTTTTAGGAAGTTTTCAGGATGAAAATGTGTTTATAGTTTATCTTCCTTTTGGCAGCTTTATGGGAGGGGGAGAAACCTTATTGTTACTCATAAGAAAGAAACTATTCTAGATGGTGAACTCTTTACTTTCTTTGTAATTAACATACTATTTTTGCTAATCAATGTGATCAAATATGTAAGCCCCTGACTGAAATTAAGACCTGAATACAACAAATTCTATCAATGGATTATTTTAAGTACTGTTTCATGTAGATATTTTGTGAGTGGCTGCATATAATAGTTCAGAAATAAATATTCTGATATTATTTACTCCAAAATGTTATAAAATATGCATTTATTGCATCCCATAACTAAATAGTATCTTACTCTCTGTTGTTTTGTTTCTCCTTCCTTAAGTTTCACAAAGTGATTTGAAAACTGCCAAAAGCATAACGATAATGCAAGGCACCCACTTTATGCAGCCATGGGTAAATGACTCAGGAGATGGTAAGTGGTCAGGAGATAGTAAGTATCATACAGGATATTCCTGCACATGTGTAGTCATTTATTATCCAAAGACCCCGTTAATAAACACTTGCCTGACAAAATAATATGACAAGACATTATAGTGCTTCACAACCTTTGATAGGTCTTAGCAAAAACTCTTACCTAAACTCTATAGAACAATCTTCAGTGAAGCTTGCAACATAATCAAAGTATGTAATAGATAGCATCTATGTATATTGATTGGACAAGTTCAATTTTGAAAATAATCATTGTTTTGCTTGTTGGGCAAGTTCTGGGGAGTAAGATTCAGTCTTGTTATGTATTCAAAACTATTGACTCCTGAATATAAACAGCCCTAACTCAGAGACAGAGCTCAGTGCAGCTGTATAAACTTAAAAGGCTAGTGCTAGGGGAGAAATCCAGCAGTGTCTGTCCTGGCACCCAGCTGTCAGACCAGGACTTTGGTCCACTATAGGTCCACTGGCCCTGCAGAAATGTCATGGATATTCCAGGGTATCTCAGGTGCTACTGAGGGCCTATGTTTAGGCCACTGAATTAAAGCCCTAAATTACAGAAGAGAAATCATATGTATAACAAGACCAATAAGTCATTTAAAAGATAAAAAGGGGGGAAAATGTGGAGAATCATGAGAAAAATAAGGGTTGGTTTCAGATCCAGATTCAGACACTCACTTTTCAGTGCTTACAATGCAGATGTCTAAATGTGAGCTATGTTACTAAGCTCACACAACAATCAATGAAAGTGTGAGAAGCTGAATATTCAGCTTAACCAGAAGAAGATACATCTGATCAGTTGAATAACTCTAGGCTCCACTAAATAGGGGCAGGGTTCATTTCCTGAGTATGGACATTCACTGCTTTTTTAGATGTTAGAGTATCAGAGACAGCTGCATAAAGCTGGCAGATAGGAGACCTGACAAGTGGAGGGCTGGTGGGGGACCTTAAAGTCTCTTAAATGGAATCAGTAGATGACTGTTTTTAGACAACTGAGTCCTGGCTCTAGTTCACATGTAGACGTCTACATTTAGGTGCCTTCATTTAGGTGTTCATAAACTCGTTATGTCAACCAAAACTATAGTAGATATAAACTTACCACGTGACTTAAATAAATAAATCCTAAATAAATACTCTGAAAGAGCGTAAAGACATATCCATGGAAACTTAAAACTACTACCTTACTTGTTCTATATTTCTTTTCTTAATTCCATCTCCCTGGCAATATCTTAAATATTCCATCTGACAATCTACAAACAGGTTCCTTGCTTTTATTACAACATGCTGTAAAGTAGAGTAAGCATCCATTTTATTATTGTTTTTAATAAGTTATATGAAAGGAATATTTAGGATATATATTTATATAAATGCAATCATTTTGTATTTAACTTCTTCATGACAACACTAAACTAAGAATTATTATTATATGAAGTTAATTTTTTTTTCTGTTTTTTCTTTCAGCAGTTACACAAATTGGTGAGTAAGGTAAATTTGAACATAGAATCACTAAATCATTTTATAGACTTCTGAACTTCTAGTAGATGAGACACAGAGCAATGCTGCAGAGTTTTATCCTTACCAATAAAATCTGGCAGTACTAATGTAGCTAATGGCCAAATAAAAGCATAAATGTTCTTTGGGAGATTAATAAGATTGTCATGCATACCAGAAGACAGGTGAACGTCCCAAGTATTTAACGCTTTTCAGAATTAAAGACTTTTGCAACTCCTTATCACTTCATATATAATTACCTTGATTTACATTAAGAAGAAAGACAAATATTTTTGTTTCACATTTGTACAGGTAAAAGCTGAATAAATGCATTTTTAATTGATAATCGATACTCTTCAGACTATTTCTGTTTGATATTTGTTCAGAGAGTTATTTGAATCTTTAATGATTCAAGACTAGTAGCACCTCACCATCTTCGTGTACCAGCCAATAGCTCAAATTACAATGTATGAATAAGTCTCATCACTTCAACATGATAAACTCTCATTTAGGGTCTCTTTTATAGTCTTTGACACTCACAATTAATTTAATAAAGTGCTGAGATAAGACTTTTATTTTTAGTTACGTAAGAAGTAATTGAATGTCTTCATGTATTTGATGTACGTATAAATACCTAGATAACACTGAAGAGAAGAATACTGTTTCAATCAACTCACTGGTCTGAGAGTCAGAAAAAAAATAATGTGTGGAGTTTCTAGTTTTTCGTAGTCCTTTTTATAACCTTAGGCATATTGCTTAAGACAGGGTACCCAAACTGTTGTAGGACTGTCACAGCAAAGTGAATCCTGCTGAGGCCCTAGGTGTCCCTGTGTTTTATATATACTCCCCAGGATAATTACTCTAGCACTTACTGTTGGTGCTGCTGCAATTGTCAGTGATATTTAAGTGCAGGAAATTTTGATATTTAGGTGTGGGAAGATTCCATAAAGAGACTTAGCAATTTAATATTTATTATTTAGATGTTCTTAATGTGGGTTATCTTATCTAACTCCAGATATTTCTGGTGTAGACAAAAACTATAGCAAAACTATTCTCTCTAAGTACATTTTATAGTCAACATATTCCCTAAACTTAAGTGCTTAGTATAATTTTAGACAGACTACTGTGTCTGAGATATTTATATGACCCAAGCAGATATCTCAGAGGGCCTAAGGGAGATCCATACCCTACAAAATGACAGATGGAGGCCAGAGAGATAACATAGTACATCTTAGATGATATTAGATGCCTAAGTGTGGGCAAGTGGATTAGGTCCAAAGAAAAATAGGAAGGTTAGGGTATGATTCACCTGACCTGTGTAAGACATCTACATTAAGATGAGGTGAATCTTAGCATCTGTCTATTGGCAGAAACCTCAGCTCTGAGTCTAACCCATCAGTTTCCTATAGAGAACATGGACAGAGTTAAACATTCATGGAAATGTGTTCAAAAGTGGAGAGCACAACTCTTAAGATGGTGCAAGAGCTATACTTGCCCAAGTCACAATCAAGCACCATGAACTAAAACATAAGGCTTACTGTAGGTCTGTCCCCAAATTGGGAAAAAATGGATGAAAGTATTTGTGAAAATTTCAATAACTCAAGATGTAGTTAAACAGTAGTTTAAGATTATATCTGCATTATAATAATTGCAACTAATGTAGATACAAATTTAGCACAGATACTGACAGCAATGCAGCTAAAACAGTACAGAGCTCAGGATGGTCTTACAGCCAAAGTACCTCTTTCCATCCCTTTTTGAGGGAGTTCTATGGGCCATAAAAAGTCTTTCTTGCTCTGCTGTCAGTATGTGGTGTCCTAGTGTTAACTTCCTAGAAAACAGTTGTCTCAGAAACCACTAAAGGCATAGGAAGGTGCTTAAGATTGCACATAGTGAAGTTAATTACATGCTTCATTCTGAACTAGAGTTAAATATAATTTTTTACTCAAGATTCTCAGCTACAGCTCCTCTGAAAAAGTCAGACATCACAGTCATGCTGGCTCTTTCAGAAAAAAAATAAAGAAACAAGACAGTAATGGAGGTCAACAACCCCCAGACATTTCCAAAAAGAGAGGCTTAGAGAAATAAAACAACACTCACACTAATGTAGCCAGGTAGTGTCTGAGAGTCTGTAATTCCTGGAGACGGCTGGTCCCTAGGAAGACACGCTGGTCTATTCAATATAAGAATGTTTTTGGGATGCTCTGGCTTACCAGAGTCATTTTGGAAACAGCAGTTGGAACGTGGAGGTTAAATATACAGCATCCTGTCAGCTTCTTAATGTATTGTGTGCTTCAAAGGAAAACCATAGTCCACTGAAAATATTTCATAAATGGAATAAAAATGGAGTACAAAAAATTCAAAACTGCAAAACTGTCATTACATTTTCCTAATTCTCTGAATTCACCATGAAAACTACACTTAAAATAATGGAATCTACTGTAGTCAGTGTTTTCCCTCCTGAACGGCATATTTGTCATTAGTTATAGCCCGCTGTTTATATTACAGAATAATTGTCCTTTCCTGTAATAGGTAATATGTCGACTATCAAACAGAAGAAATAGAACTATCAAACAAAGAATATGATTCATTGTAAAAATATTGTAAATACATCATAACTTTACTAGCAGATATTGATTAGAAAACAGTATGTGCAATTAAAGTAAGTGCTGAATCTTGTAGCCTCTTCTTGTTCATAGATAATATTCTCTATTAAATTAATGAAAGTTCTATTGGAATAATTATATGAGTACTATGGTAAAATTGCAAGCCTTGAAAACCACGCTTTTCTTCGTTTTAAACAGAGCACTTAAATTAGCATAATATGTTAAGATGTCTGAGTATATGACTAATGTCTACCTGGCAATACAATATTTATTTTCATTCAGGAATTTGCTTCATAGAATTATATCAGCTGCTTTACATAGGGATAGGATTTATCACACCCAGATTTAGCACTACAAAAAAGTAGGCATGTAATCTAAACTAAGAGCCTCAACTCATTACCTGGTCAAAGGTCAAAGAAGGATTGCTCCAGAGGGAAAGACAAACCACTTATTTTAAACAACTATCTTAACAGTGGAGGAAAAGCGTCGTCTTTATGGGATCAACTTTTGTCATTTTTACTCAGAAGTCCATGCACCCATATACCTAAATTTCAAATATCTGAGTAACGAGGAACCCATGATACCAAAATACTCCAATCTTAATAGCCCTGCTGGCTTCTACTTTTACAAGTCTGTGAAGAAGATAAATAAACTTTCCAGATTAGGTACTGAAAACGTCACACACACTAATGTTGTATTATATGAGCAGTAAAGCAGTCCCAGAAAGAAAAAGTGGTGGGAAGTTTTGATTTATATAACTGCATATATCTGTATATAAAATTTTTAAGCTAAGTTAGTACTAAAATAATGAAATAAACTGAGTTGCCCAAGTCAAATCATAATTACAAAACATGAAACCACTTAGTAATTGCTCTACGGAATAACAACTCTTTATACCAATAGATGTTTCTCACTTGTATTTTTCCTCTCTGATCTTAAAAAAAAACAAAGAAAAATGTAAAGTTTGTAAGTTTGCCAGGCAACTGATAGCAATTAGCATAATTAGCTCCAGATGGATACATATACAAAGAAAATAACTTTATTTTTTATTAAAATTGCTAAAAATCATTCAAACATTGAAGCCCAAAATTTTCAGATCTCAGCATTTTATCAAATTTGTGTGTCTCCAGATATTTTCCAGCTGGGCTTTGCAGAAGTCATTAGAATAACAGTTATGTTATGGCACATGAACTTGTCTTGCTACTGATTACCTAAGGACCATGAACTGCAGTGCTGACAAGCCATTTTGTTTATACAAAAAGAAAAGTAAAGGGTATAAAACAAAAACCTTAGACTTTATAAATTCAAGTGTTTTTTTTCAGGATTATTAGAAAGTATTTCCCCTATCAACATCTTTTTTCTTTTTATTGCTTTTGAAATGAAACTGTGTATATCTTCAAATTAAAAGTATTCAGAATTGTTGGTAATATAGTAATTCTGACATTTTTCCAAATAAGCTTCCTGCATGTTGGAAATAACCTTCATTCTGCTTACATGCTGAGCAGAATATTCTTGAAATATACAAATAAAAATGAGATTTTCAGTACTCTGACAGATCTTCAGAATACTTTTAACCTAATCTGTTGCAGCCCATTAATTTAATCCCCTCTAATTTAAGACAGTCAGGCATTTCCTCGATAACTTGCATTCATTAATAATACCGTTTATACATGGGACATTTTTGCTTTGTGTCCTTATAGAAGAAGTATTTCTTCATCACGTAGTACAATGGTACCATGTTATCCACATACAATTTTTTTAGTAAAAAGGTAAACTAAACTAAGGCTAAAGTAAAAACTTCAACCTGACTGTAAATGTTATGCATAAAAAGATACCAGAAAGTTCTGTGTATCACAATTCACTAATGCTGTAATATGAATGTTAAAATGTATGACTTTATTAGCTGTACACATATTCCATTAGCATTTCAGGATAATCTACATTTTCTGTCTTGCTTTCAGTTTTATCAAGATAGAATATTTTAGGCTTTTTATTCCTCTATGAATATGAACTTCCTCTTTCAGGCAGACTGAAATTGATGTACAAAATGTGATATTAATATTTATTACAGCTGTATTGGTCACCCCTTATTTTTTCCTGTTGATAGACAAATTATGATTTGCCAGTAATGACAGGAGGGACTATGTGCCATATACAGTTAAAAGGTAACTTTTACTACATAGAAAATGCTGACATTTTCATCCAGTGTTGAGAAGCACCCAGAAACCATTTCCTGCAGGAAAAAAAAAATCCAGAAAAAAGATTATAATTTTTGTTCAGTGTTATAAATGTTATATTTCTAGGGAAAAACACTAAATGCATAATAGTAACAATAATATTATGCAAAATTTCACATTAGTAGGTATTAACTAAAAAAAATCCACTAGGAAATGAAGCTAATGGATATTGTTCTCTGCTGATTTAGGAGTTAAATAAGTTCTTCTGAAATATGTCTATGTTTTTATAACACTGTTCTCAAAAGGAAAGCTTCTCTGTTGATAATCTTTTAGCCAGTTCCATATAGTGTCAAAAAGAGTACTAGAGCTTACTGTGGTGACCAGCTCCTGCTTTTTTCCCAGTCCAGTCATTGATAACAAAAATTTATGTTGTTTCATTTTGTTCTCTTGGTGACAGACCTAAATTCTTTGTACATACACATTTTAAATTCAAAAGGTCTTGTGTAAAAACTGGTTGATTTTTACAGTTGTCTTCAACCATGCTTAACTTAAGCATCAACATATGTTTTTGGCATATAGTGGAGCAGACATTCCAAGGAAAGTATCTAGGTCTTTTTCTGGAGTAAACAGAGAGGGATGGGCATCTCCGAATGCTCCCAATGACACTGAGTCCAACTAAGCTTGCATAATGGGAAGGATCCCATCGAGAAGCCTTCAAAGATATCTGATCTTTTCCACTATGTAAGGATCTGAGGTATATAGTTTAGGAGAATCAAGTTATTAAATACATAAAATATAGTTTTAAATTAGAGATTTAAATTTAGATCTTGATTGAGCAAGGCTAGATCACTTTTCACCACAGTGAAAAAGTGTTTCCTGATATTCAGATGTAACCTGCTAAGTTTCAGTTTGTGCCCATTGCCTCTGGCCCTGTCACTGGGCATCACTGAAAAGAGCCTGGCTGTGTCCTCTTTGCACCCTCCCTTCAGGTATTTATATACATTGATGAGATCCTCCCTGAACCTTCTCTTCTCCAGGCTAAACAGTCCCAAATCTCTCAGCCTTTCCACACGACAGATGGTCCAGTCCCTTAATCATCCCTGTGGACTTTTTTTGGGTTCTCTCCAGTATTGGGGAGCCCAGAACTGGGCGCAGGACTCCAGGTGTGGCCTCACCAGAGCTGAGTAGAGGGGAAGGATCTCCTCCCTTGACCTGCTGGCAATGCTTTGCCTAGTGCAGCTGAGGATACCATTAGCCTTCTTTACAGCAAGGGCACGTTGCTGGCTGATGTTCAACATGGTGTCCACCAGGACCCCCAGGTCTTTTTCTGACAAACTGCTTTCCAGTTGGGTGGCCCCAAGAATATATTGGTGTATGGGGTTGTTCCTCCCCAGGTGCAGGACTTTGCACTTCTCCTTGTTGATCTTCATGAGGCATATGACAGTACAGCACACCACTTGCAACTTGACTTCATTTACTTAAATAAATACATTTCCTTGTCTACCTCATTATTAGTTCCAGGAGGTTATTTTACAGACAGTAGTGGGGTTTGCTTACCTGTAATGACAAAATGGTGGAAATTGCGACTGTTTAATGTCCTGATACTTACCCACTTGGCTACATTGAAAAAATAATATATTTGTGCAAGTACTTCATTACTCTAGACTGAATATAGCATTACTCTACAGGGGGACTTTGATGCTTTTCAGCTGATGGGAGGTTCTTCTGCAACCCAGTGGAGGGTCACTGCACAGGCACAGAGTACTACTTTGGCAATTGTGCTGCTAGGCTTGGTGGTGGCATGTGCACTGTTGGCTTTCATGCTTAAGACAAAGAAAATAACTCAGAAGGACTTTACTGAAGTGCTCCCCTGGTAAAGTTCTGATGGGGAGAGACTCCATTGTCCTGAGAGAAAGAACTGCCCCCGATTAATCCAAAACTACCGATTTACACATACTAAAGCTATCTGTGTACTTCCTTCTTGCTCTGTGTCCTGGTTTCGGCAGGGATAGAGTTAATTTCCTTCCTAGTAGCTGGTACAGTGCTGTGTTTTGGATTTAGGATGAGAACAAAGTTGATAACACACCGATGTTTTAGTTGTTGCTAAGCAGTGCTTACACTAGCCAAGGACTTTTTAGTTTCCCATGCTCTACCAACTGAGAAGGCTGGAGGTGCACAAGAAGCTAGGAGGGGGCACAGCCAAACTGGCCAAAGGGACATTCCATACCATGTGACGTCATGCTCAGTACATAAACTGGAGAAAGCTGGCCGGGGGGGCCGCTGCTCGGGGACTGTCTGGGCATTGGTCGGTGGATGGTGAGCAATTGTACTGTGCATCACTTGCTTTGTGTATTATTATTATTATTATTATTACATTATTATTATTACATTATTATTATTTTATTTCAATTATTAAACTGTTTTTATCTCAACCCACGAGTTTTTCTCACTTCTTCTCTTCCAATTCTCTCCCCCATTCCACTGGGGTGGGAGGGAGTGAGAGAGCGGCTGTGTGGTGCTCAGTTGCCAACTGAGGTTAAACCATGACACTCCGTAATGCTGTAGTGCTGTATACCCTGAAAAGGTACTAAAAACTTTATGATCTCTTAATTCTCCTGAGTTTCTGACTTGAAATCTAACATTAACTTATGGTGTTCTATACCAAAAGCAGCTTCTTTTACTTACTGAGTCTCATAGTGTCATTGATAATGAGATAAGTTTCAAGATGGCTTCTTCTCTGTCTGGATCCTTATTTGTTGGATAATAAAAATCCTTCTTTATGATTCAAGAATTTAAGTAATAATGAAATTAGGCCACTTTCCAAATAGATCACCGCATAAATATTCCATAAAAATAGTACAAACTAAAAAAATCCTTTGTTTCAAGAACCTGAAGAATAGGTTATGAATTTTTATGTCTTCTCTCTTCTAGTACTTAAAACTGGTAGCAAATGCACTTTCTAAATCAAATTTCTCATTCTTATATCTTTATTGTAGAAACATAATTTAATTGAATTGTGAAGCTGTTTGAGAGACAATATGGTTAATTTTTCCCTTGGCTCCTTGTAAAAATTGAAACATATTACAGTTACAAGAATCTTCTTTCCCACCAAGCTATCACTGTTACTTCTTAAACTACAATTTTCAGCGTTAGGTATCACTGCTAGCTCATTTCATATTTTGCTGTCATTTATATATAACACACTTCAGTGAATGTATTTACTGTAAACTGCTTGTAACAAAAAATATCATCTTCCTTTTCCTGCCTTATACAATGATTAATAAAGAATACATTATCTTAATTATTATTTTGATGGGGAAAGTGATATATGGATGACTATTTGGGCCAATAATTTTGAAATGATAAAGGAATAAATTCTTCTAGTTTTCCAACCTCAGAACAAAATAATTGTATTCATAGAGATTTTCAATGGTTATTTCTAAAATACTTTATATTATATTTTTTTTAAGTTTCCCTACAAGAGATCCACAGAAGGAGTGGGTAGAAGGAAGGAGAAAAGACGTCACCACCAACGGACTCTTAAATATACCTAATCCATGTTAACAGATATTGGGGGTATGTTAAGCACAGGAGACATTGCAATATACTATGGAGGTTAAACTGCTTTTCCAAACAATTTATTTTAAATACATTAACTGAATTATTGGTTCTGAAAAAAAAAAAAAAAAAATCAATTCTGGGAAAATGCTTGGACCATTAATGCAGCTAATTGCCATATTATTGCTCATGAACAAGTGAAAAATAATGTCTAAAATACACAGAAAAAAAAAAAAACCTACAAAAAAAAAACACCCTAAAGCACAAACAAAACAGAATATATCAACATAGAACAAGTGACCATATCCAGAAAAGAAAATCAGCAGATAAATAAATTTCAGAAGATTATTTATAAGTTTAGGAAATCTGTACCAAATTCTTCGTTACAAAAGAACTGTATTTACCCAAAGTGCAAAACCCAAGTTCTTGGAATAATTGGTTAAATTAATGCTATTCTCTTTTCATAACTAGAAAACCAGAGGTGAACCAAATTTTAAAAATCATTCCGTTATTATTGGAGATTAAAGAAAAACGTAAGAACTACTATGTGCTCTGAATGTGGGGGAAATTAGAGCTCTAGAAGGGTAAAAAAATCTCTCTTTCATTCTTTCTCTGTGTATATGTATGTATGTATGTACATATGCATATGCATACATAAGCATGTACATATATACACACACATATATATACATACACATGTATGTGTGTATATGTATATCAGTTTTAACTTTCATAACACATAGAAATTGCTGGGTTCTATAGTGAGTGATTACATCATAGTAATTCATGTAAATTATTTGTTAGATCCAGAACAGTGTTCACATTGACTTTTAAAAATATTGAAGCCACAAATTCTGCCGATATCACATCATTAATTCATGTTTGATTGATTTAATTTGAACATTAGATTTGGAATTCAGAAAAAGAAGAAAAGTAGAGAAAAAATTTTACAAAGCTACTAGTTTAATTATTTTCTGAAAGACTCTTGCAAGGTGATTTCTTAAATTGTTTACTAAAAATTAACTCAGTACCTTAAATTCATATAGAAAAAAAAAGAAAAATATGTACTGTGAAATGCTGCTTGCCAAGTAGTTTAACGGTATCATGCACTGAATTAGGAAAATTCAGATATAAAATTAAAAACATAATACCAAATTCAAGTAAAATATGAAACATATTATACAGACACACACACACAAATATATATACGTATATATATGTAAGAGTAAATCACAGTTCTACAATTTTACTTCTGTATATAGGAAATGTTGGGATCCAGTCAGGATATAAGCAACTGTTTGGGTCTTTTTTAACTGCAAAAGTGGTAAGAACTTCAAAATAGCAAGTAAAAAACATATAAACAAGAAACCCCAACCAACCATCCAAACAAACAGACAAACAAATTGGACAAGAAAAGTAATTGCTAGCAGCAGCAAATTCAAGAGATGGATGGCAAGTAAAGAGTTTCCCTGTCATGAAATTCAGGTATAGCAGTGTTTTTTTTTGCTTTGCAACTGCAAGATATTTTGTGCTTTGCACATACATTATTACACCAATATTATGGAGGACAGGAAGAAGGCTACCTGTTGTATTCCTCTGTAGCTGAAGAAGCAGGGTGATGTGCAGGCAGGGAGAAGGCTTGAATTTGATTCTTCAACATTCCAAACAAAGCAGGGGAAAAAAAGACAACAGACATGTTAAGGTTACTGCAGCTTTCTTTCTGTGTGGTCCAAAGAAAAAGCAGGAGCAAAGGCTGAATCACAACTTCCAGATGATTTTAGTGTTTATTTTTCTCCCGGGGAAATGAATGTAGATGTTGTCCTCTTACTTTCTGTAGTTTTCATGCTATTTTAGAAGGGATAAGAGCCATTTAGAAATCAGTGCAATTAGCTGTTTAGCTTGGATAGTCTCAAACCATTTTGGTCCATTTGTAAATAATTTAAATGAAAGGCATTGTGTAATTCTAGATAGCAAGCATTATTCAAAAACTTGCAAAAGAAGTCATTAGTAGCTTATTATTCATGATACTATAATGCTGACATAGATTATATAATTTACAGAATAAATATATAATTTACAATTTCTGTTAGACCATTCTATACTGTCTCTTTGTCAAAATTCTCTCATTCACTAAAATATAATATTCTATATATTTATTCAGAGACTTTTTTTTTTTAAAGAATCTCTACATATTGCCACATATTTCTCATTTCAGTTGACATATCATTTACTTGTTGCTAATGGCAATACTGTAAGTAAGTCAGAAGTTAACACTAATATATCTGAAGTAGCTTGGTCACCTTTTACTGATGACAGTAATATAGTAATTCCCTCAGGGTTTATTATGTCTCTTACTGCTATGTTAGATTAGTGTTTCATGTCCTTGCTCAATGAAATATCCACATATTATAAACTGATAAACATGCAATTCAGAATAATACCAGATCCAGAATGCAAAATACAATTTTTCAAGAATAGTTTTTGAAAAGGATTTACTATTTATAGATGTTTACCATTTGAAGAAATTAACCTATTCTGTATTTTTTCACAGCTATAAAGATACATTGTGTTTCTCTGTTAAAGGCAATATGTAAACCTATACACTAAAGAATGGCAATTAGAATTATTAGATAAGGCCCAGCTCTGGTCAAGGATGAAATATCTTCCTGTTCTTTTTCGTATCACAGAAGGTAAGCAAAAATCCCCCGTCAATTGGATATTTGTTTTTTGGAAAGCAGAAGTTAAAATGTATGGAAAGATATTTTTTTTAAAATAGGTTTTGAATTCATAACAAGAAACCGGAGTCTGCATTTTACAAGTCAGGGACAACAACAGTGATTCTTGGGCATTACGAATGTCCAGCACAAACAGATACTTATAATATTGCAGTGATTCTCCATAGATCTTATTAGTACTGTATACCTTGCTTTCACAATGAAATGTAAGTAATAAATTGTGGTGGGTTGACCCTGGCTGGATGCCAGGTGTCCACCAAAGCCACTTTATCACTCCTCTCCTTAGCTGGAAAGAGGAGAGAAAATACAACGAAAGGCTTGTGGGCTGAGATAAGGCCAGGGAGATCACTCACCAGTTACCATCACGGGCAAAACAGACTCAACTTGGGGAAATTAGTTTAATTTATTACTAATCAAATCAGAGTAGGATAATGAGAAATAAAACCAGATCTTAAAACACCTTCCACCCACCCATCCCTTCTTCCCAGGCTTGACTTCACTCCTGACTTCTCTACCTCCTCCCCCCTCCCCAAGCAACACAGGGGGACGGGGAATGGGGGTTGTGGTCAGTCCATAACACTTTGTCTCTGCTGCTCCTTGCTCCTCACACTCTTCCCTTGCTCCAGCGTGGGGTCCCTCCCACGGGAGACAGTCCTCCATGAATTTCTCCAATGTGAGTCTTTCCCACAGGCTACGGTTCTTCATGAACTGCTCCAGCGTGGGTCCTTTCCACGGTGTGCAGTCCTTCAGGAACAGATTGCTCCAGCGTGGGTCCCCCACGGGGTCACAGGTCCTGCAAAGAGCCTGCTCCAGTGCCGACTTCCCATGGAGTCACGGCCTCCTTTGGGCACATCCACCTGCTCTGGCATGGGGTCCTCTGCAGGCTGCAGGTGGATATTTGCTCCACCATTAACCTCCATGGTCTGCAGCGGGACAGCCTGCCTCACCATGGTCTTCATCACGGGCTGCACAGGAATCCCTGCTCTGGTGCCTGAAGCACATCCTCCCCTTCCATCTTCACTGACCTTGGTGTCTGCAGAGTTGTTTCTCTCACATATTCTCACTCCTCTCTCCAGCTGCA
Source organism: Aptenodytes patagonicus (assembly GCF_965638725.1). Classification (NCBI taxonomy): domain Eukaryota; kingdom Metazoa; phylum Chordata; class Aves; order Sphenisciformes; family Spheniscidae; genus Aptenodytes; species Aptenodytes patagonicus. Next base: position 173,859,411 of record NC_134949.1, read on the forward strand.
GTTGCTGTTGCGCAGTTTTTTCCCCTCACTTCTTAAGTTATCGCAGAGGCGCTACCACAGTCACTGATTAGCTCGGCCTTGGCCAGCGGCGGGTCCGTCTTGGAGCCAGCTGGCATTGGCTCTGTCAGACATAGGGGAAGCTTCTAGCAGCTTCTCACAGAAGCCACCCCTGCAGCCTCCCTTTTACCAAAACCTTGTCATGCAAACTCAACACATAAATTCTGTAGATCTCTGTGTAGGAACAGCTTTCTTGTAGAGTAGCTATACATCAGTTTGAAGTTCTCAGTGAATATTTATGTCAAATGTAGAAAAATTAGTCTGATATTATTTAGTCACAATATTCTACTCCTAACATTAGTTAGAAAGGGACTGTAACAGAAATCTTAAGTACATGTCCATTTTCTCATACACATACAGGTAAATGTGTGTATATACACCAAATTTCCCTTCCCTTCCCTTCCCTTCCCTTCCCTTCCCTTCCCTTCCCTTCCCTTCCCTTCCCTTCCCTTCCCACACTGAAAAACTCAGCTGTTCGTGGCAGCAACCTGGGAATTAATCCTTCAGCCCTGTAAAGACACAGCATGTGTGCTTTTTGTCTGTTTAGCATTTTCTTTTTCCAGCTGACAGACACGCAAGGCAGACAGAGAGAAACTCTCTTTTCCTTCCACACATATGCAGATGCATCTGGGATACTCATCACAACTCTGAGAATCCTCTGCCTTGCTTCACATTATCAGTATGTGGCAAAAAAAAAAGTCAAATGTGATAAACAAAACCTGTGATATCTTAATCACAAACTGAAATGAGAAGTTGAAAGCTTGAAACTTTATGGAACAAGAAACATTTCAAAATAAGTGATGACACACAAACTCTGAAGCATCTTTGCTCTGACGCTGTGGACCAAAACCACATGCTCTGATATTCACTGTTATACAAAGGACAATGAAACAGACTTACATACACTTTTCACTGTTATACAAAGGATGATGAGAGAGGCTTACACGCACATACATTCATTCACAAGATCCATGGCTGATGACATACATTGACTCTAATAGTAAAAGTCTGTTAGAAGGAAAAATAATAAAAAATATAAAGGAGAGAGAAAATAAAAACCTTTCCCAATGACCAGCTGGGAAGGGAAGCAACACATTCCCCCAGACATCCATTTTCTGGGTATTCTTTCCAGTGTATCGAGTTTCCCCTCAAAATACTTTTTTCATAGTAACTGCATAATTTCTTCAGGACTTAGTCAAACTTTCTTATCATTCATTATTATGCTCTCACTTATTATGCTACTGACTGGTGCACACTTGATCAGGTGCAGTTGTTGAACATGCCATTTGCATGTTAAGCTTTGTGCATGTATATCATTGGGTAATACTTACTGGATATCTTATAGACTATTATCTACCAATATTTTCCACTAAGCTCTATTTTTCTCTAGCACAATTTAACATATTAAAAGCTGCAAAGCAAGGTGTGGAAGAGGAAGGGAAGGAAGAGTGATTCACACATCAATGAGGATTGTTTCCCTAGTGAAACCCAGCAAAACAGACACAGCAGTGATCCATAGGAGAGTTGGAGGTTGCAGGTGCAAGGCCGTGAGGATAAGAGCATTTGGGAAGTCAGGGGTAGTAGCACTGCCTCTACAGCCTTGGAGAAGGTAAATGAAAGGTCACAAAGTTGCAAGTGAAAGGAAGCCTGCAAAGCAAAACAAATGAATATTGAGCTATGTAAATGAATAGTAATACATGTAATCATAGATTCATAGAATCAAAGAATCATTAAGGTTGGAAAAGACCTCTAAGATCATCGAGTCCAACCATCAACCCAACACCACCATGCCCACTAAACCATGTCCCTAAGCACCTCATCTACTCGTCTTTTAAATACCTCCAGGGATGGGGACTCAACCACTTCCCTGGGCAGCCTCTTCCAATGTTTCACCACTCTTTCAGTAAAGACATTTTTCCTCATGTCCAATCTAAACCTCCCCTGGTGCAACTTGAGGCCATTTCCTCTCGTCCTATCGCTAGACACTTGGGAGAAGAGACCAACACCCACCTCGCTACAACCTCCTTTCAGGTAGTTGTAGAGAGCGATGAGGTCTCCCCTCAGCCTCCTTTTCTCCAGGCTAAACAGTCCCAGTTCCCTCAGCCCTCCTCATCAGACTTGTTCTCCAGACCCCTCACCAGCCTCGTTGCCCTTCTCTGGACACGCTCCAGCACCTCAACGTCCTTCTTGTAGTGAGGGGCCCAAAACTGAACACAGTATTCGAGGTGCGGCCTCACCAGGGCCGAGTAGAGGGGCACGATCACTTCCCTAATCAACCAGGAACAGATCAAAGTCACCCCTGAATGTTACAAACTTAAAGTTAATTCTTAGTGAAACAAAGGCAAATGGCAAGTAAATGGCAATTATTAACAAAGAAAATCTAAACCAGTTTCATTTAAGTAGAAGGAAAAAGTAAATATATAATTATTTTCCAGGGAAACCCATAGAAGTTGAGCAGCAGTCAATGACAATGGCAGTTATCTACGCAACTTTAATTGGCTACAATTACAAGTTTCTACATGTAAGTTAGATGCTCTAAGATCCCTTCATATTTAACAGAGAGAAATAGATTAATTTGAACTATTTTAGATTCCTACTTTAGGATTAAATGTATCATCCCCTTCCTGTACTTTCAGCAGTGACCTAGTATATTGTAAACAAAGAATACCTGAATTCTGTGTACCTTACTTCAGATCCATTTTCCATGCAGAACACCATATGAGTTTCAGACTAAAATCCATACGAAATTGGCACAAAGTCTGCTTCTGCAGATTCTTCACAATCTTTAGTGCTGCTTTGAAAATCCTACCACAAGCCTTCCTACCAACAGACAGTCACAATCTCCAGTTCCTCTCTTATTCCCTTCCGATTACTGTTAAGTCCTCTCTTCAGTACCTCCCACCTCATTATGGAGTGGCTCTTTGTGGAAAGATTCCTTATGTTGAACCTGAAGTTCCTCAAAAATAAATTCTTTAATAGAAATATTTTTATATGACTCCAATTATTAGTCAGTTTTAATATTAATTCCCTAACATACTGCCTTAGTAAGAATGGTATCAATTGTTAACCATAAGAAACAACTCCACCCAACAAAGCCAATATTTATAATTTGCAAGAATTTTCTTTCTTCTCTTTTGTTATAATACAAGATTGAACAATAAGGAACTGACTGCAAGTAGCACATTTATTTGCATTTCATGAGATAGAAGCACTATCCTTAGTTTATGTTTACAACAAATGTACCATGTGAAGTGCGAACTTCAAAGAACTTTCACTCTGCACCGACAACTTGGACATTTAACACTTCCTTGAATCTGGAACCAATTTTAAAAACTGATGCTTGCATTGCAACAATTATGGTTGTCAAATCACTGCAAGACATGATTTTGCTGTTCAAACTTCATAGATGATTCATGTGTAGATGTGTCTTGAAAATATATAGTGCTTACATCATTGTTATATGTGGCTGGTATTTACTTCTTTGTAGAAGCTTCATTTCAATAAGCTCTTGAGTTTCATAGTCCCAAATCTGAAGAATATACAAACTTGTCTGAATTGTCTAGGTTTCACAGTGGTTTTACACCTCTTGCAGAGAAGATTAATTCTTTTGTGGATAGAAATCTCCAGAGTTTTTACCTTTCAGGTCTCTCATTAATTTCCCTGGTGTTATCTAAACATATCAGATGTACAAAAAAAAGTGGCACAGTTAAGGCTTTCCCCAGTGATAGCAGGGAGGACATATTTACACAAAATCTAAGATAGCTGATGGTGCTGGATGGTACCAACAGTAATAACAATTTAGTTGTCACAATGGTTTATATTCAGGATGATTAAAACAGTGGAGTCAAGGAACAATCAAGTTCTATCACTTTCAACTGCAGGAAAAAAATTGGTAAATTGACCTACATATTTCAAAAATGTATCAAGGATGTATTAAGGATTACCTGTTATGGATTACAAAATTTAGAAAAAACATTTTCTGGATAAGAAACACAGTAGAAACAAACTACCCTCTTTTTGTTGCTGTTGTTGTTTTTTCTTGTTGTTTGTATTGTTAACAGGGATGAGTTCGTTGAGACTTTAAATACAGAAGGTAACTTTAGTAAGAGCAACTATGGAGTTTATGAACCTTAAAATGGGGAGAAGGAATATTAGTGAACATAAAACACTGGTCTTCAAGTAGGCAGTCATAAGTAAACTCAGGAAATAACAACATAAATTACATGGGAGTTAAGTGTAAGGTCAAAAAATCTAAGGAGATCTGTCTTACATAAACAATATTTGAAGAGAAAGCACAAGACCAAATTATCCAAATGCATCAAAAGTATACAAGTACAATAAACTAGCAACTTGGCTAAGTCAAAATAGAGGAAGGACAGTTTCAAACAGTGAAAAGAGAGAAAAAATAGTGGGAGTAAACAAAGAATAGCATCAGCATATAGAGAAAAAAAGATAAAATGAGACAAAATATGTAAGAAATCATTGTAAGAAATATAAATACAGTCTGGTTTTCTACACAATGTGCTCCATACACGCATCTAGACAGAGATACACACACACCTCTCCCACACTGTCTGCCCATGACAACTTCTCTTCTTCTTTTGGGTCTTGTATCATTTCAAAATCAGTAAGTTTCAGTGTATGTCAGAGAAATAACTCATGCATTCAGTTGTCTCTTCCTATTGGTACTTCTTGCTGAATGATAAAGTATCTTGTCATGCCCTACATCATGGTGAGAAAAATGTTATACCTCTTGCAGAGGCACACCTTAGTATTCCAACAATATATGCAAAGGATGCTTTTCTGTATAGTTCTTAGTTAATGTAAGACTTCTCTGCTCTGTTTAATTGGTTCCATATTTGCATACAGATATGCAAACTATGTAAAGATTTAAAAGGTTAAAAAACTTGTTTCAGTAATATAGGAAGAAAAATTGATAGTCAGTTCATTTAACTTGAGATACCTGAATATCTACAGGAACAGCTAAATTTGACGTCTGAACTCCCTTGTCAGTGGAGAAATATAAGCATTTCTAGGGTGGATTCATTAGTACAGTATACATCTACCTTTTATCAAGTGAAAATAACTTTTTCCCCCTGCCCAGGAATTATAGAAGAGGCCCTGGGAGTTAGCTCATAAGTAAATATCTATAGTATCAGATGAATCCCTCTTTAAATCTAGAAACTGATTCTAAAATCAGGAATGTTAATTCAGTGTAGAGCCTATGTTTTTTTAAACATTCTGCTGGCAGAATACAACCCACCCAACAAAAACAATGGATTTTGAGTGTTGATTTGGCAGCATAAACATATTGCTAAAATATACTTTTAGGACATCTTTGTGTTTTGCACATTGCATCGATGTTTTATCTTATTCATCAAGATAGTAGATTTTTAACAGAAGATTGTGCCAGAAGATTACTGGAATAAAAATATTTTTCACTTCTCAGCTACATTTCAATCTGTTGCAAAACAAAAGAAGTTCTACTTTGAAGTTTATGGAGGGAATTGTATTACTGAAAATTTCCATACTCCCCTAGAAGTCAGTCTGACAGAATAGTTTTTCTGATTTCATTTGACATAATACATAAAAAGCAATTATAAGACAAATGCCAATTTGACTTACTTCAGGTAAATCAGCTGAAAGGTCTAAGAAAGAGTTACGTAAAAAAAAAAAAAAAAACCAGCCACCTTAAACCATCTATTTAAAGATGACAAAAATTCAAAGAGAAGTATCTGCAAAGCTTTATTACATATTGTTTAGTCCTGAAAAGTATACATTATTTACTAAAAGACCAGAGTTACCCACTCCATTCATACATAAAGTAGAGGGGAAAAAACAAAATGAAAAAGCAGAGCTTCCTGCATAAATGAAAGTTTTCAGATCTCAACATTAACTTAAGGAACTTGTCTTTTAAGAAACAGAAAACACAAAAAGAAGCAACCAGTGACTTCTGTACCATTTGGGAAAAAAAAAAAAAAAAAATGCCCTACCCATCTTTGATTCATCTCTTCTCCCTAAACATCCTGTTTCCTGTATATCCTTCTTCTGAGAAGCCAAAGTGTATGCTCAATGCCTCTGATAGCCTCTGCATCTATCCTAAATTTATATGGAGCGTGTGGGTTGTCTTGGAGTTTACTTTATAGTAACAGAACTTTTAGAATGGATTATACAGAGGCATGTATGAAAATTTGTAAATGTAATTGTTAAGAGATGACTTTTGGGGCAAAAAATCAGTTAATTCACTGCTTTATTTGACAAAGACTAAATAAAAATAGTGATTTTAATTTTCTTTTTGAAGGCTTGTAAACTATAGCTATAAATAAGAATCTATGTAATGTTATACTACAAAATATAAATATTTACTTTAGCATGAGGTATTTATGTTGTGTAAATTGTGCTATACATTTATGTGAAATTACATATTGTTGTTTTCAACATTGTGTTGATTACAGTTATGTAAAGTTTTACAAAGTCTTGAAAGAGTTGTTTCTTAATTACAGAACTGATACAATATGTCACCACTGAATAAATAACTTCACAAGTAAACAAAATGTGCTGATTGTGGTTTTGAGTTTCAATAAAATATATTCTGAATTCAATAAACTATAATGATAAATTTTGTACAGTTCTGTACAATATTAGTTTCTGTACCTAAAACAGTACTTTAGGTTTACTGTGTGCTTTCAAAAACAGAAAAAATATGCAAACACAAAATGTAATTTAAAAAATAGAAAATGTAGCACTATAAGGATGGCTAAATGATTAGAGGTAACCTGCACAAAGAAATGACAGAATAGACTGCAATACAATCCTGCTCTCGCTGTTCTTTTGAACTAGATGGAAAAGGTCACTTTCTCACAAAAGCTTTTGGAGGCTTATATGCCGTTCCTCTATGAACTAAAATTAAAAGTGGAAGTGGGAGATATTCTTAGCTGCTGGAAATAACATGCAAGGTAGTATTAGAAACTGAGATATCAAGCAAAAAAAGAATACATGGAGAACTTCTAGAGCTTTCGTTCCTATACCAGGAACATGTAGATAATTTAAAAACAAACAAACAAACAAACAAATCTGCTTTCAGAAAATTCTGGGAAAGTCTAGTTTAAAAAGGACCTCTGGGGACCATCTGGCCCAGCCTTCTGTTAGAAGTGGAGCCTCAGGTTATGTTGTCCATGGCATGACCCTGTTATCTAAGGCATCAGAAATTTTGTGAAATTCATTCAACTCTTGATTTTTCTTAGAGTTTACCTCAAGTAGTCTCAATTATTTGAGACAAACCTTTTTTTTTTTTTTTTAATTGTTTCTTTTTTTTTTTCCCCGGGACACTGTACTGTCCTATGCACCTTGCAGAAGAGCTGAAGAACAATTTTAAACTTAAACAAAATAATTTAACATAAATTCTATGGAATATAATAGAACAGACTAATTTAACATGAAATTTGTAAAATATAAAAAGTGAAGAGGAGTTGGAAACAATAATGAGGTCCCATATTTACTCAGCACATATGCAGGTGGAATCTAATTACAATTTTTGTCTTGTTTTGGACAAGTCAAAGAGATATAATGTTCACGTTAACCAATTTCATTCATCTTTACTATTTTCCATTCTGTTTTCTTAACATTATAATGTCCAGGTGATATCATGAGTTAATTAATTCCATTTGTGCCATAATATGAACATTTTCATTAACCTATTTGAACTTGACAATATTAAATACACAAAAATAGTTATATGTTCAATAGAAATATTTTTCCGATACTGTTAGTTAATAAATAACTGCACCTTTGTCCTGGTTTTGGCTGGGATAGAGTTAATTTCCTTCCTAGTAGCTGGTACAGTGCTGTGGTTTGGATTTAGGGTGAGAACAAAGTTGATAACACACTGATGTTTTAGTTGTTGCTAGGTAATGCTTACACTAGTCGAGGACTTTTCAGCTTCCCATGTTCGACTGACTGAGAAGGCTGGAGGTGCACAAGCAGCTGGGAGGGGTCACAGCCAGGACAGCTGACCCAAACTGGCCAAAGGGACATTCCATACCATGTGATGTCATGCTCAGTACATAAACTGGGGAAAGCTGGCCGGGGGGGGGGCGCTGCTCGGGGACTGGCTGGGCATCAGTCAGTGGGTGGTGAGCAATTGCATTGTGCATCGCTTGCTTTGTATATTCTTCTTCTTATTACTACTATTATTATTATTATTAGGATTTTATTTTATTTCAATTATTAATTTGTTTTTATCTCAACCCACAAGTTTTCTCACTTCTACTCTTCCAATTCTCTCCCCCATCCCACTGCGGGGGGGGGTGGGGGCAGTGAGCAAGTGGCTGTGTGGTGCTCAGTTGCCAACTGAGGTTAAACCACGACAAATTTGTTCTCATCCAGATTATATTAAGGAAGTTACAAGAATTTAATCTTGTTATAATTCACAATTGGTCATATATGATCTTTGCACTTAGGGTTCTTCACTGAATATTTCTTATAAACTGCTTTTTGGCAGTTGTAGGAGTTGTATTTCCATTTGTATTGTGATCTGGGATTAAACAATGCAACTCCTTAAATTTTGCAGCAGCTCCAAAGAAGGTAATATGTGTTTCCACAAATCAAACCAAACATGATTAACAAATTACCTCCAACACATTCTCAAACATTTGTATAAGTGTTTGTTCTATCTTCCCGTATGTTTGCTTTTACTGCCTCATTTTCACCTTATAATTTACTAAAATGTCTAAAGAACAGCATGTGTCATTAGTGTTATGTTTCTGTCTGCCGGGTAAAATAGACTGATAAATTCAATGTAGTCATCTCCAACATAATTCACAACGTTCATGTTATGTACAATTTAATTGTCTAAATGAAATACTTTATAATGTAAAACTAATAAGAAAGGATGAATTTCCTAAATAATTTAAATGTGGATGGACTTTGCCAGTACAGATGGAGAATATTCAGGCTAATAGCTGTGTTATAAAGGCTGCCCAGACGAAAGGGATGGTAACACCTGAGCATGCTGCTTTCTGGTTTTGAGTGTCTGAATCTGATAAATATTCCAGATGGTTAGAGGGCAAACAAAAGAGCTATTAACATCTTAAGAGATTGATTCATAGTGTTGACATGGTGGTAGTTACTGTATTCAATTGTAGGTGTTAATAAAGCTTTCTAAATATTTCACAGTCAAGCACTTGGTGTACATCTGTTCTATGAATTCTAACATCTGAAGCCTTTAGACTGCAATGTGTTCTTCATAATATATGCTGCCTTACCTCTAGGTATAATTTAATAGATAAGGAAGTTTTGTGTGTCATATTTGCAAATTGAATACCATTACCTATTTAGAAGTGTAAATAATATAATCTAAAAGATACATATCAGATATTACTTCAACACTGCAAATAATTAAACCTATACATTCCAGGTTTCCTTCTGGAGAACACAACTAAGAAAGACTTGCAGAGAATCTAATTTTTAGTAACTGCACTGAAATTCTTCAGAGAAATAATCAAGCTGAACCAAAACAGAAAACAATAACCCCTGAGCCAGAAGCAAATATTGTACAGTTTGTCTCTCTGCAACAGAGTATGAGAGAATATGCTGCAATGAAGGACAGGTATATTAATCCATTTCAGATAATATTAGTCTGTTTAGCTTGTTGCATGCTTCTACATACGATTTCCACTTAGTTAATCCACCTGCAAATCTTACAGAATGAAAATAGGGTATTTTTTCAAAGCATGAGTGTATATATATTTCTAAAAATTGTCTTCCATTCACAGCATTTTGTATACTATCATTAAAATATAAAATAGTCTTCATGTGACATGAGTTGACAGCTGATATCTCTTCACACAAAACCTTTGTTTTCAATCCGCAGCACTGCAAAAAGATTATTCTAAACTGTAGAGAGATAATGACATTCAAACACAAACACTTTGAGAGTCTTCATACTTGCTTTAGACACTTTCTCATTTACAAAATAAGATTCAAAGTAGTAACTAAGAATTTAGTTACTTCTAACTAAAAATTTAGTTACTTCTGACACGCTTGCAGGGCTACGACCTTATTGGCATCACGGAGACATGGTGGGATGGCTCCTATGATTGGAGTGTTGGGACAGAGGGATACAGGCTCTTTAGGAAGGACAGGCCCGGGAGATGAGGCGGGGGTGTCACTCTCTATGCCAATGACCAGCTGGAGTGCATGGAGCTCTGCCTGGGGATGGATGAGGAGCCAACCGAGAGCTTGTGGGTCAGGATTAAAGGGAAGGCAGGGACAGGTGACATTACAGTGCGGGTCTGTTACAGGCCACCCGACCAGGAAGACCAAGTGGATGAGGCCCACTATAGACAGATAGGAGCAGCCTCATGCTCACAAGGGACCAAGCCCTGGTCCTCATGGGGGACTTCAATGACCCCAATATCTGTTGGAGGGACAACATGGCAGGGCATAAGCAATCCAGGACGTTCCTGGAAGGCGTCGATGATAACTTCCTTCTCCAAGACGTCGAGGAGCCAACGAGGAGAGGTGCTATGCTGGACCTTGTTCTCACCAACAAGGAGGGGCTGGTGGGGAATGTGAAGCTCAAGGGCAGCCTGGGCTGCAGTGACCATGAAATGGTGGAGTTCAAGATCCTGAGGGCACCGAGGAGGCACACAGCAAGCTCACTCCCCTGGACTTCAGGAGAGCAGACTTTGGCCTCTTCAGGGATGTGCTTGGCAGAGTAACATGGGATAAAGCCCTGGCAGGAAGAGGGGCCCAAGAAAGCTGGGTAATAGTCAAGGATCACCTCCTCCAAACTCAGGAGCGATGCATCCCAACAAAGAGGAAGTCAGGCAAAAACACCAGGAGGCCTGCATGGATGAACAAGGAGCTCCTGGACAAACTCCAGCACAAAAAGGAAGCCTACAGGGGGTGGAAGCAAGGACAGGTAGGCTGGGAGGAATACAGAGAAATTGTCCAAGCAGCCAGGCATCAGATTAGGAAAGCTAAAGCTCTGATAGAATTCAATCTGGCCAGGGACGTCAAGAGCAACAAGAAAAGATTCTACAGGTATGTCAGGGATAAAAGGAAGACAAGGGAAAATGTGGGCCCTCTCCAGAACGAAACGGGAGACCTGGTTACCAGGGACACGAAGAAGGCGGAGGTACTCAGTGACATTTTTGTCTCCATCTTCACCGGCAAGTGCTCGAGCCTCACCGCCGAAGCTGTGGAAGGCAAAGGCGGGGACTGGGAGAATGAAGAGCCGCCCACTGAGGGAGAACATCAAGTTTGACACCATCTAAGGCACCTGAAGGTGCACAAGTCCATGGGACCCAATGAGATCTATTTGCAGGTCCTGAAGGTACTGGCGGATGAAGTAGCTAAATCACTATCCATCATATTTGAGAAGTCGTGGCAGTCCGGTGAAGTTCCCACTGACTGGAAAAGGGGAAACATAACCCCCATTTTTAAAAAGGGAAAAAAGGAAGACCCGGGGAACTACAGGCCAGTCAGTCTCACGTCTGTGCCTGGGAAGATCATGAACAGATCCTCCTGGAAGCTATGCTAAGGCACATGGAGGACAGGGAGGTGATTTGAGACAGCCAGCATGGCTTCACCAAGGGCAAGTCCTGCCTGAAAAACCTAGTGGCCTTCTAGGATGGAGTGACTACATCAGTAGACATGGGAAGGGTTACAGATGTCATCTATCTAGACCTCTGTAAGGCCTTTGACACGGTCCCCCACAACATCCTTCTCTCTAAACTGGAGAGGTGTGGATTTGATGGGTGGACTGTCTGGTAAAGGATGAGGAATTGGTTAGATGGTCGTATCCAGAGTGTAGTGGTCAATGGCTCAATGTCCAGATGGAGATTGGTGACGAGTGGCGTCCCGAAGGGGTCCGTACTGGGACCAGTAATGTTTAATATCTTCATCAATGGCATAGACAGTGGGATCGAGTGCACCCTCAGCAAGTTTGCAGACAACACCAAGCTGAGTGGTGCAGTCGACACGCCAGAGGGATGGGATGCCATCCAGAGGGACCTGGACAAGCTGGAGAAGTGGGCCTGAGTGAACCTCATGAGGTTCAACAAGGCCAAGTGCAAGGTCCTGCACCTGGGTCAGGGCAACCCCTGGTCTCAATACAGGCTGGGGGATGAAGGGATTGAGAGCAGCCCTGCCGAGAAGGACTTGGGGGTACTGGTGGAGGAAAAGCTGGACATGAGCCAGCAATGTGCGCTCACAGCCCGGAAAGCCAACTGTATCCAGGGCTGCATCCAAAGAAGCATGGCCAGCAGGTCGAGGGAGGGGATTCTGCCCCTCTCCTCTGCTCTGGTGAGACCTCACCTGGAGTCCTGCGTCCAGCTCTGGAGCCCTCAGAATAAGAAAGACATGGACCTGTTGGAGCGGGTCCAGAAGAGGGCCACAAAAATGATCAGGGGGCTGGAACACCTCTCCTCCAAAGAAAGGCTGAGAGAGTTGAGGTTGTTCAGCCTAGAGAAGAGAAGGCTTCGGGGAGACCTTCTTGCAGCCTATCAGTACTGAAAGGGGGCTTATAAGAAAGATGGCAGCAAATTTTTTAGCAGGGCCTGTTGCGACAGGACAAGGGGGAATGGCTTTAAACTAAAGGGGGGTAGATTTAGACTAGAGATAAGGAAGAAATTTTTTACGCTGAGCGTGGTGAAACACTGGCACAGGTTTCCCAGAGAGGTGGTGGATGCCCCATCTCTGGAAACCTTCAAGGTGAGGTTGGACGGGGCTCTGAGCAACCTGATGTAGTTGAAGATGTTGCTGCCCATGGCAGGGGGTTTGGCCTAGATGACCTTTAGAAGTCCCTTCCACCCAAACTATTCTATGACTCTTTGAATTTTAATTTTCAACCAACAGAATACTGCATTTTCTCCCTTAAAAATAACAGAAAACTAACCAAGATATGAGCTTTGGCTATTCTTTTTTAATGTTCTCAATATTATTACCATCATGCTATTTGAATACTTAAGCATTTAAAATATCACTGCTGAAAATATCTAATTGAATAATATCAACATTTAACATAAAACTGTTAATAAAATGGTAAATCATGTAAAATAATGCATACTTCTTGGCTCTGCCATAAAGCAGATTTTTTACACAGTATTTATGAGGAAATAAAAGAAAAATGGCATAACTGTAGTATTCTATTCTGTTCTTTTGTATGCAAATTTTTTTCACCAAAAACTGTTGTTGCATATATCAGAAGTTTTCACTAAAGGCCACAGTCTTATTAACACTGAGCAGTGCTTACACCTTGAAAAAGTATTTCATTCTGTGGGATTGAACAAAGAATGGCATTCTATTTACTGTGAATATAATTAAAGGAATTTATTCCTCTGATCAGAAAACTGAGTAATTTTTACACAAACACAGAAACATGAAAAAGAAACAACCCCCCCATTAGTTTTTCTTAGAAAATATTTAACTGCGGAGAGCTATATTGTAACTCTGAATTCTTGACTTTTCTTTCTCTTTCCATTTAAAAAATGCCTCTAATTTGGGATAGCTTATAAAATGTAATAATCCAACATGGTTTTTCAGGTAATTACTGTAAGTATATTTTACTGTACTTTTCTGAAGGAACAAAAGGAATAGATTGGTCTTTTGAGAAGGCAACCACATCACCAGTTAACCAATTAAAATTTTTAATTTCAAGAGACCTTTTTGAAATGTCATTTGATAATTTTTATGAGCATATCAATTTTCAAACCTATAGACTACATAAGAAAGCACTGACTCTAAACTTTCCCTTTCAAAAATCATTATAAAATGCTCAGTTTCTCTGCCATGTTAATTCACCATCAATTCTACTACAGTAAGGATTCAGTTGCAGGAGCTGTCTCAGGCTTCTCAACTGTGCAGACAAAACTGAGTGTGAAACTCCTGAAAGGATGAGAATCTAAGGGACAGACAGGCCTCCTGTTATCAGAGGAGGGAAAGGGAGAAGGAGCTGAACAAGTACGCTGGGTGTTAGGGAGCTGAGCCTGCTGCTCTAGCTGAAATAGGGTGGAAGGTGAAGGGGAATAAAGTGTAGGGGGGGAAAAACATACTGGTCAACAGCCCCAAGACCAGGTGCTTCCTTACATATTATGCCATTCCCCTGGTAAGCAAAAGTGGCAGCTATCAGCTTGGCTTTACATGGTTTCAGCATAGGTAAATTTGGCAGCCAATCTATAGCTATTAAGCTGTTCTGAGAGTGCCTATAATATCAGGGTCACTGTAGGTGTGGGCTATATAATTTGACATTTAGAACTGAATTGGTGTCCACAAATGGGTATGTACTTACATTTAAGAAAGGGTGCATACTTGAGCTATATGGCTAAGCTACCATTACAGTCAGAGGAAATTTGTTGTCTAAACACAGGCAGCTTCCTAGGATATTTGAAATATCTTTATAGAGCTGCACGGTATGGAAGAGAACATATGGGAGGATTTTACTGTACCTGAGTAGCAGTTTGGAGCCTGATATCCTGGATAATCTTAATATTAGACATATATGCTTAACAACTGAGTTAAGCTCCTAGCTTGTCCAGTCAGTGTAGACTGAAGAATGATTCAACAGACCAAATGTATCTATGTTAAGATGAGATGAAAAGAATACTCTACTAACTTCAAACTGAAGCATTCCAGAAGGGTAAAGGTCTCCTGTAGCTCCTGTGTCATATCTGCCAAACACATGCAAATGTCTTGGACATACTTTGGTGTCAGGAATAGTGCTAGCCACTTAATCAGGCAACTGAATCAACTCCTGGGTTTTCTTTGATGAGATTGAGAGTCTAGACACTTGGACCAAATGTACACACTTGCCTATAGAGGCCTACAACTGGATGTCTGAATCAGAAGCTAATTCTTCACTATAACTTTAACCTCTATTATGCACAACAGAGTTCACCTCTGCAGAAGCAACACAGCTTACATAATAATGATGTTTTTTAATACATTTGTGAGACCTGACTTAAAGGAAACAAATTGCTTCAGGCTGAATTCTTACTTCAGTAGAGCACAATGTGAAAATCAGTAACAATACAAAAAACAACATACAGTTTACTAATAAATCAGATGCTTATGTATCTATCATGTAGTAAGAGAAGGTAAAAGAGTTATGGAGAGGATCCATTTGTAGCACAAGAAGCCGTTGCTGAGGTATTACATGTGCCAGTATGGATGCTGGGATACCACATTGCTGATATTATTAGAGTGAAGTAAAAAATTCACTGAAGATGTTAGAATTTAAAGCAGGAATGACTGAGACACCAAAGGAAGGTAAAAAGGAACATGATTGCTAAAGTTCATTCCTCTATACTGTTCTCTGCTTCCCTTGGCCATTCCTGAAGTGGTAAGGTACGTGTGCAGGCAGACAATCCTGACCTGTAGCTACACTAACAAGAAAACTGCATGAGAAATGGCAGAAAGAAGAAACATTACAGAAAACAAAAGGAAATTAATAGCATAACATAATTGCTCACTAAGGTAGAACTTATCAGGGCAAGGGTTCTGTAAACACTCATAGGTCGTAAAGTCAGCAAGATCACAGCCAATGGGGTAAGAGTAAGAAGTGGGCTGCCTATTTAGAAGGGGATTACAGCGGTAAAAGGAAAGAACTCAGGTGGAGAAAAAGAGGGAAAAAGAGAATGCAAGAGAAACTGAATCTTGTGATTGGGCTATGTGGGTCATGCAGTCTGAGCAAGACCATCTCAGTTTGGAGCATATATTGATATGAGATATGAATGTTTGACTTCTCCACTCATGGTAGACCTGGTGTGCTCTCCCTAATGTCAGTGAGAGAACACCCAGAAAGGACTTCCTAACATAAGAACAAGGAAGAAACAGAAAACTTTTGTCTTTTGCCCATAAAACTCCCTCTGTTTCTTGTTGTCAAATGGATTTTGATTTGCCCAGCTACATTGATACACATAACTGAAATGCCTAGTTTAGGTGATTCATTTTCCTGAAGTTAGAATTACCTTTTTTCTCTCTCTCTCTCATTTTTTTGGCACATATTGGCAATATATATGGGTGAGATTCAGACTGATTTTAAGACAAGTAAATTTAGTGTTTATAGGTTGGTGTTTATACAGCAGCTAGATATCCAAGCTGCCACCATCCTTCCTGGCCCCTAGTTGCCTTTTCTGCAAAGGCCTGGAGACTCAAGAACTAGAATGCATTAGCAAAATATTACCCATTTTCAGGGAAAAAAACAAGCTCATCTCAGTAATGTAGCAATACAATAATTGTGCAGTTAGACTGAGGCCAAAGAGTTGCGAAGTTCACTGCCAACTTTGTGAGTAACTTTGATGATTTGTTAAATAAACTCATTATCCAATCTGTTGTACAGCTATATTATCACCATATATCACAAAATATTTGTTTGCGGTAGATCTCTACCGACCCTATAAAAAACAGGTCTATGTGTTGTAGTCACTATAAGCATTTAGAAAGAAAAATATGGGCCCTATCTCAGATAGTTTGTAAGCAAACTAAATGAGCAGAGACAATATGATGTTAACATGGACGAGTAAGGAGAAACACAGGAAAACATGACTAAGACGAGTGTATCACAAGACAGTTGTGCTACTGTTGTGTTACAAGAAGTACTATAGATGCCACAAGAATGTAGCATTAAAGCTTTTTGTGAAGTGGTCTTCCCATAATAGGAACTCAACATAGAGGAAAGCAGATGGCATATAGGGGCTGCAACTAAAATAGGAATAACAACTTGACAGGAAAAAGATAACCACCCTGTAATAACATCTGCAAACTTAATAGAAACTTGCTCCTCATGAAACTGAATTGCATTAAGTCAAATGCAAACCTTTAAAAAAGGTGAAATAATGTATTGCATATGTATATGCCAGCATAAAATAAAAAGTTCAATAGAAGGGAATATACAGTGGTGTGCTGATTTCCACCAGCAGTTATTATTATAAATCAATGCATTTGGCTTGTAACAACAATTCATCTTTCATCTCATTTTCATCACCATGATACCTGAAGGTCTGTGAGTATTCAAGCAGCTAACATATTTAACCTGGAGACTAAATAACACACCTCAGTCAGAGACAGAATTACTCAATGATAAATTGACTCAAATAGCCTTTCTGACACTCATGTTTACTTCTCATAAAAGTAGGAGAGAAGTAAAAAGTTATTGTAAAGTCCTCTCTGTATGTGTCCATGCACCATATCATAAGTAATATATCATCACTGAAAACAATATGGACAAAATAACTATAGAATACAGGAGAAAAGATATGCAGTTGCATTTCTTTTACAACTCAGCATTAGCTAACTGGCTATGTGTCCAGATTCTCTTCTGTGCTTCCTGAGGCTTCTGGCAGCAGAATACCCCGACGGAATTCAAGCAGCACAGAGAGGTTGTTGTTTCTTCTCAGCAATGGAGGTGGAGGCAGAGCAGGTAGTGAATTATGAGACTCTCTGTGTTAGGTGTGGAGAAAATAACAAACAAGTTTCTTTTAATTATCCATTTTTTGGCTCAGCAATTGCAGTTTTTCCAAGAGTGGCCCTGTCTGATCCATGGAGTTTGTTTTCAGCTTCAAAAGGGAATATGCGTGGCTGTCCCTGTATGTAGGATTTTATGTGATCATCTTTTCTTGAAAAAATTTTCAGTCTTGTTAGTAATGTTGCCTGCACTTTCGCTCTCCTAGGTGTCTGGAAATTGAGTTGAAGGGACTGTTCTTACACATATTCTTTCTGAAATATTTTTGTCTTTAAAAGGGACAGGGTACCACATGAGTAAGTGCTCCTTTGAGAATAACCTACCAATTGAGGCACTTCTCTTTAAGGAATTGTTCCTATAACGCCAGACTGACACCTCTGCACAGCCTCCGTAATACTCCCTATGGCTGCTGAGCTAAACCAGCTTGATGATAATGATGCTTTGACCTTGGCAGCCAACCAAGTCCAAAATGCATTAACAGTTCAGCTCATCAGAGTCTATGTAAAGAAACAATGTCCTTGCACAGAATAAAGCTTTTTATTGCCTCCTGCTTTAGAGGAGTTACCCATTTAGACATTTATCTGTGCCAGTTGTTCAGACATGTCATTATAACAAAAAAAATACCAGAATAGCATCACTAGCTTGGGTTGAGATAGATATATAGATATAGATATCGATATATGATGCTTTACTTTCTTTTTGCTTTCATAATTTCGGCAGCCCACTTGCTAGCTATTTTTTAACCTTTGAGTATTTTTCAAGTTAAAAAGAAACTTGAAAAATGTTCTTGTTCAATATAAGGTGGCATTATGCAGATAATTAAAATAACCAAGTAGCAATTGACCTTACTAAATTAAAAGTAAAGAAGTAAGTAACCATCATGAAGTTGTATCAAGCGTACAGATTTTGCATGACCTTAATATTATTCCAGTCCTTTCAAGTTCTCTCCTCAATTTATAAAACCACAGTTTTTCAGTGGTTTCTGAAGGGGATAAACCAAGTCATTTCAACTCTTGTACTAAACTTCTATTTAAAAAAAATCACTGCACAGATTAAATAAGCTATTTGCTAAATTTGTTTGATTTTCAGATGGATTCAAAATATACAGCTGTTTTCTTGCAGGGATACATTTAGAGAGACAGTGAAGTGTCTTTGCTGATTACTAGTCTCCCTTATCACAGGAACACTAGTTTGTATTTTGTTCACTGTATGGCAAATACCATCTCTTAAGAAAATAACAACTGTTCTGTTATTTATTTTTACGTGGTATATTGTACATTATGTTTCAAAAAGAGTGGCATGGTGTCTTTCTTAACTTTCCACTGACTTTATTGAGAAATTCTTCTGAAATAAAATCTCCAGAGAATATGGGACATGCCTCACTGCACATACACTCCATACACTGCACATCAGAGATGGGTCACAACCTGTTACAGTAACAGCTCATTGCTGAACCAGAAGTGGAATAGCATTAGTGATGTTTAGCTGGAGTTGCCGAAAATGGAGGTGAAATGCACCTGTTAAGTTTCTGTGAAGTTTCCTGTTCTGGATGATTGGAGTACCCAGAGAGTAGGATGAATTTCAGCATGCACTTGGCTGGCTGACAGAACACAGGCAGTGAGTATACTTCAGAATTAGTACTTTACCAGGTGAAGATATAGATCATAGAACCATAGAATCATAGAATAGTTTGGGTTGGAAGGGACCTCTAAAGGTCATCTAGTCCAACCCCCCCTGCTGTGGGCAGGGACATCTTCAACTAGAGCAGGTTGCTCAGAGCCCCGTCCAACCTCACCTGGAATGTTTCCAGGGGTGGGGCATCCACCACCTCTCTGGGAAACTTGTGCCAGTGTTTCACCACCCTCAGCATAAAATATTTTTTCCTTATATCTAGTCTGAATCTACCCTATTTTGTTTAAAACCATTCCCCCTTATCCTATCGCAACAGGCCCTGCTAAAAGGTCTGTCTCTATCTTTTTTATAAGCCCTCTTTAAGTACTGAAAGGCCACAATAAGATGTCCCCAGAGCCTTGTCTTCTCTAGGCTGAACAACCTCAACTCTCTCAGCCTTTCTTCAGAGGAGAGGTGTTCCAACCCCCTGATCGTTTTTGTGGCCTTCCTCTGGACCTGCTCCAACAGGCCCATGTCTCTCCTGAACTGAGGACTCCAGAGCTGGATGCAGTACTCCAGGTGGGGTTTCACCAGAGCAGAGGAGAGGGGCAGAATCCCCTCCCTCGACCTGCTGGCCATGCTTCTTTTCATGTAGCCCAGGATACGATTGGCCTTTTGGGCTGTGAGTGCACATTGCTGGCTCATGTCCAGCTTTTCCTCCACCAGTACCCCCAAGCCCTTCTCGGCAGGGCTGCTCTCAATCCACTCATCCCCCAGCCTGTATTGAGACTGGGGCTTGCCCTGACCCAGGTGCAGGACCTTGCACTTGGCCTTGTTGAACCTCATGAGGCTCACACAGGCCCACTTCTCGAGCTTGTCCAGGTCCCTCTGGATGGCATCCCATCCCTCTGGCATGTCAATCGCACCACTCAGCTTGGTGTTGTCTGCAAACTTGCTGAGGGTGCACTCGATCCCACTGTCTATGCCATTGATGAAGATATTAAACATTACTGGTCCCAGTACGGACCCCTTCGGGACGCCACTCGTCACCAATCTCCATCTGGACATTGAGCCATTGACCACTACCCTCTGGATGTGACCATCCAACCAATTCCTTATCCACCAAGCAGTACTCCCCCAGTCCCTGTCCTGCGGTCCATCAACTTGAAAGGTGTGGGAAAAGAGGTTGCCAGTGAAGACTGAGGCAAAAATGTTGTTGAGTACCTCAGCCTTCTCCTTGTCCGTTTTTATCAGTTTACCAGTCATGTTCATCAGGGGGGTACACTTTCTTTGAACTTCCTTTTCTGGCTGACATACTTATAGAAGTTCTTCTTATTGTTCTATACGTTCCTTGACAAGTTCAGCTCCAGCTGTGCCTTGGCCTTCCTGACCCCATCCCTACACAACCGGGCAGTGTCCCTATAGTCTTCCCAGGATACTTGTCCCTGCTTCCACTGCCTGTGCATTTCCTTCTTGCTCTTTAGTTTGACCATCAGGTCTTTACTCATCCATGCCGGTCTCTTGCCTTCCTTTCCTGATTTCTTACACCTGGGGATCGAGAGTTCTTGCACTCTATGGAAAGCATCCTTAAAGATCTGCCAGCTCTGTTCTGCTCCCTTGCATCTGAGGGCAGTTTCCCAGGGGGTCCTATCGACTAACTCCTTGAACAGCTGGAAGTTTGTTTTCCTAAAATTCAGGGTCCTGACTTTACTCTTTGCCTGACCCATATCCCTCAGGACTGTGAATTCCACCAGTGCCTGATCACTGCAGCCCAGGCTGCCTCCAGTCTTAACATCACCAATTAGCTCACTTGCATTGGTGCCCAACAGGCATTCATTCAAGCAGCTTTGCTCCATGCTTCTTCGCACAGTGTAAAATAGATTATGACATTTTTTGTGCTATGATCACTAATTAGTTTTAAATTTGTTTTGTTTTGTTTTGTTTTGTTTTAAATTATGAGTATCCTTAATTCCTGTTGATTGGCTTCCAACCACAGAAGAATTATCATTTTCATGTTAGTCAGTTACAAAATAAGACTAACACATTTAATAGACAAATTAATATTTTAAGCTTCTATTGCTTAATGATCTTATGTTTTATTCCCATTTGCAATGACATGTCTCTCCACAGTTTTGAAAATGTAAAGAAAACTAAAAGTGAGGGTAGATATAGTATTTTCCCACTTCATTGCCATCTAAAGTACCTTTACTCTCTCCTTAAACCCTCTCAAACAGGAAGTTTTGTATTTGACAGGGCAAGGTGCAGAGGCTTTTCCATAACAGGGGGAATTGACTAGTGGAGGCCTATACACATTATGAAATACTCCAGAACTAATTCTCATGTATCAGGAAGGCAAACTGCAATGTGGAAGCAGGGGTAAAGACTTGTGTTTGGTGATGTACCTGCAAATTTTATGTATCTTTAAATATGCAGAGAGAGAGAAAATATGTTTGTGTGTGTGTACAGAAAGTAGTAAAGAGTTACTACGGTAACAGCAGCTCCTAATTAAGACAGCATTATTTGTACTACAAATGCAGGTACTTTTGAAGCAGTTTTCTAAAAGAAGCTTTTTTTCAGCACTTGGACAAGATAATGAAAACTCTTATTCTTTCTGAATCAGAAAAGGAAATGCTGCTGTGTATTTAAATGCATGAACAACACCAATCCAAATTACAGACATAAAGGATTCAAACTGTTCATTAAAGTTCTTTGTTACAGCTTTGTTACAGCTTGTATGAACGGGGGGGGGGGGGGGAAGTCTTAATGGGAGCATTTTAAATTCAGCTGACCTTTTCCATGTTTTTCTTTTTTGTTAAATGTATCCTATCAATAAGCAGGAAACTTACAAAAAAGCTCAACTATTTCCTGGTGAAAGGTAATAAAAAAAAGTCATTATTGCAGAATTAATTTCCATGTATCAATGTTTTTGGATGCTAAGCAGCAGAAAAGACATACAGATTGAGTCAATACATTCTGCTAATCAATATCCCATCCTATCAAATATGAACACACCACACACCCCCAAACCAGAAACTACTAACTGTTTATGACGGCAAAAATTTAGTTAATTCTAGGATTATCCTTAAAACTAGTGCAGTCTTTGATATAGGGAATATTGTCCCCTTCCATGTAGGGATGCTGCATGTGATTCATAAAATTCATATCTGCACAACCCCTATGAGATTAGTTATATAATCATTACAGCTACTTTGAGGTTAAACATCATAGAAAAAAAGATCTCTCTTCATACGTTCCTGGAGGTAAGGATTTCCTTTATGTTCATGAAGATGACATAATATCCTGACAGTAACTTTGAGGAATAATGACTCTTCTCTAAAAAATAACTACAAGAAAAAAACCTCTCTAAATCTCAGCAATACTTTACAAAATGTATTATAAAAGTATGTCTACTAGAAGTCAATAGCAAAACACCCATTTTTGAAATATTTCTTGTCAATCAAACATCATAACATTTTGGTCAACTGCACAAATATTTTTGTTGCCCTGGAGTTTGTTTATTTGCTTTTGATTGCCAATGGTATCAAATAAGAAATATGTGCAGAGAAAAATTAATTTGCTTATAGAATTTGAATCAAACAAAAGTGTATCTGCTCTACCTTGAAGTCAAGAGTAAATGTCAGAAGCAAAATGAAAGCTGGAGAAAGAGATGTTCAGGAAAGTGGTACAACTGTGCTGCTTTCCATCTTAATCTGCTGAGGTTTTTCCATGTATGTCTTCAGAGTAATCAGGAGCAGCAAGAGGTAAAACCACTGGGTTATTCAAGAGAAGAAATCTTTTCATCAGGTAAAAATGGTAAGATAATGCTGTATAGATTAGTATGGACAATAATCATGCAGTGGTTTTGTGGTTCTGAAAGTCCACTGCATCTATAAAATGTCAGTGTAGCAAACAGCTTAAGTATATTCTCGAGGTACAGAGATTTTTAAGTCCATCCTTCATACTATAATTGTTTACAAGGAATACTTGCTAAAAATAATTTAAGGCAAAAATACTCACACTGAAGTTATTCATTGTACATTAGTTTTACTAAGAGTTAACATAGTATCAAAAGGAATCAGGTCAATAGCCTAAATTTCTCTTTCTTCCTCTTTCAGAAATAAAGGAACAGAAAAATATGCATTATTGCCATGTCATTCATATGTATATTTGTATATAAAATGTCATTATTGAGGTATTCAGTAACAAAAGAATAATGACCTCTTATGTCTTAGAAAGATCAAGTCACCCAAAGTCAATATTTTTTACTTGTCTACCAGAAATTCAAACATTTGAAGTACTAATATTATTTTTCTCAGTAAATTTTAACTTAATACAGACAAGTTACACTAATTGTTTTATTCAACAAACAAATAGAAAATATATTTTTATGACACTCATTAGTTTTTTCCTTTGTTGTGGAGAGTAGGTAGTATTTAGTCCAGTAACAGCACACTACAGGGAAATACAGTGATAGATTTTTTTTTTTTTTGGTTGCACTGCTAAAGAACACTGACTAGCAAAGTGGAATAGCCACAATAACAAAACATCAGATATCGATTATTACTGATTTTTCTTCTGTAATATCAAATGGGCTGGTTACCTGGGACTCATTGTCTGTATTACTTTACTTACCATGCAGTGGAACTGTGAAGGTTTTTATTTTATGTCATTGAACTTTTGCAGAAAAATAGAGTGAAAATGAAATGGTCTTGGGAATGTGAAAACAACAGGCAAAATTGTTTGATCTCAATGCTTTTTGGTTATAACAAAATAAAATATGATCTGAAAAAGGAAAGGGGGAGAAAAATAGTGTATGAGACTGATGATTAAGTATTATGCTTTCTGCATAGGGCTGAGCTGTGCTTTTATGATCAACCACAATCATGGAGAGATTTGCCCTCAGAACACTGAGTTACTGTAGATACTGTCAGACTCCTGAAGCAGAATTGCTTTCATTGTGCTTCTCACATGCAGAAAGGAATAATCTGAGAATTATCTGTAACAGCAGCTGCATGTTCTTGCAAATTTTTGCTGTTCTCTGCAAGCCCGCAAAGGAGAAAACGAAGTTTCTTCTCTTGCAAGGAACGCAAATCCACTTCATCCCCCTTCTTCACAGTAGAATATCTCCGCATCAGATTTTTCTACTCTTTTTTGTACTGTGAATTTAGAAGTACATAACCTCTGGACATCTGAAGGAGGTAGGAATCCTTGTTTTTTGCTGTTCTCCTTCATGTCTATGTTAGGGAAATTACAGCTACAACCTTTCATATCTCTGTTGCAGTTGTGTCCCAAGGTTAAAGTCAGAATCAGTGGTTCTTTATGCTAGCTCTCCTGCAGAGCTATGAAAACTAAGCTTGTGACTAAAAAGCAGACTTGACACATTAACTAAAATTATAATTGTACAGGGATAAGGCTGTGATGAAAAGATGAAAAGGCTTGTTTTACTGTAAATGTCATCATATGGTTTAGATAGGGGAATTTATATTTTCAATAATATTCTTTATTTATAGAAACCTGAAATAGATTGGCATTTACTAACACGCAAAATGTTTGAGATACCATTCCCTGAGAGATTGGAGTTTATATACATACATACATATCTGGATGGATGGATGGATGGATGGATGGATGGATGGATGGATAGATAGATGGCATATTTCAATTTTTACAAGTAAAATGAAAAGAATGTATAATATAAATAAGATGCAGTACCAAGTTTTATCCTTGTTTAGAGTTTTGGATTTTTTTTTTCAGGGGGAACCCAGACTGTCTTCAGATATTTTTAGAAATGCTTCAAATAGATGATGAATTAATATCTGAATCACTTGGTATGCAGACAATGAAAATACCCTTTCCCTGTACACACACAGGAATTAATAACTTTTCTTTCCAAGGTACTGGATTATTTTGTCTATCAGTTTCATACATTGATATTTAGTCTCCTGGATGCTCATCTTTATCATAAAATTATAGATATCTTGGGTTAAGTTTATTGGTCAGGTTTTGTTTTTTATTTTTGTGTTTGTTTGTTTGTTCACAAAATTGATCCTACATAATGCATTTCATGCTAATAAACTATCCTACATGACTACATCTTCATTAAAACAATCCCTTTGGTGTAAAATGATAACACAGAGTTACTTATGGAGTATCACTCAGAAATAATAGTAACTATAGAAACAACCAATTTTCTATGTAACACAAGTGTATCAAACACAATGGTGGTTAGGGTAAACACAAGTATAAGTGGAAATACAGTTTTGTGATACATGCTGTTCATATTTGTGGTCACTCTAGGCCTCTCAAAAGCTAATTATTCAAAAACTTATCTTGCAAATATTTAAGAACATGAACTTGTATCTGCATTGTGGAAATTGTCAAAAGAATAAAAAATAGTGCCTGTTGTTTTGATGCAATAAAGACAGCAAATAAGAGGCTCTAAGATACACATTTCTGTATCGGACTGATAGTAAGTGAATTCTCTGCAATTTTATTTAATTAGTGGGTTTGTTTGTGGGAAAGTTTATTTTTTTAATGAACATGTTCACTATTCTAAATTCACACTTTTTTTTTTTTTTTTAATAATAAGTTCAGCCTCTGACACAGAGTAATTAAAGATTTCTGACGATATGCCAAGCAAGCATTTGTATAAATACATAAATCAACACTTTTCAATACACAGGACAAAGGATTCACACTGGAATTCCTATACTGATATCACTACATCTCTGTGTTCAGTGCTGGGACCTCAGTTATATTTAGAAATCTTTCTAAGGTCCACTATTTTTTGTATAAACATTTCTCAGAAGTCAAGTCAGTAATTTAAAATCTTTCGTCCTCATAACATAGCTGCTAAATGGAAAATTCAAGCAATACTATTTACTAGACTTTGATATAACAGAAACACAAATGCTAAAATCCAGAAATAAAAAAAAAAACGTTTAGACATATTAACTGAAAAGAAATTCATGAAGTATTCTTATGTGGGATTCACCTGGCCAACTGTGTATGTCTAGCTTTAGAGTGTAACTCACTTCTTCCTAAGGTAGTCATCTAAAGATGCATTACACTCTAAAAAGTGTTTATTTCTCTCTTTTGATTTAAAAGGGTGACTAGCTTAGATTTAGATATTACTACCATAGACAACTAAAATTAAGTGAGACAATTATACTTGCATAAACCTCTTCTACCAAGGGAAGTCCTTGAGATACCACTAAAAAGTGGGAAGTTATTTCTGGGAAGTATTGGGATACATGTTCCTAATATGTAAGGAACACTCAAGCAAGTGCAAATGATCTTTGTTTGAGACTGGATAATGGGTCAGTGCTTCTTTGTTCTATTTCTAACCTTGGTAGACAATGCATTCTCTGAAAGCTTTCAATAATTAATACCTCCCAGTCAAATACTTTCCTTAAGAATATAGTGGCTGAAAAAAGTAAGAACAAAGAAGTACTGCTTTATGATTAGTTTTTCATGAGAAACAGAAGGGACTTTGGTATTTTTAAGGCTTTTTTGAAAACCTTATAAGCTGCACTTCTATATATATGCAACCCGTGCCTGTGTTTTTGGGGAAGCTGAAACTGAACATAAAGTCTGCAACAGAGACAATATCTGACCTCCTGAGACTCTTCTTTCAAATTCAAGAGAGGACAGGAAATCCAGTCTTTCTTAGTATTTCAGAAAAAAAATACTGAAATTATGTTTGAGAATATCGGGGAGAATCTCATTATAACATGTTCTGATAAAAAGAAATGCGCTAATCATCCAAAGAAGTATAATGTTTTTATTTTGTTTTGTTCAATTTTTTAATGCAGTAACTCTGTTGAACTCATTGGGGATTAACTCAAATTGATGATAGAGTAGCTCTGAACACAATTTGGCCCACAAGAGGTAACACAGTTGTCTAGCTATTCATTTGAGACTATGAACTTCCTTGTCATTTAAGAAGCTTTTTTTTTTTCTGTTATTTTCCCTGCACTCTCATCTGTTAAAAGTATATTTATTTAGTATTGTACCATTTTCCTAGCATTTAGTATTCTTTTGAGACTATTGGTTTAGTACACATAAAAACTATTTCAGAGCCATTAAAGAATGGCATTGTCATCAGAGAAGATGCCGCTCATATTTAAAGCATGTGCTACTTCATTAGTTTTAGATTTTTGTTCTGCTACTGACAGATGGCTTCAGTTAAATGGATATATTGTCTCACTCAAATGTATATGTGTGTGTAAAAGAAAGGGAGAAACAATAAATATTGTTTTATTAAAAAAGAAAAAAGAAACTATAAGTTATCAGATCAGGACATCTGAAGAATAACTATTTTTTATCCTTAGCTTCAAAAAAACAGAAAGGTATCATAGCTGTATTATCATTTACCAATATATAGAGAAAGTTTGACAAAAAACATATAACAGAAGAACTGTAGTTTGAGAATACAGCTATAGCATGGATCCAGATTCTCAGGCACTATGTTTTTCTGAGAAGGATTTGCTTAGTCACATCAAGCAGTATTATCTGTTAAGATCAGATTATTTATAAGATCAGGTGTTAGTAAAGTATGATTGAAATGAACCTAGAAAGATTGCAGGAATAAAAGGAAAAGCATTTGAAACAAATAATGAAGAGGATTTGTCAGAGTTGCAAGAAGCAAGGGAGAAAGAGCAATGGAAGACCTTATTGTGAAGCTAGAGTAAAAAGATTTAGAATATTTGAGAATAAGAATGAAATACAAGATAGTGCAAAAGTAAACAAAGAGAAAGCTGAAATGTAGAGGTATACAGGAGTTCCCAGCAGCAAGGTGAAGGGGGAAAAAATGGATATAAATTAAGGACAAACTGTGAGAAAAGGGAGATAATGAATATACAAAAGTAAAGAAGGAACTGGAACAAGGACTGAAGAGAAGGCAGAAGGTTGTAGGAAGGAGACTTAAACTGTGCAAGAAAACCCTGATTAGTTAAGTATGTTTACATAGCTAATTAAGTAATTCTTGATATAGTTTCCAGTGTTCACTCAAGTCACCTACTTTCTTTTCATCACCTGTATTTGCTCTTTCTTAATTGCCTGGGTGTCACTGGTTAATAAAGGTGATTTTCAGAGTTTGTATCTCAACTGGGCCATATCTTGATGACCTTTCTCAAAGAGATTCTAATTCAGAAGTAGAATCTAAGAGCTTGTGTCTACTGTTCCGGCATGTGAACATGTGAAAAATGAACTACCTACTAAAACTCGCTGGAATTTTCCAGAGATATTTAGGGAAATATTTATTTAGCTTAATTTGAAATGTGTACAAGGTAGATATATGGATTTAAATAGGCTTGATCTATTTGCAATCAACACACTTGAAGTAAGATTCATTTTATCACACTTCAGGGATTAGATTTACATCCAGAATGCCAACACAAAAATTTAGGTGTTTAAATGTAAGTAGTGGCCTGGGATTGGAATTTTTTTCTGTTATTGTATGTATAGTTAATACAGTCTGTGGAGTCTGGAAAACTGTACAGTTGATAAAGTATACTTAGCTAAATTAGGTTTAGTGGGATGGTTACTCCCCATACACTATAGGTACTCAAATGCAGACATCTAATCTGGAACTGAAAACACCCATAGGACTTCATGAAGTTTCTTAAGCAGCTCATGTGAGATTTCTTAATGAACCCTGCCTGGCTTTCAGCTCCCACTTTGGAAGGGCTGGCCTCTCTCGTGAGCCCTGTGTTATACTTTGCAGTCTTCTGCATATGCCCTTGAATAACCTGGGGCAACTTAAATGTTGCCAGACACCAATGTTTGGGTAACTGAACCATCAGATATCTATGGCCTAAATGTCTTCATCTGAATTAATCACCAGGGTTTCCTTTATAATTAATGAAGGGAAATGGGCACGTCTAAGGAACAATATGTCTGACCTATTTTTAGGATGAGGTGAATTTTATTTTAAAAGAGCCTATTTCTTTTCACTCAGAATGACGGAAGCCTAGGGGAACTAGCCTGAATATAGGGATGTACATCATAGAAGTCTAAATTTAGTTGAATGAGTCCTGTCCTGTCCTGTCCTGTCCTGTCCTGTCCTGTAAGGATGTAAGTCGTCCTGTAAGGACAGGATGACTGCATATAAATATTCAGTCATCAGATCAATTTCTTTTCAGTAGAATAGACAAACAAATAAGCTAGGCAAACCAGTGGAAGATATAAACAGATAAATTCATTTGTGATCCTGTGTTAGACAATAGGGGATACAGAGCAATTTTTCCTTTGAACATCAGGTAGCACAAAATTCATTAAAGTTACTAAATGAGAAATTGGAGTTTTTCTTTTTTTTTAGGGAACATTCATATGCAGTTTTAACAAGACAGAATTTCACCAGAGAACAGAGTGATATCTCTTACTCATACCAAACCAGCAGCAAAGTAGGTATTTAGGAAACTCATTTATAATATTCCCTACTCTGTTTAGGTATAAGAGAGTGCTCGAATACTTATTTCACACTTTACCTTTAAATGTTAAAACCACCTCATTTTGGTTATGCTGATGTAAATTGTCGTTTTTGATCTATTTTATAGTACTTTTCATTACTAACTGGCAGATTAACAACAAAAGAAAGCTACTTAACACAACTTAGGTGTCAGAGCTGAAGCACTGAGCTCTATTTCATACCTGCTAAGTGTTACCTAGTGTTACCAAAATTCACAAGCTCTTTTTGCGGTACTGCTTTTCTAAACTGTTCACAACTTGGCTTCTATCTGGGATCTCCCAGGGAATAGGACTCAACAACAAAGTAAAACGGAAGCAGTTCTTTCATCTCTTCTGTTGAGACTTTTCTACATTTATAGTATAACTAAATGTTCACTGAGGCAAGGACATCATTTTATGATTCTTCTTAATTAAAAAAACAAACAAACAAACAAAACAACAAACCATAACAACCAAAACTAGAAAGAATTTATAGATAAAAATAATAACATTGAAAAACCTTCAGTTCAACATTGCAATAATTCTTTGTTGAAATAAAAAGTACTGATTTATGTTTCACAACTTTTACAAATTTTCATATAGGAACACAAGTTCTAAAATATTTAACTATAACAGCTGAAGATTATGTTTCCTAGAATATTTCTTAACAAGAAATCTTTTTTTTTTTTAATTTTGCTCAGTATTTTAATCTTCAGAATATTGAGAATTTAAAATAAGAGTGAAAAATTCAACGTATGACAGTGCTTTCCTCAAGGGGATGAAAAAATATGTTAATATTTATATTGAATATTTTGGATTCATATGCGTGGTTGCAACCTATATGTGTATATATTATATAAGAATGCATGCACATAAACTGCATGTGATTAATGAATCTGTTACACAAACACCTTTCAAACACAGGAGGTCGTGCATACTAAATTTGTGTCCCCTAAAATGCAAATGGTCATTCTCCCAAAGAAGCACTTAATGAAATCTCATTTTCTTCTAAGAAGAACTTCATTAGCACTACAAACATAATCTCCTTATTTTATTGTTCCCTACTAGTTTTGCACAGCTGTGCTCAAAACAAAGTGTTCAGCAGCTACGCACTGTTCAGAGTGGCAGTTCTACATGAATTTTTGTAAGTAAACATGAACTTAAACTTCAAAAGCTGATTTTAAG
Source organism: Aptenodytes patagonicus (assembly GCF_965638725.1). Classification (NCBI taxonomy): domain Eukaryota; kingdom Metazoa; phylum Chordata; class Aves; order Sphenisciformes; family Spheniscidae; genus Aptenodytes; species Aptenodytes patagonicus. The sequence continues at coordinate 173,890,177 of NC_134949.1, forward strand.
CAATAGCAGCATTGTGTCTTAGCCCTGGAACAGGGTTCACATCCGAGTATTTTATTTTTCAGGAAAGTGACTGCAACAGTAAATTAAACAGTAAAGTACCCTCTCACTAATGCTGTTTTCTGGTCCTGTTAATGTTGCATTCTTTTCCCACCTACTACCTTCTGCCTTTCAAAGAAGCACAGAGAGGGACCCTGCATCATGTTTTTCTAGATATGTGTTTGTTCTCCTGCAGTAAAGAGAGGATATTTATCAATCTAATTTTTTTTTTTTTTTTTTTAATCTGGATGTCCTATACTCTAGGCAAGCAATCTTTTCACCTTCTTACTGTGTAAAATGTAGATATCAGCTATTAAGCTCAATTTAGTACTATATTAGATGCAGGAGCATAGATCAGGCACCTTGAGTGGTTTAGGATTTTAGGTAAATTTTACGTATCCAACCACTTCTATTTTGGCCTTTTGGGGGTATAAATGGGTATGTGTGCACCCAAACAGTGTGGAACTTCGCTGCCTAAAATTTGAGTATCTCATAGCAGCTCTGAACAGTGGTCAAATCAAAATGTTAGTTTTGGTATTTAATTGTCCTTGGCATTAGAGTAGAAGAAATGATTATGAACTCATTTAACTTTGGTTTCTATTTTATCTAAGAGCTTTCAAAAATTGTACCTGAGATGAAGGTGCAGTAAACAAGTTCACCCAGTTTATGCCTTCCTCTCCCTTATTCTCTAGTTTTAAATAAAATCTAAAAATTTATGAAGTTTTTAATAAACATGGCTTGGTTGCATCAAAATCTCAAAATAACATTTAGGTTACAATAGGATAGGAACAACAGAAGGTTTTAGCACTTCCTTGTGTAAGCTGCCATTATTTCCACAGTACTTATTTCCTCGTGGGTTATCTACCTTTGTCACAATGTTAATAGAGATGCTGAACTCTCTATTAAATCTGTTCTCACTATTTTCCGTAAATGGCTACCTTCCATATTCATACCACCTCCATCCAAAATAGCTTTCACAAAAGTGTATTGCATAGTTGCAGCTTTAATGTAATTAAGTATATGAGAAGGGGCAGAGTGAGCAATGAGAGACCAGCTATTTCTGTATGCCCTCACCACCAGCATTTCTAGAATCAGCAGATCTCCAATATTATAATGGATTATGTAGGTGTTGAGAGGTTTTGTGCCATAATTCTAACATAATCTGTATTTTTTGCGGCATGACACTTCCTGTTTATGGTACATGATCTCTTTTATCACGTCATACTTTTACTCCTTTTCCACCAGGAATCAACAGTATAAAATAAAAATAAATAAAAACTGATTCAAGTGGTAGGATGCATCCTGTACCATTAACAAAATAAATAGCAGCTATATTGTGTATTGCCTGGAAAATAAAATTAGCTACTTTTTGTTTAAAGAAGGTGCACATTACTGTAAAGGGCTGGTGGTGTTTCTCCCAGTGCTAATTTTTTCAATAAAATGTCTACTCTTTACTAAGCAAAGCTCCTGAATTTACTGCTTATTTCAAATTTCTATTTCTTCTCCTTTAATATTATCTTAATTAGTATTCCATTTGGCTTCTATTGTTTTTTCACCACTTTTAAGTGATTACCCTTGATTTTAAAGGAATATAAGTATTTAGTTTTTAAAAATAATGATTCTATGAGAATTTACTTTTTTCTGAAAGCGTAGGGAGCAGAAGATGTTCTTGTTTTACTTACTCTTTTGTTACATATTAATAATTCACAATAGTTTTACACAAAGTGATTAAATATAACCTTGGTACAACACAGTGTTTCATGTAAATTTAAAGAGTTTGTGCATCATTTCAACATAGACTATCACGTTCATTAAGAAGTTAGGAAATATTTTGCTGACACAAAGCACAGGATCATAAATTCTTTCCTTCTATGGAATCTATTCCTTCTTTCTCTTGCACAAAACTCCAGGAAAGTTTCACTTTAAGTAGCAATGTCCAATATTCTCCTAATATTAGTTATGTTGATGCTGAGAAAACTAATTTCCTTTTTTTTTTTTTCCTTTCCTTCAGTTCTTTTTAAAATGTTTTCCTTGCATCACTTTGAAATTTGAGGAAGAAGCTGTTATTTGGTGTTTCTGAAATACCAGTGCCAATACACTCACACTGAGTAAGGTTTATAGTCCAGTTAGGATAGTACACTATCAGCATAAAGTGCTATTAGGTTAGCTAGTAATATTTTTAATTTCTCTGACTTGTTTCTTTGAGACTATAGTTATTATCTAAAATAAACACTGGAGCAAAAAGCTTCATATCAGTGGTATAACTCAAAACAATCTGCTGAACCTACAGTGGAGGTGGAAACTCTTGTAAATATTTTTATTAGAATACCTAGCTGCCTTGAAGCTTTTATTTTTGTTTCTTACTTGTTTGCCTTGACAAGATTGGCATCGTTCATTCTTACTGTAAATTAATGCTATATTCTTTGTCTTGCTCATAGTGCTTTAGTATATCAAAGTTTGAACCGCATTAACCAATTCACAAGGCAATCACATGGTGATACAAGTGTTACAAAAATAGTTTTAATTTCCTTTTCCTCTCTTCAGGGAAAAAGCTTCCAGAAATTTCTAAGCTGAGAACCTCAACATCTTTACCAAAGTGACCTAGTAAAAAAAGTTGAATGTGTACTGTTTCCAAAGATAGCAGCAGCGTTACAAATACGAGTGTTCAGTTCTTTTAAAATGAAGCTCTTTGTTTTCTGATACCCCACTGAATGAATACATGACTAATAAATGTCATCTTGCAGATTTGGTCCAGGCTGTCTTACATCACATTGTAAGAATGATTACAGGTTTAGGCAACAAACAAAAGATCGAACTTTGTTAATTGCATAGATGTTAAATTGCTAAAAAGTTGATAAGTAGATTCCTCGGATTAATTTCCTTTTTAATTGAATAATGCAAATACACTTTAAGTGATTCAAATTATCTTTAAAGGGAGAATATTAGTAATTTATCACTTTTAACATTAAAAAGAAATTTAGTAGTAAAGTATCAGTTCCTGAACGCCATGACTTTTCTGACTGTTTTGAGAAGATAAAAGGGATATAATTTCCAGAAGACAATTTGTTTTCCATAAAATTTATGCACTTTTCTTAGTAGTTTACTCAGTAGACTTCTGTAGAGCAGTAGAAAATTTTAGAATTTTATAAATGTCTGGGAACATTTAAAAAATTATAATGTATATTTTAATTAAAATTATACAAACTCATTGATGTCTTTTGAGTACAATTAAAGGAAAGGCTTTGAGAAAAACTTAAGAATCTTGGAGTATAAGGCTTGCAATATTATGCATTGTAATGCAGTACTGTCCATGGCTATGCTTTCAGTTTATATACAATTTGATTGTTATGATTTTTGTTTGAGTAATCACCTGAGGTGGAATGCATTCTAAAGTACACATTTGCATTTTGGCAGATGGGCTGTGTCATAAAAATAACTTTTTTTTTTTTCTTCATTGAATATAAACAAGAGTTGAGGAGACTACCTCAGAAGTACTGCATATAGCTATACTGTTGATATCTAAAGGTAGGTATGACCAATAAATCTACATGTTTTATTTTGATGATTTTTGTGGATTAATATTGTGTTTTATTAAGAGGTATAAAACAAAAACCCAGAGCTAGCATTATAGGGTTTTTTTACATAATGCTAATACCAAGAAATGCAATTTAGACTGGATCTCAAATTTACAAACTACTATATGTGTGAATAACAATATAAAGTCTACCTCTAAAATGAATACCTTCTTTGCCTCAGTCTTTACTAATAAGACCAGCCTTCAAGAATCCCAGATCCCAGAGACCAGGGAGAAAGGCTGGAGCAAGGAAGATCTACCCTTGGTGGAACAAGTCACGGAATACTTACGCAAACTGGACATACATAAGTTCATGGGCCCTGATGGAATACACCCACGAGTGTTGACGGAACTGGCAGATGTCATTGCAAGGCCACTCTACAATCTTTCATCAATCATGGTGACTAAGAGAAGTGCTCAAAGACTGAAGGAAAGCAAATGTCACCCCCATCTTCAAGAAGGGCAAGATGGAGACCCAGGGAACTACAGGCTGGTCAGCCTCAGCTCAGTCCTTACAAAGGTGATGGAGCAGCTAACCATAGAAACCATTTCCAGGTACATTAAGGACAAGAAAATCATCACGATAAGTCAGCTTGGCTTCACCAAGGGCAATCGTGCTTGACCAACTTGATAAACTTCTGTGATGAAGTGACTGACCTGGTAGATGAGGGGAGAGCAGTGAATACTGTGTACCTCAACTTCAGGAAGGCCTTTGACACTGTATCCTGTAAGATCCTCATAGAGAAGCTGGATAGGCAGAGAGAGGTGGGTTGAAAACTGGCTGAATGGCTGGGCCCGGGGGATGGTGATCACTGGAACAAAGTCTAGTTGGAAGCCAGTGACTAGTGGTGTACCTCAAGGATCAATACTGGGTCCAGCCCTGTTTACCATCTTCATTAATGATCTGGCTGATGGGACAGTGTATCCTCAGTAAGTTTGCAGATGACATCAAACTGGGAAGAGTGACTGATACACCAGAGGGTTGACCTTGTCAAGCTGGAGAAATGGGCTGACAGAAGAAATTCAATGAGAAGTGCAAAATCTTGCACCTGGGGAGGAATAACCCCATGCACCAATTTATGCTGAGGGCCACCCAGATGCGAAGCAACTTGTCAGAATAGAACCTGGGGCTCCTGGTAGACACCATGTTGAACATCAGCCAGCAATGTGCTCTTACCTCAAAAAATGCTAATGGTATCCTGGGCTGCATTAGAAGGAGCGTTGCCAGTAGGTCAAGGGAGGAAACCCTTCCCCTCTACTCGGCTCTGGTGAGGCCACATCTGAAGTCCTGGGTCCAGTTCTGGGCTCCTCAGTACAACAGAGATGTGGACATACTAAAGAGAGTCCAACAAAGGGCCACTAAGATGACTAAGAGTCTGGAGCATCTCTCCTGTGAGGAAAGGCTGAGAGAGCTGGGACCGTTTAGCCTGGAGAAGGCTCTGGGGAATCCCATCAATGTATATAAATACCTGAAGGGAGGGTGCAAAGAGGATGCAGGCAGGCTTTTTTAAGTGATGCCCAGGGATGGGACCAGAGGCAATGGGCAGAAACTGAACACAGGAAGTTCCCTCCGAACATAAGGAAACAGTTTTTACTGTGAGGGTGACCAAGTATACTGGCATATGTTGCCCAGGGAGGTTGTGGAGTGTCCATCCTTGGAGGTATTAAAAATCTGACTGGACATGGTCCTGGGCAACTGGCTGTGGGTGGCCATCCTTGAGCAGGGTGGTTGGATCAGATGACCTCCAGAGGTCCCTTCCAACCCCAACCATTCTGTGATTCTGTGATTCTGTGAAAAGGTTATATACAAAGATTACAGAAGGTGAAGTGATTTTCTGAAGATCATTGGCACAGCTGGGATTAGAAAGGATGACTTTTATATCCTAAATAGCTATGTGTACACTGAATTTCTAAATGTGACTATCCAACAGTGGTTCCTGTTGTTGCTGGAGGGAGTGTGTGTTTATGTCCCCAGCCTTGTTTTCCAGTAGTCAACATTTTGGGGGTTTCCACATGTTTTATCACTGTCTGTTTGGCCTATCTTTGTTTTCAGCAGGTTTTGGGGAAGGATCCTGAGTTTTGACAGTTCTCTGTGGGTTAATTTTATGTATTTAGGCAGGGATAATTGGCAGAGGGGGGCGGGGGGAGGGAAGGATGGTGTTACTAGCTCTTTGCACCCTAGCAGTTTTTTGTGGGATTATTCATTTGCTCATTTGTTTTGGGTTTGTTTTTGTTAAATCTGGAGCCCTGGTACCAGCTGCTTCTGGAAGCTTCCAGGAGCTCTTACCAGCAATGGTGCCTGCCAGCCGTTTCCTGATAGACTGGTTCTTGCCCTGATAAGGCATGCTTCTCCTGCTGTGGCTGATGGGACATGGGAGACCCTAGGCCTGGCTGTTGAGCTGGCGTGTTTTATCTAAAAAAAATACATGTTAAGTCTATTGCAAAAGCTGGTGCAAATGGGTTTGAGCCTCTACTGACTTAATGTGAATTTAAGTCATTGATTTTCTCTGAATTCTTTTCTTTTAGTCTTGAAGGTTTTGTAAATATTTTTGTATGCAGACAAAAAAATAGCTTGACTGTTTTTCATATCACATGGTGCCATTTAAGAGATGCACATGGTAATAGGCAACTGTGGGATATATTAGGGCACGTGGTCAGAGGGTGAAATTAGATCACTAGTGACAGAGCAATGCTATAAGAAAGTGACCTCATCCAACAACTGCCACCAACTAAACTGTACGGCTTTTAAAAAAAACATCGGCAAGAACATGTCCTTGTGATATTCATGTAATATGTATAGCAGTTTTACAGCTTTTAAGGAAGAATAAAATTACTTCAGCCTATTGTATCATACATTGAAAAAATTGGAAATGGTGCTTCTAGAAGACTAGCATCTGCATGTTCATGAATAAATGACAGATGATTAGCATAAAACCATCACTGTATTGATCACAGGCCACTCTCCTTGATTAAAAAACAGGCAACAAAGTAACATTGCAAAATGTAAAGACTGTAGCTTTGCAGTAGTACATTATCTGCATAAAGGTGAGATTGCTAAGCATCTAGACTGATCATCTTTCAAGGACTTGATCCCAGTCACAATTAAGTCAAAAGACTGCTATTTTATCACTGCTAAGTGATCTTCTTCCACAATGTCAGTTGCAGTAGCATAATTCCGGTCAAAGTATGAGCACTTTACCTGAGTAACAAGATTTCAGGAAGGTGCTTTGGATTTTCTTTAAATATTCCCTTTACACTTTTCTGCTGCACTTGGCATTTCATGCTAAAAAATGGGAGATGTCTAATGTGTGAAATGGTGTTGTGATGTTTCTTATTCAATTAATAAATCTGGAATAACATTTTTCATTAAAAAAAAGAAATTTTTTACACTGAGCATGGTGAAACACAGGAACAGGTTGCCCAGAGAGGTGGTGGATGCCCCATCCCTGGAAACATTCCAGGTCAGGTTGGACGGGGCTCTAAGCAACCTGCTCTAGTTGAAGATGTCCCTGCCCACGGCATGGGGGTTGGACTAGATGACCTTTAGAGGTCCCTTCCAACCCAAACTATTCTATGATTCTATGATTCTATGATTCTAATTAAAATAGTGAAAGTCCTGTGGCAACTGCTTTATCTGACATGGCTTAAATAGCAATGTTTGTATACTCAGCTCTTCAACCAGTTGCAGATACAAGAAAATAATTCTATAGTATGAAGTTCATTCTGTTCTGTGGTGAAATAGTCAATCTTTCATCATGATGATCCTTAGCATGAGTAAAGAAAGTAAGTGGGCTGTATTTCACCTTAGGGATCAAGACATAGTACTGTTCACTTTCATTAAATATTCTGACATCTTATCTAGCAAGTTTCTTTATGGCAGGAAATGATTTATTCTTTATTGGCAGCAGAGGGCAAAAGTGACAACATGTGACACTACAGATGTTGTTTTATTCATGAGAGGAAGTTATACTGATTAAAAGATATTCACATGCTTAGAATAAAACCTGTACTTCAAACTCTGAAATAAGTTTTTGGATGTTAAAATTTTATCGAGTTATGGGTTCCAAAGAGTAGGAGAACCTCCACTCTACATTAAGAATTTAAAAAAAAAAAAAATGCTAGCATATGTAAAACATGAGTGCCATTGTAAATTGCCCATGGATGGTTTAGACCAATGGTGGGATCCATGTCATCAGTCCTTTTAACACTCTCGTATTGCTTTTTAAGACAAAATAGTGTGAAGATTTTGGAAACCAAAACACTTTAATCACAAATACATGTAATTTTATGGATTATGTGACTTCCCCTTCCTGTGGGAGAGATGTCACAGTTCAGAAGAAAAGTTGAGCAGATCAGCACAGTCATTCTAGCTGTGCATTACGTAGTCCGGGGGGAGAGTTTTGGGGTTCCTTCAGAGTCTCTCAGGTTCTCCTTTTTCTGGGTTCCCTGATGAGTGTCTCCTTAGTTTCCTAGTTATAGGATTGGGAAGAGTTTCCTTGGTGACTAGTCCATTCAAATTGCACTAATGTTGTCTGATTTGTGGTCTCCTTTGTTGGTATTCAATATCTGCTTGTTCAGGACACTTCTGAAAGTTTGCGCTTCTTGATGATCAACAGGTTGTTTGCATAGTTTGGCTGTCTATTTCCCTGAGTACACAAAAACTATTCAATAGTAGTTCTGTTGTTTGGGACAGGTGGTTGCTCGTATCTTGTCTACTTCTACTTAAAAAGTTGGTTAGTTTGTCTACTACAGCAAAAGTTCATGGGCTTACGCTAACAGATAAGATAGGTAGGCCCTGATGCTCCTGAACAGGATTTATTCTGCTGACACAAGAATAACTGCGCAGTATGGTGCATGTTTTGTACTGCTAATCACTGTAGGACTTCCTTCTCTTGCAATGCTTGTGTGTCTCGGTGTCATTCTTTGATGTATTCACAATGTAGTCAGATTTTAAAATTCTCTGGGTTTGTGGCTGTCAGAAAGTTAAACTAGGGAAATGTAATATGTGAAATCTTTCTGGAAAGAGTAAAATGTTACCATCTTCAAAGTGTGGAATCTTCAAGTAGGTAACATTGAACCAATTTACTGAAATAGAGGAAAACATCTACAGGTAACAGGCAGATTGACTTAATGTCTAGGTTGCAAGAAACAGCAAAGGAGCCCATTTTATGGATTCATGGATCATGGAATAATTTCTCTTACATAGCTCTGGTTCTGTAAAAGTTAGCTATTTAGTCTCTGCACTCATTGTTTAGCCTATCTCCATGGTTAATAGTTACATCAACAAGATTCTTTTCTTAGTGTGAAATCTTACATACTCATATTTATCAGCTAATTCTATTTAGATACCTGAAATTATATGAAATACATTCTGCTGTAATAACATGCAAGGTATCTGGACTTGATAACCCAGGAGATCTTTTCCAAACATTTGTTGCGGGGGCGTCTCTAACTGAATCAGCATTCTGGTCTGACTCACTATCTGATCATAAAGTTGCAAGTGCCATTGAATAATCAACAGTAGCTTGCAGATGGACTGAATAAAGCTGATTATGAAGCCTCCTTGTAGCATTGTAGGGTAAACAGGACCTTAACAGCTCTACAAATCTCTGCATGTCTGAGCTTCTGTAGATCTCTTCTTTACTCATCAATGCTTCCTTTATCTCCTTGGAAGTTCTCAAGCTCTTAAGCTCTACTTCAGTTCTAAGTATTACCTACTACTTAATAGGCTGGGCTCAACATACATAGACTGAATATAGTTTGTGCCAACTATGAGAATATTTCCCCTTCCATATACAATTTGAAGGTGCATCTTTTAATCTCACTCACATATTTTCTTTGGGGACATAATGTTACCAGTGAAAGTGTAAAGTTTCATTTATTTTACCTATGATTGTTGTGATTAACTAAAAAATATTGCCATATCATGTTTCAGTATTAGCTGTGAAATACTGTTCATAACTTCTTGTCTACCATATTAAGGTATTTCCAAAGTTATTTTGACTTATCTCTTTTATTTCCATATTTTTGCTGTACTTCTGTGACCATGATCTCAAAGGCTGTGAGTCATACAGAATCAGTTCTTAATGTATGAGTTCAATAAGTTTTATGTAATGTGGGCTTCTACACCATAAACACTGTCATTTCAGCAAGTTATTGTGAGAATCTATTAAATGCACAGATTTCCGCAGACTCTCTCTAGTACTTCTGATTAAAAAAACAAAACAACAAAACCAAAAAACTTTGTGTAATTACAGCTTTTAAAGAACTCTCAGTTCATAAAATGTTACTTGTAATCAGTCTTCCAGTCTTTCATTTTTAAGGACTCCAGCTTCACAAGTTTGAACATGTTTATGCAGTGTGATTGGTGATTATTTCAAAGACCACAGCAAAACAGCTCCTCCTCACATGCAGGTTATATATTACTTAATGGCATACCAAAATGCTGTTACAGTAATCAATGGTAGGAAATACTGTACAATGAAATTCAGCTTTAGGTTTTACATAGAGAAAATATTCTTTCTCCTTTTCCTTCTCCACTTCTCAAACACATCAGGATATAAATTGTAAAAATATCAATAACTATAGTATACGTGGATACTTCTGACCACAGTGACATCCTGGTTAGTATTGAGTCACTTCTGTTGTGCCAAGACAAGCTTAATTTAGTTTTATTAGTCCCCAGTCTAACATTGTCAACTGAGGTTGCAGAAAACAAGCAAACAACCGAACAAAAATCCCTTTATTTGGATACAACTGTAGATTTCATAGCTTCATTCCAGCTAGGCTAGAACAGAATAACTACCATAGGGGTAGGTAATTTAGTAAAATATAGTCTTGTTTTAAGTTGTGAAAAAATGTTTATCAAACTAGCCTTAGAATCAAGGTGATTTTTATATTTTGTTTAGTTCTAAAGAATAAGAATAAAATCCTGTGAAAAGAAGCCACAAAAAGTGTGCAGGAGAAAACACTTGAATGAAAATTGTCAATAAATTTGATGTAGATCTGACAATAAATCTCAATTATGAGCAGAACTTAGGAAGTTTGCAGGCCACACATTTAGCTGGAATTGTATAATATACCCTCAATTTTCTTGATATGCATGCTTATCTTCTAAAAGGGGATGACCACAGCAAACATACTTCTGAAGTTAACAGCCCACATTTACATCCTCTGCCCTCACTAGCTGAGTTTGCACCTTATCAGCACAGAACTGAATATCATTTAGAGATATATTATTGTTCTGAAGCTATGCAAAGTTGTGTTTTGAACCTAAGCACTTCTTTAAAACGTCAGAGTTCAATGTGTAATGTAAAGTGTATTTATATATGGTAACTCCAGTTTTCTTCATTACACACTGTCATGTCCTTTATTTGTTGAGTCTATCAAGGGTCCTGTAATGCTGTATTTTGTGCTGCATAGCTCAACAGTCCAGTGAGTGTAATAAACAATTACATTTTTCTACTAAGTGGTGTGTTTAAGAATATTTAATTTGCTACTACTTACAGGTATTAAGGCTTCTATTAAAACATATCAATTAGCTAAAAATTATTTTCTTACTGCTTTTGTCCTTTAGTTAATGACTTTGAACTTGCTTTTAAACTCCTTAGCTCCAACAGTTAGCAGTGGAAAGGTTAAGGGTTATAATCTCCGAAGATCTGAGATGGTGTAGTGGTGAATTCTAAAGACTAGTTTTTGCTGTTGCTCAAGTAATATAATATGCACCTGCAGGTACACATCAGGTCTCCTCATGCAATTTGTAGAGACTTGCAAAAAAGGAGGTGCTGAACTTCCTAAGTCTGAGAATGGCCTTACATGATGTATGGGTGTCTTATTTCACCTAACAGTAGCTTATCTAAAAGTTGAGAAATTAGTTCATCATCTAGTTTTTTGTATAATGCTTGGGAAAAAAAGCATTTTCAAAGAGACCATATATTCTAAAATAAGAGTCACTCTTTGGCAATGTCATTGCTGAGGCAACTGTTGTAGGCTAGGGCATCAATTCAGGTGGTGAAATACAGATACATAGTGTAATTTGAGAGCTTACCTCTATGTGGTATCCCAGCAGGTCTTCCAGCTGTTATTTTAGAAGGACATGAATCTCCCACAGGTCCATGTCATATCTGCCAGTGCTGTACAGACATTTCAGGTACTTCAGTGCATCTCAAATTGCACTAAATTCCTGTATTTAGGCACCTGACTTGCTCTATAGATGTTTACTTTTAGATAGTAAAGTCATGTTGATTCTCTCCTTTTTCTGGACTCAGTTTTTCAGTCAGAATATCAAGCTGTTCAGCTCTTCTCAAAGGCAGGTACCTCCTCTTATATTCGCAAAGAAAGGTGTTGAAATTTAATAGATTTACAAATTCATTCAGATTATGAACTAATCACACAATCATAGAAAAAGTGTGCATTCCTGGAATCACAGGGTCTGAAAGAATCCCTTGCTTATATCCAAAGTTATGTCCCTTGGTTACAAAGCTTATAATGTTCTCATTCTTAAATATGTAAAAATAAAATAATAATTAAAAATCAAAACAAAACAGAAAGACAAGTGACAAAATAAAATACTTTGTGGTTAAAAATATTACAGTTAAAACCCTCAACTACTGGGGTACTTACAGCCTTCCTGCTCTTTTCTGCGAACCTTAGTTTTCCTTACTACTAGAAATGTTTACAGTAGATAATCCAAGCTTGTCTTATTTCTGTTTAATTTTATTGACAGCTCTTTGAAAGCACCCTTATTCTTTTCCCAAAATTACTCTAAACAGCTCCCTAGCTTTCTGTGGTTTGGATTCAGACCAAGAGTTTACATTCTTAGTAGGAAAAACATCACCCATATATCTTTTTTTCTCTTAAGATATATCTTCCTATCTCCCAATATAACAAGATAAATTGTTTTCTAAGTAAGGTAAACCCTACAAAGATAGTATAACCATGATTATCTTGTCTTTTAATACTTTCAGTTCGTCCTGGCTTTTCAGTGTATTATTACACAAACATCTATGAAGCTCAGTGGATTGTTCCACTATAATTTTTATCATTCGTCCTATGATTTTGTTGTGATCAACACTTTTCCGGCATTATTAGATTCTTGATCATAATTAAAAATTCTTTCCCTTTTTCATTAAATACTCTCCATCCTTGCACTCCACTTTTAAGATGAAACTGTCACGAACTAAAAATGTCTGTTTCATAATACATTGTACTGAATTACCAGCAAGATTTACCCACCTAGTTTCAGTCACTCACCAAAGGATATAACCTTTTCATCTTAGACTGCCAAAAGACAGACACCTCCTGTAGAGAGGTTTGTCTGGTTCTCTAGAATTGTTTGCAACTTTCTTTTGATTAAACAGGAAACTTGGAATTACTTTAGGCAGCTGAAATACATAGTACTTTACATAGTACATACATGCACACAGTTAATTCATATGGAGCCAGACCTAATTTTTATATCATAAACTGTATTGTTTATATGGATAACAGATGTCAAAGGACTTAGATCTGTATAAATGTTATTAATTGAATTTTGCCTGAAGTAACTTCTCAAAATAGATTTAAAGACTAATTTAAGTTGGAAAGAGTCTCTGGAGGTCATCCAGGGCTGGCTGATGAGACTTTTTTCAGCTGTCTGAGGAAAACTTCATCTACTTCTTCTTCTTGATCATGTGGTCTATTTCAGACTGTGACATCACCTGTATTAGTTTGCCTTCTGATTTTAATTTGTAAATTCTCAACTGGTTTGGCTTGTCATCCATGATAAACCAAAGCTCCAGGCATTTGAGCTAGTCCTTTTCTTTAGAGTACAAGCCCTCTTTCTCATCACATACCTGACCCCCTGCAGCCTGAGATTTCTATTGCTACATCCTCCCTCTATTAGCTCCAGAAGGCCTCCAATATGCCAGGGGCTATTACTCCAGTTAGTGCCAGAGAAGATGTCCTGTGTTGTGTGACTCCTGTTATGGCACAGATTAGCACTCCAGCATGTCCCAGGTAGAGTTTCTAGGCTATCCTCCATGCAAAGTGCTAAAATCCCTACTAGCTAATCCTGTTTCCAGGTCTCCTGAGCATTGCGACCAACACTTACTTAGGTGCTCCCCAGCAGCAGTGGAATAAGAGGTTGAATAGGATTCCTGATCCACCTGAATCAGGGATCAGTTAAAGCCAGAAAGTATAGGCAGACTCTAATTAGGAAACAGTCAACAGAAACAGAAGTACAGCTCTGTTTGCAAATATTAAACAACTGTCACATTAGTTGCTGATTCCCTGTTAGGTGTTCCTGTTCATCATGTTCCTGTAGCAGAAACCTACACAAAAACCTGTACACATAAAGCATTTTCCTTTTATGCTGTGTTTGGTTTTGGATAAAATTATTTATGTTGTCATTTTTGGACCATTTAAAATACATGATTTTGAGTACTCACTAGTCTAGAAAAAAAAATTTTCAATGCAGTTAGTCAGAAGAGACAATGTATTTGTGTAAGATCAGCATAGTGGATTAGAGTTAGAATAGAAAATTATTACAAACATACATTAAAATTCAAAGGCAAAGGTAGAGTTGCCATTTTTCATGACCCTTTCATGTTTACTTTTTGTAAAAAATGTATATGCTCAAGTTGCATAAGCATATAAACTTGTACAAAGCAATTTGTTTCTGTGCTTGAATAGTTATTGAGGAAATTTTTAAAAAATAGGTTATTTGTAGATATAACCGTTGACATTGTGTAAGGTAATCACACAGTGAAAGTAATAGAAGATTACTTAAGTGATTAAGCAGTACCAAATTTATATAATTTCTCTCAATCTACAGGAAAAATGATAAACACATGCATATCACAGAATCACACAATCGTTGATGTTGGAAGGGACTTCTGGAGATCATCTAGTTCAACCCCTCAGCAGAAAGCAGGGTTAACTGAAGCAGGTTCCTCAGAGCTGTGTCCAGTCAGGTTTTGAATATCTGCAATGATGAAGAATTCACAGCCTTTCTAGCCAACCTCTTCCAGTGTTTGATGACCCTCAGAGTAAAAAGTAAAATAAAAACATGGTGAAATGGAGTTTCCAGTGTTTCAGCTTGTGCCTAGTGCCTTTTGTCTGGCACAGGCTGGCACTAAGAAGAGTCTGGCTCCATCTTTCTTATTTCCCCCTCCATCAGGTGTTGATAAGATCCACTCTGAGCCTTCTCTTCTCCAGGCTGAACAGTCCCAGCTGTCTCAGCCTTTCCTCACAGGAGAGATGCTCCAGTCACTTAATCATCTTTATGGCCTTTTGCTGGACCAATTCCAGTACATTCATGTCTCTCTTGTACTAGGGGTCCCAGACCAGGGCACGGCACTCCAGATGTGGTTTCTCCAGTGCTGAGTAGAGGAGAAGGATCACCTCCCTTGATGTGCTGGTGGCACTGTTTCTAAGCAGCCCAGGATGCTGTCAGCCTTCTTTGCTGCAAGGCAAAAATGTTGGCTCCTGTTCAACTTCTTGTTCACCAGGACCCTTTTCTGCCAAGTTGCTTTCCAGCCAGTCAACCTGCAGCCTGTCTTGGTTATTTCTGCCCAGGTGCAGGGGAGGAATCTGCACTTTTTTGAATTTCCTGATATTCCTGTTGGCCCATTTGTCCTTCCAAAAAGGCACCACAATTATCTGGTGTATCAACCAATGCTCCCAGTCTTGTATGATCTACAAATTTACACTCTGTCCCATCAATGAGGTCATTACCAAAGACTATCAACACCTGATGTGACCCCAGCCATACCATTAGTGACTGGCCTCCAGCTGGACTTTATGCTCCTGACAGCAGTCCTTTGAACCCAGCAGTTTAGCCAGTTTTCAGTTTCTCTACTGTCCACTTATTTAGTCTGTGTTTTATCAATTTGTCAATGAGGATGTTACGGAAGACAGTGTCAAAAGCCTTGCTAATTTCAGGATAAACAGTATCCACTTCTCTTTCTTCACCCACCAAGCTAGCCATTTCATCATAGAAGGTTCTCAAGTTGGTAAAGTATGGTTTCCTCTTCATAAATCCATGCTGATTTCTCCTGATCAACTTCTTATCCTTTATATGTTTGAACAAGGTTTCCAGGATCATTTGCTTCATCAGATTCCCAGGGATCAAGGTGAAGCTGACCAGCCTGTAGTTTCCTGCAGACAGGAGTGACATTGTCTTTCTTCCAGTCCTCAGGAACCTCTTCCGATTGCTATGACTTTTCAAAGATAATTGAGACTGGTCTTGTAGTGACATTGGACAGCTCCCTCAGCACTCAAGTCCCATAAACTTGTGTCTGTCCAGTTTCTTTAAATGTTCCCTAACTTGATACTTCTATACTGATGAAAAGTCTTCTTTGCTGCAGAGTTTCCCATTGACCTTAGAGGCCTAGGATTCCTGAAGATCGGTCTTACCAGTAAAGACCAATGTGAAGAAAGCATGAAGTACCTCAGCCTCTTCCATGACCTTTGTCACCGAGTCTTCTGCCCCATTCAGCAGCAGGTCCACATTTCCCTCATCTTTGTTTTGCTGCTGATACACCTATCTAAGGTGGTGTTCTTGCCCTTCACATCCCTTGCCAGACTCTACACCAGGTGAGTTTTGGTTTTCCTGATCCCGTACCTGACCACTCAGTGTCTCTGTATTCCTCCTGGGTGAGTTAACCCTTTGTTGACCTCCTGTATGCTTCCTTTTTATGTCTCAGTTTTGCCAAGAAATCCTTGTTCATCCATGCAGGCCGCCTGCCACTTTACTTGACTTCCTGTATGTTGGGAGGAGGTAATGCTTGAAAAGCAACCATCTCTCCTGGACCCCAGTGCTTTTCAGGGCCATAGCCCCTGGGATTCTTCCCAGAAGATCCCTGAACAGGCTGAATTCTGTTCTCCTGAGAGCCAGGGTTGTGATTCTGCCCTTTCCTAATTTCCTTTCCCTCAGGGTCCTGAACTGTACCATCTCATAGTCCCTGTAGCAAGGCTGTCCCCAACCTTTACATCCCTGACCAGTTCTTCCTTGTTTGCAAGTATGTAGTCCAGGAGAGCAAGTTCTCTTATCAGCTCTTTGATCTCCTTTGGCAGGAAGTTGTCATCAATGTATTCCAAAAAACTCCTAGATCGCTTGTGCCATGCTGTGTTGCCCTTCCAGCAGATGTTAAGATGGTTAAAAGCTGAAATACTTACAATTTTACCTATTTTTTCAAATTACTTGGGTTTTTTGTGCATTATTTTATTTGTAAGCCAGGGATGTCACTTAACTTTTATTAGCATTTTGCTAATTAAAATTGGATATTATGGCCACAGTGATTATTATTTTACAGTGATAATTTTTTGCTGGTATTGAAAAGAAGCTTGTAGTGACTTGTGCACTTAAGGTTTTCTGATGCTTTCCATTCCAAAATACTCTCCTCATTATTTTTTCTGTCTGTATTCAAACTCTGTAGGTGCACATAATATAGTGTACAATGGTCCTAGACCTTTGTGTTAGTGTGGTTTTCTGTGTGTTTTGTCATTGGCTGAAAAGTAGGTTCTGATAACAAAATTAACTGCTGATTTTCACAGAAAAAATATTTTGTATGGATGCATTTGGGACAACATTAGAAGTTTCAAATTTACTTTATGAATTCAGACAATACCCCAAAATGGTCAATTCATTGACATATTATACAGTCTAGTTCTGTTGAATGGAAATACAAGGTTTTTTGTAACTTTGTTTCTGATTCTAATTTATAATAGCAAGGATTTCACCCAGTAATATGCCTAATCTGGGCACGTAATTGCATGAAGTTTTCCCTGTCTTTCATTAAAGTCTATCTGCTGGTCGGATTCCATTATCCCAGCACTTGTGTTTGCAGTGGAAGATGTAGCTGTCATTTCTTCATATATCTTCTATAGCTAAACTATGTGAAAATCAGAATTTTGAAATGGAAGTAGAATGTGAGAAAAGATTTCACTCTGATAAAGTTTGCTGATAGACATTATATCAGCAGTAACATACTGATTTCTATCTTTAGCTCTGAGGAGATAATCCGTTACTTTGACAATTCAGTCTCAGTTCTAGGAATAGATGACATCACTGTCTTTGTAATCAATTGACATTTTCACTAGCTGCCTAGGAAGGACTAACACATTTGTGATGCAAAAAAGAAAATTAAGAATACTTTTAACTCTTATAAAATCTGAAGATGGAAGCATTAGGAAGGGACTAAAGCCAAATGATTTATTAATGATGGCAAAATTTTGATTGTGACAGTTATTGCTTGTATGCCTAGGTATAGACAGCTCTGCTACTTCATACTGCTTGTTAAATTTATCACCATTTTCCAATAAAAGATTTGGCTATAATTTTTCCTAAATCTCATTTTGGGGTTACATATTTTAATTTACATCAAGCTGAGAACTCTGAAAGTTTTGGAAATAAGGGATTGTCTTCTGACATTGACTTTCTCAATGTCTAAGTAACCGGCAGAAGAGAGAGACATGGCAGAAGAAGGGTACAGAGTTGTTACCTATGGAGTTTATCAAGAAATGGTGTTCAGACTGATTAATACATTCTTTTATAATTGTGACAGAAAACATCTAAGCATACAGTTCAGTTCTGGACTGCAGATACATAAGCTGTAGGTGCTTACATGTAGACATAGAAATGACTGTGTCAATATGAAAGGAAGATGTCTATATATCTTTGAACTGTAGTTATTGGAGAAACAGGCCTTGATTCAAGTGCCCACACATAAACATCTGGTACCATTTGAGATATTCTGAAATACCTTGTGTGGTTTCAGCTGTGACTCAGGAAATCTGGATTTTCGGTACAACTTGTGTATCTACTAATCCTGTACAGGGGTCTCAGATACATTTAAGTGGACAGCTTAATCAACCATTCCTTTTGATCAGATGGAGAAGATCTGTAAGGATGATCAGAGAAATTAAGAACATTGTATGTTGCATTGTATAAGCAACATTTAAAGATACTGCTTAGTGCCTATGCACACCCATTAAGCAAGCCAGCCTCTTCAAAGATATAATCTATTGTTTTAGTGTATATGCTAAGATATTCAGTATCATTATATAGATATTTTTCCATTTCAGATATCTAGGTGTGTGTTTGTATATATATTTAAACTGTAAACATACACACACACACATGTAACATATACAAAACTGAGAGGAGGTATTGTTTCTTTCTGTAAAGTAACAAAGAAGGTAAGCTGCAGGGATAATGTAAAATTAAGCCAAAGGACAGTACTGTGGTAAAACTGGATAGGAATATGTTTTTTTAAAAACTGTTATTAATTTGTTTTGTTTATGTTACACAACATATGATGTAGATATTTTTTTTTTTTAAATTCAAACAAGTTTTCTCAAAACTTATTCTTAATTCTAATGGCAATGCTAAACAATTTTTGACCTTGAGTATTCAAATATCTAATTTCCACTGAAATCAATAAAAGTCATGTTCCCATATATCTGATGCACTTATATGTTTGAGGAATGTAGGTGGGAACTGAAGCCCAGAGGCTACAGAGTGGGAATCGTAGTATCGCTTTATCTCAGAGACTTGTGAAAGGCGATTTATTGATGTTTATGAAACACTCAGATGCTAAAGTGGGTGCTATAAAGATCCATAAGAAAATTAATAGTCCTGTCTTTAAACAAGACTTTAAATAGTGTAGATAAACAATAATGCTTGTGGCCAGCTATAGAGTAGTGAAAAGAAAATATGATAGCTTCTTATTAAACAATCATAATCCAGCCTGCATATGAATAGAAGCATATCTTCTGTTGGGGAGGGGTATAAGAATAGGTGGTCATGTGATTAAAGCATGAACTATACTGCATGTATGTCAGGCAGAACAATTAAATTTTGTGTGTTCTAAATTCCGGCATTTTCTAATGCTTCAGTGTGTGAAAGAACGACCTCAATGGCATTCTTTTTCAATAAAGGCTTACTTTGTCTTTGTGTTGCATATGCACACCGGAGGCTCTCAGGATTTTGGATGACTAGGATCCTTGGATAAGACCTTAAGAAAGAACTATTGCTTTAGAAGTCTCACTGTTAAAGGCACAAAATCAACAGGATACATGAAACATGAAAGGGCATCTTATTACTATGTGCGCCATGATTCTTGTTATTTTGTCCTTTCCTGTTAAGAAATAAGTAATTTTAACAGACATTATAGATCAAAATATAGTGCTATAAACTGTGTAAAAATAATTCACAGGTTTTTAGGTTCATATTCAGCAAAGTACTGAATCATCCATTAATATATTAACCTATACAGTTTTCAGAATCTGAACCTTAGATTTGAAAACTCAAGTGGTTAAACAATAACATATCATGATGTGTTTCTTATTTGTAGATCAACATATATTTTGGAGAAAAACATTTGAAAAGCAAAGTGGTTAAACTTAGAAAAATAATTCTCCCTAGGAATAAGTTGAAAGCAAAACCAAGAAAAGCAGAGAGATAATTTATCAAACAGTAAGAGCAAAAGAGACAGAATCTATAGAGAGGGGCAGTTAAGTACTTTCCAATCATTTTTACTAAAAATTTAAACAAATTTTGGTAAGAATTCTAAGTGGAATTTGCGAGTAAACATAATGCAGTTATACACACATATTTATTATCTTTTTTTTTTTTTAAAAGTACTTACTTTCTAACCAGCAGTCCAACCACAATCAAGTTATTGACTGATTCCTTGTTACTATTTCCCTTTATTTTATTTCATCATCTTAAAATTGTATAAGCAGCAGTGTTTCATATTATGCCTTCAAGAGTTATATGTTTTGAATAACAGTGTTCAGAATACATAACTATGAACACAGGGAACTGAGAAACTTTTACTGCTTTTATCTTTACATATTCACAAGAGATAAAACCTGTGCACAGAGAAGAAAGAAAAGAAGAGGTAACATATTATATTTATTAGACTGTCTTGCTTGATTTCTTTCTCTCTTTAATGTGCTGGAGGAACTCTGGTTGCAATGTTATGCCTTGTCGTGTTTTATTAGCCAGAGGTTTCTAATTATGTTTTCTCTTCTTTAAAGCTGTAATCAGTTGATATAATATTTATTTTTCAGTTCTTCACTAGATTTTTCCAGGCTAAGGGAAGTGTCATTTTTATGTTTCAAAGACACTGGTAAAAAAAAAAAATCATTTATTAAAAAAATCACTTAATTTTCTATACAAATTTTTATTTAATAAGACACACACATACCCAATTTTTTAATCATAAATCCTGTTGCCACTTAAATTGGTGTTAAGTCAGGAGTAATACCATTGGTATGTGTGGTTTTACCTTCTGTCAGCTAACCAAAGCTAAGGTTGCACTTTTCAGGATCAGACTCTTCCTTGATTCTTAGGTGTCAAACAGCAATGATCAATGCAGTTTATTGAGATCTGTTCAAATGTATTTCTATGTAATCTGCATGGCCTTATTAGCTTTGATGGTAATTCATTACAGCACTTTTTTTAACAACACTCTCCATTGAGTACTAGTGTTTTGCACCATCTATAGACATTCTATTACAAATATAATTCAAATTGTCAGTTCTGTTTTTCAAGAACCACGGTTTTGGATGAGTTTAATTAAAAGATGATGTTCATATCCCTAAATAGGAATTCTACCAACATAAAAACTAAAATACAGTTAGCTGGTTTCCTTAATCCTAGATCCTACAGCTAGAATCCACCTGTGGAATAAATAAGTAACGTGGCAGTTTCAAAAATTACTGTTAAATAAGTCGGTATAAAATATTTAGCAGACCTTAAAATCAAAGCACCAGACTGAGTTCACTATTGACAGTAAAAGGGTAAACATTTTTTTTTCCCCTGCTGATGTTGTGAAGTCCTGAGCAATGAAAAGAAAGCAAATAAAGTACCAGTGGAAGCGGTTCCTTATAAATGTGAAATGATTGTCCTTTCAAACTGTACATTTAAGAAATCATGAAAGGTTATTCAGTCAATGAATAATTAAAGTGTTCCCTTAAAAGTGAAATAGCTAGACTTTCCATATTGTTTCCACAGTTCCTGATATTCCTTTTGATTACAACCTTTAGAAAATGATTATTGATTCCCAGGAATGCCCACTTCAGAGTAAGTATCTATTTTATCACAAGAAATAGTGCTTTAGAGAATTATTGGAATAAGCTGGCCATACTTTAAAACATGCTGCTGAAGAAAGCGGTACAGTCATTGTTAGCAAAATTACCATTTGTGCTGAAATTGTGTGAAACATTAATACAGCAGTGAAATATCCTGCAGCTTGCTTAATTAAGTGTGGAACATTCTTAGTTCATGCTGCAGAACTGCAGGATTCTCATACAGATAGGATGGCATGTCTCTCATTAAACATCTACTGAAAGATAAATACTGAATTTTATGGTGGTTTGTGACTGTGTTACGAGAAACATTTTGAAATCTTTTAGAAGTACCTGTACAAGAACATACTGGTACTAAATACACCATTTAAACCTATTAATGGAGTGCTTCTTCAACACCACTAAATAAATCTAAAATATTATAACAAATTAGTCAATGGACTGGAAGAATTAGGAATTAGGACTTGCATTATTAATTAAAACCTGTCAGTCTGAGTTTTTGAGGATTTATTTTTTTTATTTTCTGAAGTGTATTACATGCATTATTTGCTATGAATTCTTAGTATTTGCCATTAATTTATCCCTTTGTCAAAAAAAACCCCTAACAAACAACAAAAAAACCCCGAGACAAATAAATGCAGACATTGTTTCAAGCATGGGAAAGGTAAATGGAGGAAAGGCCAAACACTTTGAAATTCTTAAAAGTTCTGGGTTTTTCAAAAACTGTATGCACATATTTACTTTATGGACTGTGAATAGGATTAAGAGCAACTCTGGGGGCATGAAGTGTAGCAAAAGTATGAGTCTTGAAAGATACAAGTTTTAGTACTTTTTAAATTAATCTGGGAAGTAATTTCTAGATATACTGGATATAATTTCCCTATTCTATTCCTTAATGGTTTTTTTTTTTTTTTTTTTTAATTCTGTAGTATATTAATGTATTGACCTAATGCACATTTGTTTCAATGGTAATTGCTTTTTATAAAAATATGTTTTTATTTCTTCTATTTTATGATTAAATGTAGCAGATAATGCAATATTCTGTTTGTCAAAGTAATGGTCAGCTAGTAGGTTTCTCTTTGTGCTTTCTGGATAACATATAATTCCTAGGGGAGGAACTCAAATGGTGTGGAAACTCTTCAATATGCTCTTTATGAGCAGCTGGCTACTTTATTAAATATCGTGTGATTGCAGAAGAATACCACCATAGCTAGCTGTGTAACTGAAAAGAGACATTTATTTTTGTAGTCTTGGATCCAAATGCTTAAATGTTATTGAATGAACAAAGACTGCTTAACAGTTTGAATGCAGTTGAGTTTATGCCATCTCTTTATCTATGGATTTTGCAGCATATTGTGAAATTATCTTTAAATATGTATGCCTATACATTAGTTTATCAGAAGGAGCTACAGGATGACTGGCTATCTGGAAAAGATGCTCCAGAATGAACTTAATCTAATTAGTTTATTGAAGAAAAAAAAAAAAGGAGATTTATTGATAATTCATAATATAATACAAGGAAAATCCTAGCCTTTTAAGGAATAGGAAGATTCTGTGGCTGCCTTTTAAACATATTCAAACTAGAGGAAAGATGTAGTTATTTAACTATGGAAATAAGTAGATCTTAGAATTTTTTTTTTTCAAGGAATGCAGTGAATTATAAATTTCTCTAGAGGTTTTAGCTGATCATCCACAAATTATCAGGTATCATCTGGAGAAATTACATGGTTTTTGAAAGAGATCAGAATAATAAATGTAGTTATCTTTTCTGGACTTCATATGAAGGACTTTCATATCCTTTAATGGCTACAACTGTTATCATGGTTGAAATTATACTAAACACCATATCAGTAGAGGTTTGAATGAATTTGTTCCTTTACACTGAAGGGATAAAAGGATTATTATTATTGAAAACCACACAGCAAGCATGTTAGACCACACACACACAAAAAAAAAATTCTTTTTTTTAATTTCACCTGAAAGCCTTACCTCAATATTTCCCATAATTGTAGAAGTTGATCACTTAGAAAAATGGAATGCAAGCCCCTTGTGAATCCTTTCATTTGGAGCTAAGAATCCTAAGAGTATTTTTTTTTTCTTCTTCCAGTCTCTAATTAACAGTAAACTCAACTGTATTTGTCAGTGTATATCTGCTCACATTGTTTTATATTGTTCATTGTTTTATGGTTTGCTGATCTATAAACATGTTTGGTGTTGATTTCTTAGGTAGCAGAGTGAGTATTTTAATGACACTTACCTAAATGAACTGATTCATGGTAGCTCATGATGTTGAGCTTGGGGTCAGAAGATCTTTAAGAAGAGAAACAATCCAAAACCAGCAAATTTAGTACTGTTTTTTCTGTGCAGCACTGCGTAGTTCACTGTAGATGTTCTTAGCAGGTTTCCCTGAAGTCTGGTTAGTCTTTTCCTGTGAATTACAGTCCAGAATTTAACTAATAATTTCTTTGTGGAGAATTGGAACTCCTACTTGGATGTTATATACCAAATACAAACTTTTTCTTAAGTTATGAAAGTTTTGAATTTTTTTTTAAGTCATAATGAAAGTTTTTTATGTTGTAATACTGGTCAATTTTTCATCCTAAAACATAATGAACTCTGTTTCTAAAGTTTTCATCTTTAATAATTAGCCACAAAGCTCTTAATTTTCAAATTGGCTCGGACATGGCATATATTATATACACAAGTGGGGGAGCTATCAAGTACTTTCTAATACAGTTTACATAGAAATGTCAAAAATGCTAGGTCTTGCGATACATAAGGCTTTGTAGAGATGGGAAAGTAGGATTTAGTTTGTTTTACACCACAAAAAAGTTTTCAGCATTCGTCTCATGGCCCAAAGGGCAGGAGTCACTGTGCTAGATCCCTTCAACAGAGAGTGACAGATAAAAACATAACTGTTTCAGAAAATAAGCTTTCAAAAAAAAAAAAAAAAGGCTGGAAAAATATTTTAATTACTAATAACTTTATAAATACCAATAAACTCTAATCTTAAATATTTTAATTCTATTTTTAAGAGTGTAAGTTATTTAAAATCCTTAAAAGGATCGGCTGTCTTTTAACTAATGCAGAGATTCTGTTTTCCCATAACACTTAATTAAAATATATCTGCAAGTGAAAAATGAAAACCATGGAATATTAAAATACTGTAAATAAACCTACACTAATGTACTTAGTATCTGATTTTGATACCACACGAGATTAGTACAAAGGAAGTCTAATATATAATACTAATAATAAAATTAGATACCTAAGAGAAATGTAATATTTATAGCCATTAACAAAAAGTGCCTTTTCATATGAAGAACTTTAAATGCTGAGCTATTTACTTAAGATATTGATGCAAATTATGATGACTTACAGTTGCTTTGTTCTAGGAATCAATATGAGAAATGCAGTGAATAAGATTAATGATTTTTTTACCTTGGATTTATCCATAGTACACCTTAACTCTTTATATCTATCTAGTAACCTTTGAATTACAAAACTGTTTCTATAGAGAATGCTGACAGTGATTGAACCATTAGGCATGATTTGGTATGACCTCAGTTATGAATAAATCTCACCATTAACAAAATGTAGCATGCAATATATCACAAAAAAAAACAGTAGCAGAGAATAATCATAATACTGGTGTTATGACACTTACTAGCATCTCCAGATGTTCTTGGAAGATATGTTTCAAAATCTGTTTAGTCAACAGAAATGGACATTTGCTGACTTTCAGTGGTCTTTGGATCAGGCTCAAAAGCTGAGGAGGGCTTTGAATCTCACAGCCTTACTTCAGCAATCGTTACTGTTATTGTTACTGTTACTGCATATGCACATTAGTTTTGTTCAATGTACAGCTTTCCAGTACTTGTTATGGCATTCCTCCAGTGAACCTGAATATCAAATTTAAATTTTTTGAGCAAAAAATGTGGCTGGGGAACCTTTGTCTTGATAAGAATAAAAAAATAAAAAATAATTTAAAAAAACAGGTTTGTCTGAAACATATTTAGAAAGCAAATACTAGTAGATAAGTTGTCTTCAAATGTTCTAAGATAAAGAGGTGCAATAGGAGATAGTTTAGACAAAGAATCTTGCAGATAAAACTGAGGAATACTTTTGAGGGAAGGGAAGCAATAGAAGCTATGCTTTTGTTTGAAAACAAAACAAAAGAAAACAAAATTAAAATCTCAGCTAATGCTATGTAAGTCATATGAACTGACACATCTGACTTTAGTTAAGAAAATTCATGTTATGAGAGGTCTTGTATTTTGTAAGCTCCATAGAGGTAAATTGACATTTTAACTGAAAAGGTCAGATTAAAAATCATATCAGTGACATGGCTCCAAGAATACAAGTCAATTAGATTTGTACTTGACATACCAGCGCATAGAAATCTGAGACAAAATGTAATTCTGGAAGACAGTTTGCTATCTACTTGCATACCAGAAAGAAAATTAAAATGAAGTATATTTCATTGCTTAACCTTATACAAAAGGAAACTTAAGCTACTGCTGACATTTTGCTTCTAGTTGAAATGCATTTTAGTGAAGACAGAATTGTGTGACTGAACTGATAAAATTCAAATTCTTCACACATAAAAAATTTAATTGCATTTGGATTACCCGAGTAACATACACTGTATGACTATGTCTACTTTTATCTTTTTAAGATAGCTTCTCAATTACTTCAGCAGTTTCTATGGTGTCTCTTAAATGGAAAATGAAGAATAAGAGGAATTGTCTCAAAGTTAAAGAAATGAGGTAACAAACACTTGTAGGCAAATAATATCCTTGGAAAGGTGTATGATTTGACAATATCTATATGCATATTTTCATATTACAAAATGCAGATAATCTTACCTGAGAATCCAGTTTATTAATGCAGATAAACCTTTTGTTGAGAATTAATATAAGCTTTTCTCCTTCTTTCACCCTACAAACTAGACAAAATATCCATTCTTTAAATGAGGAGATATTCCTCTAGATCTTAACAGATGTATGTGAAAGCTGTATAACTGCATTCTTTTCTGGGTCTCCAAATTGCTATATTAAATGAGATTGCCTCAGATCTCAGATTTATAAGCTTCCCATTTATGAAATTGATTCCTCATCAATTTCTTTCTCCTCAAAGCTTTTTTTTTCTATTTTTCCAAAAATTCTATGACAAATTGTTGTCATAGAATGGTAGCAAAAATATGTTAATATCACGTTGAAATTAAATAAATCTATGATCACCAATTCTTTCTCAATGTTCGTTAAACTTGTGTTCTTACTTAAAATAGAACTGAAACTAGTGTTTTCTTCTCCATTTTATTCACTTTATCTTCCTGTACCGTAGATGTTACAGACATAAACAATTCGTAGTATGACATAATATTGAATAACAGTGTAATGTCTTGTAGAGATTTATAAAGAATCAGTGTTCTACCCACTACCTCTATATTTGGAATGTGTTTTCAACAGCATGTTTGTATTATATCATTCTTACTTCATCTTGTAGATAATCTGATTTAAACTACTTTGCACTCACATTGTCAAAATTCTGTTATTTAGGGTAAGGCTCATCTATAATAATCCCCCTTTGTCTTTGGTTATTACAACTTGCTTCTACTGGGACTTTTTGCTTTCCTGCTAATACCTTTACCCTGGGACAACACTTTTATTCAGCTTCACTGGCATTTATTTGCCACCTCAAAGTTACCAAATAAGTCCTCAAGCACTAAAAAAAAAAATAAATCTGCCCCTCTGGTTTTCAGTTAGCACATAGCTGAAAATTAGAAGTAATATACCTAGACAAAATATGGATATGCACTAGACAATGAGAATGATCACTTCATTGCTTCCAAAGAAAAACCACCACCAACAAAAAAAAAGCTTGCTGATTGACTTTGTGCCCTATATTTTCTTACCCACTACAAATGGCAGGATCACAGCTGTTTGAATTCTGTTTGCATTACTTGACTGAAGAACAGAAGAAAGAAAAAAAAAAAAAGGCTGGGCAATACCTGTGTCTTTGTAGAAATCAATGGCATCTATAACTTAGCTGTAAGTGATTAACAAGGTCTGCAGTGGTTTTGCCACAAGTTTGTCATCCTCCTGAGAAGAAACCATTTGAGCAGTGGATTCTCTTCACTTCAGATGGCTTAAAGTGAAACATCTCTCTCTGAGTTACTAGTCCTAGTCTTCTGTACTGTGAACAGAGAGATACTCCTGCAGAAGATAGTTCAAGAGAACTATGTTAGTTGGTTACATCATAGTGAGAGAGAAGCAAAACAGATTTCATTAACTAACATACGTTCTTTAACGTGGTAGTATGGCTTTCATGCTTCCAGGGTATGGTACTCAGAGAGGCAGGAGTGGGACTGATAACAATGGAGTTTTATCAACAGATAATTTGTTTCCAGTGCACATTATATTTATTCAGTCTTTCATTGTTAACACTACAGCAGAACAAGACAGTCACTTTTAGAAGTCTTTCAAAAAACCCCAATAACTTAATTTCTGATAGAGATAGAAATGACTTCTCCATAATGAAGAAGTCTTTGGAGAGTCTGCTTCAATATCAGTATGTCTTGTACTTCCAGATACCTTATTTAGTTACATCACCTGTATTGTAAAATACCCAAAGACTGTGTGCTATTAATATTTTTATCAGAGAAGGAAGAAAAAAGAGCAAAGCTTATGCAGATTTTTTTTTTTTTCCCCTTCCTGGGAATTTTACTAGGAGAATATAATTAGTGTATTTACTCATCTACTACTGTTATCTACTTCTGAAAATACATTTTATATTGTTCACTGATACATGCAGCATGCTCTAGAAAACATTTCAGGGTCCAGTCAGAAAATATAACTATGCACGTAACCAACTTGATGTAGCTCTTCTGGGCATTAGGTTAGTTGTGGCACATGAAACAACCAAAGGAGAATGCACAGTGAATGGACATTGATTTCTGTTTTGAACCTATCTCTTGCTGGGAGTAAAGAAGATAAAGTAAGGTATATAGGAATAGAAAAGAATGCAGAAACAGCTTAACTGGAAAAATTAGGTAAAACAGGACCAAGCAGAAGAGATATGTGGTCTGCTATAAGCTGTAGTGAGAATGTACAAGTTATTTTGAAGAGTTAGAAAATTTTGGAGAGGTTCTCATAGTTATAGTTACTAATCTCTTAAAAGATGCTGAACTGCAGACCACAACAAAGAAAAATCTGTAGATGTCATCACAACTAGAAATAGTCTGCTGCTTCCATCAGGCTGTTTCTGAACTTTAGTTTCAAAAGGACTAGTTATTCCAACAATTTCCTCTGGGACAAATGACATTAACAGCTAGTCAAGAAGAGGATAGCTGTATGATGTTGCACTGCGATTGATACCTCTTCCAGTACAAGCTACTTTACAATGGGTTTTCTCAGAAACTTGAGATCACCTGTGGTGAGCAGGGGAAGTTCCATTCTGTTACATAGAGATTTATTCTGGCTTTGCTGTTCTCATTTCAGTGTTTTGTGATCTAAACCCACCTTAATCTGTATAAAGTTTTATAACATTATATATATTGTATAATATGTATTTAAAAATTTTATAGGTATATATTTCACATTTTGTAATGTTTTAGCCAGGGAGGGAAATAATTAATCGAGTGTCATAGTAAATGCACATTTGACTCAGGTCTAGAGAATTGTGCCTAGTCTTTAAGAGAAATTAAAATGGGAAAAAACAAATCTTATCATCACTTACCAGTACAAGGGTGTCCTGTTTTCAGCAGGGATAGAGTTAATTTCCTTCCTAGTAGCTGGTACAGTGCTGTGTTTTGGATTTAGGATGAGAACAAAGTTGATAGCACACCAATGTTTTAGTTGTTGCTAGGTAATGCTTACACTAGCCAAGGACTTTTTAGTTTTCCATGCTCTACCGACTGAGCAGGCTGGAGGTGCACAAGAAGCTGGGAGGGGCCACAGCCAAACTGGCCAAAGGGACATTCCATACCATGTGACGTCATGCTCAGTACATAAACTGGGGAAAACTGGCCGGGGGGGCCGCTGCTCGGGGACTGGCTGGGCATCGGTCCGCGGGTGGTGAGCAATTGTACTGTGCATCACTTGCTTTGTGTATTATTATTATTATTATTATTATTATTATTATTATTATTATTATTATTATTATTATTTTATTTCAATTATTAAACTGTTTTTATCTCAACCCATGAGTTTTTCTAACTTGTGCTCTTCCAATTCTCTCCCCCATCCCACTGGGGTGGGGGGGGAGTGAGCGAGTGGCTGTGTGGTGCTCAGTTGCTGACTGAGGTTAAACCATGACAAAGAGACATCTCCAGATTTTAGCAGGAGGAAAGGCTCTTTCTTTTCTTTTTGCCTCTATCATGAACTTACTCATTTGTTTTGATAGAAATTTTGTAGCATGAATGACTTAATGAGCTGTTTTACAGAATCAAAATGCTAAAAACTTCTTTGTTATACATAATAAATGGCAGTTCAGGATTTATGTAAGATAGGGGTCAATCCGGGGCAAATCTCTGATGGGTTAGTTTCAAAATAATCACTGAGCTTTAGCCATTTTTAGCTATGGCAGATATGTTTTAAAATGCACTGTATGAATCAGCAATGTCTATGTACACCACATCAATCAGCCCAGAGGCTCAAAAGTCAAAATTGTTGTTCGATGTTTACACAGACAATCAAATAAGAAATGTACTTACTGTACTAATGGGCTTAATCTAAACTTCACTATTAAGAAGTCACACAATCTCATATAGCCTGGGGAGACACTAAACTGTAATATAAATACTTGCTTTATAAATGTAGTCACTGATGAATAATAGAAGTATAGCAGAGTAAATATTATGAAACAATATATTGTGTATCATAAAAACAAGAAGGTCTCTGTCTTATCTAAAATAGCCCGAAAGTGAATTGATTTAATGAGTTTCAGAAGTTAAAACAACTGTGTATTTTAATAAATAATCAGAAGAGTTCATAGAATATACGTATGGCATGTATGTATAAAAGAGCAACCATCATGAGACCCTTGCAGTTAATAACGAAACTGTTATGGCTATCTTGCGGTTTAACCCCGGTAGGCAGCTAAGCACCACACAGCCACTTGCTCACTCCCCCCACCAGTGGGATGGGGAAGAGGATCAGAAGAGTAAAAGTGCAAAAACTCGTCGGTTGAGATAAAGACAGTTTAATAGCTAAAAAAAAGTTGCATGTGCATGTAAAGCAAAATAAGGAATTCACTGCTTCCCATCAGCAGGCAGGTGTTTAGCCATCATGCATAACTGTTACTCAGAAACTCAAACACCATCACTCCCAACATGTCCCCCCCCCTTCCTTCTTCTTCCCCCAGCTTTTATTGCTGAGTATGACGTCATATGGTATGGGATATCCCTTTGGTCCGTTGGGGTCAGCTGTCCCAGCTGTGTGCCCTCCCAAGTTCTTATGCACCCTCAGCCTACTGCTGGTGGGGTGGTGTGAAGAGCAGAAAAGGCCTTGACACTGTGTAAGCACTGCTCAGCAGCAGCTAAACCATTGGTGTGTTATCAACACTGTTTTGGTCACAAATCCAAAACACAGCATCATGTGAGCTACTATGAAGAAAATTAACTCTATCCCAACCAAAACCAGTACAGGCTGGAAGGATATAATTAATCAGAAAGACATGCTGTTATTATATACATTCAAAATTCACATATACATACTTCACAGTAATTTTCAAGTTGTTTGCTAGCTCCATCTCTACTCCAGTCCAGCTTAAAGTGAGACAGTTCCAAGACAGATGCTGTTCTGTTGCATTACTTCAGTAATGATTCATCACTGAAAACAAATCTAGAACATCTTCAGCTATAGGTTACATAGCCTGCACTCTGTATCTCATGGCACAAGCCTCTGCCATGCTGGCATGGTACATATTTTCACTGAGAGAAGTTCACATTAATTTAATTCAATTCCCTTATTGTCTCTGATACATTTTCCTACTTTGCTTTTCATGTACATGTTCTCCTTCCCTCTCTATATGCTTCCTTTGGGTCTAGTGTTTAGCTTTCTTCTATAAGCAACTATAGTCTTTCATGCCACTCGGTCTTGAGCATAGTACAGGTGATACAAGCATTTATTTTAAAAGAGAGATAGGATGGCTGTAGTTACACCTAAATAACAAGAAGTAGTCACTAATTTTCTCAATTCTGTTTTGGTAACTCTTATCTGCGTCATTTTTTTGGAACCTGATACAGAAGTACATTACCTTCATTATGCTGTAAACTAACCCTTTCTTTGGTGATTGCCTATTTAACTAGAGTTAATTTTGATGAAATGACAAAAGCAAACTACAGCACTAAGTTTCTCCCTTCACTATTTTTTATGCCATGTTCAACATTGGTTTAACACTGTTGATTTCAAATACATGACAGTAATGGTGAATTAGGTTTATTATTCTGAATAGCTATTTGAGACTGGAAAAACTGTACCACATGACTTTCAAAATCAGATCTAGAAGGATTAGATTGTTAAGCAAAATAGAGAGCAATTTCCATGTGTGCATTCAGTGAAGGCAGAAAGTCAAAGAGCTCTGTTTAGCTGGCTCTTAAGTGTAACCTTTAAATCTGCTGAGACTGTAAGGTGCAATATTAGATTTACTGTTATGTTCTAAGAAGCTTTGTCTGTATTTCTAAATTTCTCATGCAACAAACTGGTTTGATCCAATAGACACAATTATACACCTGAGAACTCTCTGTCTGATGATTTGGAGAGCTGCTCATGCAGAGCATCCAAATAATCAGAAATATATATCACTGAAGTATATTCCTGCTCCTTGACAGGTAAAATCTGCAGCATGAGAGATCCTCTTAATTCAGCATAATGAGGTCTTCCACGCATTACCTACCTCATATCCAGGCTCTTAAAGCCACTTGCTTTTTGAGCATTTCCTGATACTAATGATCTAATCCAACCAGTAAAATCTGCTTAACTCCTTGGTGCCAGAGGGATAAACCTGTCAGGAGACACAGATCCAAAGAAAAATTCCGTGATCTCCCAGTTACATATTACAGAACTTAGTTTTCAGTTATACAATCCCAAATAGAACCTGCTACCCAAAGGTGGTGTCTTGAGGTTCTCTGCTGAATGTTGAATGCCTCAGAGATAGAACATGAAAAAATCTCTGTCTGCTGATTGTGGAAACAATCTAGAGCTATCCAAAGGGAAGACCTAAATACAGTGGTGTGTCTGCACTCCCATCTTTCTCTAGAGCTCAGGGGCTTGAATCAGGTATACAAGGAGAGAATATCTGTTCACTTGCATACCAAATACACTTACAATTACTAACTGAAGGAGTTAAGCAAGGCTGTTTCTAAAATGTGATTTCTGAAGAAGACAGCAGTGGTTTCTTATTGTGTATCAACTCAGCATTTGAAATGACCATGCTCGAAAGGAATATATATAGGTCTCCACCAGTTGAAAAGAAGCACATTTCCAAGGGCAAATTACAGGATGTGTCATACTCAGAAAAAAGAAAACAATCCCCCCCCCCCTCAAACCACCAACAATAACAAAAAAAAAAACAAACCAAATTTGAAAATCTTAAGTCACTCTACCTTCCTTACAGAAAGATTGCAACTAGGGAGAAAGAATTAAAAGATTAGTAAAGAAAAAAAGTAATCATAATTTAGCACACATAGGTTCAGCTACAAATTTGAGACACCCATGACTAAGAAAAGGCCAAGAATTCACTTGCCTAGAAATAGGTGCCACTTGGTAGATCCTAAGGTATGTCACCTGGTCTCTTGTTTTCATTTCAGTAGAGCCAGGAGTGTTCCATAGGTGCCTGTGACTACATGTGGATAGGTATCTAATCTTCCATTAAGAAGCCAGGATCATGATCTCTGGTCAGTCACTGGAACAGGTTCCCAGGGAAGTGTTCACAGCACCAAGCCTGTCAGAGTTCAAGGAACATCTGGATGACGCTCTTAGTCATATGGTTTAGTTTTAGCTAGTCCTGCAAAGAGCAGGAAGTTGGACTCGATGATCCTTATGGGTCCCTTCCAACTTGAGATATTCTATGATTCTCTGATTCTATGATCTAATTGCCTAAATATAGGTGATTAGTGCCCTTTGAGGCTCCCTAAGTATCTGGAGCATCCACATGGGATTGGAATACATCATACCAGAGAAAGCTGTGCCTCCTGGAGTGTCAGCTGGAGGCCAGGTAAGGAGGGATGCAGTAGATCATCTAAAATGCCACAAACTTCTACAAAGGAACAGCTGAATTGAGTCTTTTACCAAAGTAATCACTAGGGGTATGGACACCTGAATCTTGGTGTCCATGATCTGAAGATAAATCACAGGAATCTGCTGTTTTCTCAGATAGGCTGTACTCAGCTGAAAAAGGGAAAATATTGTATTCTTTGACCTGGCCCCATGGAACTGTTAACGAATCTAAATTATACTTCCTTCTTTTTTTTTTTTTTTTTTTTAATTGTTATTGCTAATTTAAAATATTAGCCATAAAACATTCATTAGAAAAGGGCTGAAAAATTTAGGCTTCCTCCTTTTCTATTGTTAGTGCTTCAACCATGGGGCAGCAGTGGCATATTCTCTGGGGAGACCTTATTGTGGCCTTTCAGTACTTAAAGGAGGCTTATAAGAAAGACAGAGAAAGACTTTTTATCAGGACCCATAGTCACAGGACAAGGGGCAACAGTTTTAAACTGAAAGAGGGTACATTTAGATTGGCTATAAAGAAGAAATTTTTTTATGGTGAGGGTGGTGAGACTGGAACAGGTTAGCTGGAGAAGTTGTGGGTGCCCCATCATTGGAAGTGGTCAAGGTCAGGTACGATGGGGCTTTAAGCAATCTGATCTAGTGAAAGATGTCCCTGTTCATGGCAAGGAGTTGGACTAGATGATCTTTAAAAGCATTAAAACCCAAAGCATTCTATTATTCTATGATTCTTCCTTGCTCAGTTAGTTCTTTTTGCCTAAATAAATTTTTTTGGGGAGCAAAAAAAATTTTGTTTTGGGAGCAAAAAACTTTAGACATATTAGTCCTACAGGTGAATGAACATGGAAAAGTACTTCCCACTTCTACAGCTATATATTTTTTTTTTTTTAAATATCCTTTCAACCTTTATAATTTCTCTGACATATGGAAGGAAACAAAAAAGATCATACCAGTTATTTTCCTTTGTGATTTATTTTTCCATTCTGATATTAGTGCAGATAAAGATGGACTGTTCTTTGGACAGTAAGTTTTCTCTTAGATTTCTGTATCTCTAATTTTGCATTTAAATTAAGGATTTAAGCTTCAGCTTTGTAAGAAAATTTGTCTTTAAGATGGAAATTCCAGGAATTGCTAATTTTTCTGTTGTTCTTTTCTCCTTTGATAATAGAAAGCTTTTAGCAGTATGTGCTAAAGGATGTCTTCAGGAATCCCAGGTTCCAGAGACCAGGGGAAAGGTTGGAGCAAGGAAAATATGCCCTTGGTAGGTACACCCTGGGGGTCCTGGTAGACACCAAGATGAACATTAGACAGCAGTGTGCTCTTGCTGGGCTGCATTAGGCAAAGCATTGCCAGCATGTTGAGGGAGGTGATCGTTCTCCTTTACTCAGCACTGGTGAGGCCACATCTGGAGTCCTGTGTCCACTTCTGGGGTCCTCAGTGCAAGATAGACATGGACATACTGGAGATGATAGTTCAATGAAGAGCCATGAAGGTGACTAAGGGTCTGGAGCATCTCTCCTATGAAGAAAGAGCTGGGACTGTTTAGCCTGGAGAAAAGAAGGTTCGGGGGAGGATCTCATCAATGTATATAAATTCCTGAAGGGAGGGCACAAAAAGGACAGAGCCAGGTTCTTTTCAGTGGTGCCCAGTAACAGGATCAGAGGCAATGGGCACAAACTGAACACAGGGGGTTCCCTCTGAACAAGTAAAAGGAAACACTTTTTTACTGTGACAGTGATGGAGCACTGAAACAGGTTTCCCAGAGAGGTTGTGGAGTCTCCATCCTTGGAGATAATCAAAAGCCATCTAGACATCATCCGGGGCAACTGGCTGTAGGTAGTCTTTCTTGAGCAGGGGGTTTGGACCAGATGACCTCCGGAGGTCCCTTCCAACCTCATCTGTTCTGTGATGTTGTGATTCTGTGAATCTGTTATATGGTTTCCTTTATTTTGGGTCTAAAACCATTTCAGTTTTGTAGGTATAATATATGTCAGTGTTTACAATAGGAAGATATCTTTTTGGACCTGTCTGACACTTCTGACTAAGCCTCTGGAAAAACTAAGATGTCTTTCCCCACCAGGTCTAAGGGAAACTACTCCAGTTTGTCTTCTTTAGTTTAAACACATAAGCGGTGTTAACATTCTAAAAATCAAACCAAGACAAAACAAAACAAAACAAAAACCAACAGCAAAGGGTCTATGTTACTCTATGATCCTATAAAGTTACCTAGCAGTAGTACAGTGTTTGTGATAATTACCTAGTGAATAATGAATTAATATTAGGCTCCACTGCAATTCCCAACCCCCCAATGCCCCACCCCAGATAGAAGGCATAAACTATATGGAAAATGTTAATTATGTTACTTAATATACTTTTGAAAGCTGCATTGCTAGTATTAAGTCTGTGATATGTAGATACAGATAATGTACCTGGAAACTGTAGCGAAAGGAAGAGGTCAAATAAAGGGACAGAAGTGAAACTGCTTCAACATGCCATGATTTCCTCCAAAAGCTGTAGGCTTTTCCAAACTGAAAAAAAGACTGTCAAAGACTACATTGATTTGATACTTCAAAAGGTAATGGAGTGCATTCAGTGCAAATAAGAAGTCTGCCAGGGGATTTATAGGATGGAATATGTTCCATTAATTAAGTACACAGTCATTCATAAGCCACCAGAAATTTAGCTGGACATGAATTAATTCCTGGATGCATTTACTTAATTAAATCTTGCTCAGTGTTACTTCCCCCTGGAATCACTAATTTTAGTTCAGCTAGGGGTTAAGGTGATTTAGCATTATAAGAAACATCTAAAAGAAAATAATTCCTTCTGATTTTAGAGGTATAGTGCGTGTTTTTTTTTTTTTTTTTTTTAAGAGACTGCCAAATTTTAAACATGGAAAATAAAAACAAAAATAATAATTTTAAAAAAGAGTAATAGATTCTCAGGACCGTGCCAGCCTTCGCTTTTGAGAACAATGTCTAGACATGAGAGAATGTCAGTGTCACAATAAAACCAGAATGAACAGTAAATCAATACAGTCTATCCTTAGCCTTAAGCATTTGTATAAAAATATTCTAAAGGGAAAACAAAATTGGATAGATGTGATCTATCCTGAATTTATCAATAGGTAGAATTTTACAAGGAAACATTAGATTCTCTTAAATAGCTACATATACCTCAACTGCCTAAAGATATGTATTAGAACATAGTCATCCTCCTGAGTAGAATTTTTTCCAGCTGTGTTCATGAATGATAAATAAGCATGTTTAGATAAATCGGGTATTTACTGCTTAAGTGGAATTCCTCCTGAGGGAACTGAGATCCCATGCTTGTAGTTACAACTAAGAATATACATATTTTCATACATACAGCGATTAAGACAAACTAAAAAAGATAAACTTCAAAACATTTGACAGATCCAGAGTTGAAGGGATACCAGGCACTTCAGCAGTGCTAGCTACATCTTTCCAAGCTTCCATGCATGATTTTCTAAATATTGTCCTGCTGTAAGCCTGGAAAGACTGACTGAAAACAAAAAAAGAGGAGTTATATATATAACCTGCTATGTCTATTTATTCACCCTCTTGTTTTAATTGCCTTTTATGCTTCTGAAGGCAGCCAACTCTGTATGAGCAGATAAAACTTTTTTACATTAATCCTTACAAAAATAAACTAATAAAATTAGCTGGAGTTACAGCTGACTGTTACAATAGGTTAACA
The DNA here is from genome assembly GCF_965638725.1 of Aptenodytes patagonicus. NCBI lineage: Eukaryota > Metazoa > Chordata > Aves > Sphenisciformes > Spheniscidae > Aptenodytes > Aptenodytes patagonicus. Next base: position 173,927,818 of record NC_134949.1, read on the forward strand.
TAAGTGTACGGAAATTTTAATAACTGTTGGAGTTTCCTTATGATTTGTATGTATATGCATGGATTTATTCATGCATGTTAAGACGTTTCTGCGTGCCAGAAAGCCTTCAATGTCACCAGCAGTTACTGGAAGACTTTTCTGTCAGCCTGACTTATGTAGTACAAACTCTCCAAGGAATTGTACTGTTTTAACCTTAGAACATTGAGAGTGTGCTGCAGAGTTGAGGTACTGACTGCTTAAGGTAACCCAAGGACTGACTTACAGTTTCAGCATACTCTTACGAAGAGTAGAATGTCGTGTTGCTGTCAGGGTTGCTGAATCACAAAAAGAATTCAAACTAGATTAAGATCATTTGTAGATATAATGCTTTATTCATAACACTCAAAACAGTCAACACAGATATAAATACTTGTAAGAGACAAGCGGTGCAGAAATGAAAGAAAAGCTGCTTAAGGTATTTACAGTAAGTACTTATCAAATATCTCTCAGTCTTCCTTGTTTTAATGGCTTGCTGTATTCCTTCTAAGGAGATAGCAATTAGGATTTCCATCTATATGTCCCAGTTTGAACTATTTATTAATATTTATCAATAAAATCAGTCATAGGAGGGAGTCTTTCTTGAAGAACTGCTGTCATAGAACACATTCAGGATCACTTCTCAGAGTGCACATTCAAGTAGAATTGAATCTTAAATTATACCCTTCCTCCTATTTATTCTTGGAGGAATCTGTTAATTTCTTACGGCCTATAACTCCTTTGAATTCTTCTAGTGAGTCACAAAAATGTAGGCTTTAATCTAAAATTTCCTCTATTCTCTCCTTTTCTTGGAGACAGTTGTGCCACTTTCTTAGCTAAAGTGTTGGTTTACATCTTTAGGAAAGAAGGTGTCTTTTTGTTAGAATAAGAAGTGCAGTCACCTGCACATAAATGGCTAATAAGTAACCATGTATTTCAATGAGGTGTAAAACAGTTTTTTTTTTCCCTTTGGTGACTGCTTGCTGTGTTTCAGTATGAAATGTACCTTGCGCTGAACTATGTTGTATAGCAAACTATATATTTTCTATATAAACACTAAATAACTTAAATGTTACTAGTTCTCTACTAGCTTCTGACCAAGCATGTATATATTACTAAATAAAATGCGGCAAGAAACTACTCTTTGGGCATAAGTTAAGTGGAACATTCTGGCTACATTTACACTATAAAGGCCTTGGCCGTGGGTCTTTCCTGCGTCTCTGGTGCCCTCCAACACTAACATGTAGTATTGTTTGACATACTGGTCTTTTTTCCCAACTCAAAGTGTATGAGATAAAGTGAAGTTTTTGCTTGCCAGAATGGTGTTTACACAGCATGAAATTTTGGGGGTTTGTTGTATTCCTTAGGATGTGGCATGAAAATATGTGGAGGTGGTTGTAACAGTGTTGGGGGACTATATGGGATGGAGTCGCCAAACCTGGTGCAGTGTTACAAATAGCTCCTCTCCAGTACTATCCTTTGAACCATTGGCTTAGAAGCCTTAGTGACACAGGCTACATGTGCCAGGGAACTTTCTAGCACTTAAAAAACATAAAAAATCAATGATCTAGTAATTAAAATTTCCCACTAGCTCTATGTTTTTTAGCAGAATGGACAGAGCCATTGTTGACAGACAAAAATGTGAGCTAACCACCCTGGCATTATAATCAGAATGCTATGACTGATCCCCAAACTATTCTTTGGAATCATAGAATCATAGAATAGTTTGGGTTGGAAGGGACCTTTAAAGGTCATCTAGTCCAACCCCCCTGCCGTGGGCAGGGACTTCTTCAACTAGAGCAGGTTGCTCAGAGCCCTGTCCAACCTGACCTGGAATGTTTCCAGGGATGGGGTATCCACCACCTCTCTGGGAAACCTGTGCCAGTGTTTCACCAACCTCAGCGTAAAAAATTTCTTCTGTATATTTAGTCTGAATCTACCCTATTTTGCTTAAAACCATTCTCCCTTGTCCTGTCATAACACGCCACATTAAAAAGTTTGTCCCCATCTTTCTTACAAGCCCCCTTTAAGTATTGAAAGGCCACAATAAGGTCTCAATAAGGTCTCCCCAAAGCCTTCTCTTCTCTAGGCTGAACAACCCCAACTCTCTCAGCCTTTCTTCATAGGAGAGGTGTTCCAGCCCCCTGACCGTTTTTGTGGCCCTCTTCTGGACCCGCTCCAACAGGTCCATGTCTTTCATATGTTGAGGACTCCAGAGCTGGACGCAGTACTCCAGGTGGGTCTCACCAGAGCAGAGGAAAGGGGCAGAATCCCCTCCCTCGACCTGCTGGCCATGCTTCTTTTGATGCAGCCCTGGATACAGTTGGCTTTCCGGGCTGTGAGCGCACATTGCTGGCTCATGTCCAGCTTTTCCTCCACCAGTACCCCCAAGCCCTTCTCGGCAGGGCTGCTCTCAATCCCTTCATCCCCCAGCCTGTATTGAGACCGGGGCTTGCCCTGACCCAGGCGCAGGACCTTGCACTTGGACCTCATACTTGGACCTTGCACTTGCACTTATACTTCCTTCTAAGTATACAATAAAGATGACTATAGGTAAAGTCTTGACCTGATAATATTTTGCGAGTGGGCCACTTCCTTTTTTAAGCAGGAAAAAACTAAAATGGAGACACCAATTCAAACAGGAAACCAGAATAATTAATTTAAAAAAAAAAAAAAAAGGAAGTAATATATTAGATTCCTTATCTAGGCTTTTGTTTTTGTTGAAGGTGTTTCTTTGCAAGGCATCAAACTCTTTTGATGTAACAGATTTGATGTAACTCTTGCTATGTAACATATTACAAGTATGCAGCCGGCATCATCATTATAGCTGTAAATAAGTATTACAGAGTTTCTGGATTTCGGACTGTATAGAAACCGAGATTGCAATCTATTCCATTATTATTTTTAGAAATCTTCTAGAGAATTGGAAACAATACTTTATGATGATAATTGTACAATATTACTGTCACTGACATTAGTTTTTTTTAAAAACTCAAACTTCTGGAACAATTAACTCAATAATTTGAGTTTTATGAAGATTTTTAGATAAAGCTTTTCTTTTTTTGTCTCCATGTTAACAGAAACACTCTTTTTTTTTTTTTTTCTGAAACATTATGATTAGAGATAAGAAATCAGTTGTAACAGGGTTTTCTTTTTCTTAGTAGATAATTGTAACAGCAGTAGGAAACCAGATTTTCAAAAGTTTGTCTGAGGTAATTGTCCAAAGGCTGTATTTCAGCAGTTCTTTTTTTAATCGGGCATTAAGTGATTGACAATGAGGACTGCATTTCCTGTCACATCAAACTAATATCCTTTTTTTTTTTTTTTTTAACATCTGTAATTCTTCTATAGCTTGCTTCTAGCCCAGAATTCTTCTTCTTGCACTTCTTGAAAAATTCATTACCTGTAAGAATGGGGTGAAAAAATCAAATGGTGAATCACGTTGTGACAGATCAATGCATGCCTTTGCAACAAAGGGAGGCTGTTACAGGGTATCTGTTTCACTCACTGTTTTCTGGACATTCTCTGCATGGTGTAACTTTCTGTAAGAGGGCAAAAAGTTTGTTTGTTTTATCCTGTTTGCTAAAATGTGGATCAGAGGAATCCCTCTGGAGTAAGGATATTCTGCCTGCCCTGGAAGTAAATGACATGCCTAGAGAAGAACATATTAAAGAGTGTAGGCAATGAGAGATACTTCAAATGTGGAGAGTGCAGAACAAGAGATGGAGACGGAGAGCATGGAATAGAAATATGTGAAAATATGTAAGAAGATGGAAGAAAATACAGTTTTTCCTAGGGACTTAAAATTAATTCTGTGAAGTATCTTACAACCTAGGAAGCCTTAAGAAGTGCTAGATGAAAAGCAAAATTGAAGAAAATCCCCCCTTTCCTTTTTTTCCAGAAAGATGCAGAAGATGATAGCAGCGATTTACCCACAAAATACTGTATTTCAGTATCGCTATTATATAAAGCAGGAGTTGCAAAACAGAGCTAGTTTGATTAAGCTGTTTAGTAGCATAAGCATCAGGGAACTGTGTTTCAATTTAGCAAAGAGGATGCAAGATGGAATTGGTTCAGTCTGTTTCAGAAGAACCAGCTCTAAACTCAGAATCAATTCTTAAACTACCCATAAAAAAGAACCTGAAAACTTCTTACTGCTGCTATACCTTTTTTTCAGAAGTATATCTCTTGTGCTGTATTTCTAGTTAGCCCCTTCATCTCTTTTTTACCTGTCTTCTCAGACTGATTCCTGACCCATTTTTCCTGGTATGTGCACCTCTCTTCAGGGCTAACTTTTATTGTTCTGGAAGTGTATGCCTCTAGCCATAGGGACCTTGACAGACTGGAGGAGTGGGCCCATGTGACCCTCATGAAGTTCAAGAAGGCCAAGGTACCTGGGTTGCAGCAATCCAAGGGCGAAGGGGATAAAACCAGGCTCGCTAGAGATGAGCCGAGGGGTGGCGTGCCAATGCCGGAGGTGAAATCGATAGCCCAGCTCAGGTGCATATACACCAATGCACGCAGCATGGGCGGCAAGCAGGAGGAGCTGGAAGCCATTGTGCAGCGGGAGAGATATGACTTAGTCGCCCTCACAGAAACATGGTGGGGTGACTCTCATGACTGGAGTGCTGCAATGGATGGCTATAGACTCTTCAGAAGGGACAGGCGAGGAAGGAGAGGCGGTGGGGTGGCCCTGTATGTTAGGGAGTGTTTTGATTGTATAGAGCTCAACAATTGTGATGATGATACGGTCAAGTGTTTATGGGTAAGGATGAGGGGGAAGGCCAACGAGGCAGATATCCTGCTGGGAGTCTGTTATAGGCCACCCAACCAGGATGGAGGGGCGGATGAAGCATTCTATAAGTGGCTGGCAGAAGTCTCTCAATCGCTAGCCCTTGTTCTTGTGGGGGACTTCAACTTCCCGGATGTCTGCTGGAAATACAACACGGCAGAGAAGAAGCAGTCTAGGAGGTTCCTGGCGTGTGTGGAAGACAACTTCCTGACACAGCTGGTAAGCGAGCCTACCAGGGGAGGTGCCTCGCTCGACCTGCTGTTTACAAACAGAGAAGGACTGGTGGGAGATGTGGTGGTCGGAGGCCGTCTTGGGCTTAGCGACCATGAAATGGTAGAATTCTCGCTTCTTGGTGAAGTAAGGAGGGGGGCAGCAAAACCGCAACCATGGACTTCCGGAGGGCGGACTTTGGCCTGTTCAGGACGCTGGCTGAGAGGGTCCCGTGGGAGATGGTCCTGAAGGGCAAAGGGGTCCAGGAAGGCTGGACGATCTTCAAGAAGGAAGTCTTAAAGGCGCAGGAGCAGGCTGTCCCTGTACGCCGTAAGAAGAACGGGTGGGGAAGACGACCGGCCTGGCTGAACGGGGAGCTCTTTCTGGGACTCAGGAAAAAAAGGAGAGTTTACCACTTTTGGAAGAAGGGGCAGGCGACTCAAGAAGAGTACAGGGATCTCGTTAGGTCGTGCAGAGAAGAAATGAGAAAGGCAAAAGCCCAGCTAGAATGCAATCTGGCCGCTGTCGTTAAAGACAACAAAAAAAGTTTTTACAAATATATTAATGACAAGAAGAGAGCCAAGGAGAATCTCCATCCTTTATTGGATGCGGGGGGGAACATTGTCACCGAGGATGAGGAAAAGGCTGAGGTACTCAATGCCTTCTTTGCCTCAGTCTTTAACAGGCAGACCAGTTATCCTCAGGGTACTCGGCCCCCTGAGCTGGAAGACAGGGACGGCGAGCAGGATGAACCCCCCATAATCCAAGAGGAAGCAGTCAATGACCTGCTACGCCACCTGGACGCTCACAAGTCTATGGGGCCAGATGGGATCCACCCGAGAGTGCTGAGGGAGCTGGCGGAGGTACTCGCCAAGCCGCTCTCCATCATCATTTATCAGCAGTCCTGGTTAACAGGGGAGGTTCCGGATGACTGGAGGCTTGCCAATGTGACGCCCATCCACAAGAAGAGCCGGAAGGAGGATCCGGGGAACTACAGGCCTGTCAGCCTGACCTCGGTGCCGGGGAAGATGATGGAGCGGTTCATCTTGAGGGCGCTCACAAGGCATGAGCGGGACAACCAGGGGATCCGGCCTAGCCAGCACGGGCTCATGAGAGGCAGGTCCTGCTTGACCAACCTGATCTCCTTCTATGACAAGGTGACCCGCCTGGTGGATGAGGGAAAGGCTGTGGAGGTGGTCTACCTGGACTTCAGCAAGGCCTTTGACACCGTCTCCCACAGCATTCTCCTCGAGAAGCTGGCGGCTCACGGCTTAGACAGGTGTACTCTGCGCTGGGTCAAAAACTGGCTGGACGGCCGGGCCCAGAGAGTTGTGGTGAATGGAGTTGAATCCAGTTGGCGGCCGGTCACGAGTGGTGTTCCTCAGGGCTCAGTTTTGGGGCCAGTCTTGTTTAATATCTTTATCAATGATCTGGATGAGGGGATTGAGTGCACCCTCAGTAAGTTTGCAGACGACACCAAGTGGGGCGGGAGCGTTGATCTGCTGGAGGGTAGGAAGGCTCTGCAGAGGGACCTGGACAGGCTGGATCGATGGGCCGAGGCCAACTGTATGAGGTTCAACAAGGCCAAGTGCCGGGTCCTGCACTTGGGCCACAACAACCCCATGCAGCGCTAGAGGCTTGGGGAAGAGTGGCTGGAAAGCTGTCTGGCGGAAAAGGACCTGGAGGTGCTGGTCGACAGCCGGCTGAACATGAGCTGGCAGTGTGCCCAGGCGGCCAAGAAGGCCAATGGCATCCTGGCCTGTATCAGGAATAGTGTGGCCAGCAGGAGTAGGGAAGTGATCGTGCCCCTGTACTCGGCCCTGGTGAGGCCGCACCTCGAATACTGTGTTCAGTTTTGGGCCCCTCACTACAAGAAGGACGTTGAGGTGCTGGAGCGTGTCCAGAGAAGGGCAACGAGGCTGGTGAGGGGTCTGGAGAACAAGTCTTATGAGGAGCGTCTGAGGGAACTGGGGTTGTTCAGCCTGGAGAAAAGGAGGCTGAGGGGAGACCTCATCGCTCTCTACAACTCCCTGAAAGGAGGTTGTAGCGAGGTGGGTGCCGGTCTCTTCTCCCAAGTCACTAGTGATAGGACGAGAGGAAATGGCCTCAAGTTGCACCAGGGGAGGTTTAGATTGGATGTAAGGAAAAATGTCTTTACTGAAAGAGTGGTGAAACATTGGAAGAGGCTGCCCAGGGAAGTGGTGGAGTCCCCATCCCTGGAGGTATTTAAAAGACGAGTAGATGAGGTGCTTAGGGACATGTTTTAGTGGGCATGGTGGTGTTGGGTTGACGGTTGGACTCGATGATCTTAGAGGTCTTTTCCAACTTCAATGATTCTATGATTCTATGATTCTAATCCCCAATATCAATACAGACTGGGGGATAAATGGATTGAGAGCAGTCCCGCAGGGAAGGACTTGGGGATACCAGCGGATGAAAAATTGGACATGGGCTGGCAATGTGCAAGTCAGCATAATTTTCTTTTCTACATAGTCCTTTCCTTTTTTCCTTTTTGTTTTCCCTTATTCATATTTGTTTTCCCTTTCTGTGCCACAATCACTATAATAGCTGAGAACCACTTTAATCAGACTGATTCTGTCGTATACATATAGTCTCATTCTCTCCTTAGTGACAAAATATGTACAGTGCAATGCACTGGATTTTAAAAAAAAATAGACATATACTTTATGTTTGTTTATATTACAGGAGGCAAAATCAATCTGAGGTGGAAAGGTTAAGTTTTATGATGTTATTCATTTACTTAAAGTTTTCATGCTAGTTAGTATATCAGAATAAAATTCAAGAAGATATCACATACACAGATGATATTTTCTGTTTTCATATAATGCTGTCTTATGTCAACAAAACAAAACAAAACAAAACAAAACAAAAAACAACCAAGCAAAATAAAACACACACCCCAATACTGCTAGTTTCCTTCATCTTTGCCGCTTTAGTCAGTCCTAAGAATTAAAGGCTAGACTACTGAACTTCTTGAAGATGAAGACAAAGATCTTGAAATTATTTGAATATTTCTATCATATTTTGGCAGCAGAGGAAAAGTATGATACAATCCCTGTGTACACCTATTTGGCCAGGTTTCAATTATTTATTTCTTTGGTCCTTTGGCTGTGAGTTCCATCACCCTTGGCATTTGTATGTACTTACTAAAAAATATAATAGGGAAGTATATCTAAATAAACCAAACTATACCTTAACAACATTACTAAAAGCATGAAAATAAACAACAGTTCTAAGAAAGTTCAAACAAACAAAAAATGATAAACAGTTCTAAGATGTTTCTAAGATATATACCATATTTACAACCCAAGTATGTCAGAAACAAGAGGAACAGAAGGCTAGCTATGTTGTCCTTGGGTATAGCACCCCAAGAAATACTAACCATCTTTTCTTACACTAAATAATGTTCATATCAGTATTTAACAATATATGATATACAGGATCCTTAATAAAGTAGGAATACTGTAATCTACCAGTTACTATAGCTTCAACAACACATACATTATAGTTATATCATGTTTAGTGAATCTCATATTTTACGATCAAAAGAAACTACTCGTTTATAACATTCTGACTTGCATATTCACACTACCTTATGTAAACTGTGTCTTGCTAACTTCTTTTCTGTTACAAATACTGATTTTCTGTTGTTTGTGCAACTAAAACAGAAACAAAATCTAACTTGGATCAATTTCAGGACTTGTCCTCTTCTAGCATAGCCTGTTCTCTAGTTAGGAGAAAACCAGTAACTCGTACTTCCCATTTGTTCCTAGTAAAAGTTAAACTTTCCTTCATTTTTTCAAACATTTTATTGTCAGGAATGCTTACTTTTCCTTTAATCATGATTTAGCCAGACAATACTTAAGACGAGTACAAATCAGAACTTCTTGAGCATGAACGCTTCTAGTTAGTTATATCTGAACTTGCTATGTTCCATCTGAATAGTCGCAAAAGCGTAAGTAGTTGACTGCAACCAAAAAGGGAATGGAATGGGATTATGTCTTGCAGGTAGGGAACTTGAAGACGACTGATCTACTGTGTACAATTCTTCAAAATATTTTCCTCTTCTTACAAGCCTATTTTCTGTCTTATATGAAAATAGCACCAGCCAGCTATTCATCATCTTTGGAAAGATCTTGTTAAGATTCAGGACAAATTGATTAAAGTAATATATGTGGTAAAAAGGAGACATAGTTTTCTGTCTTCTGCAGTTGTCTGGCATTTAGATCTGTGTTATCCCATTAATTAATTCATTAGGTAAATGTTAAGTAGCATCAAAGTTAAAATTAATCATCTAACACTCTACAGTTATAAAGTCTTAGTAGAAGCACGGTTTCCATTAGACCTTATCAAATGTTTCTCTGAAAAGCGTTAACATTAATTCCCCTGTTTTCTTGCTGTGTCACCACGTGAGAACATGTTAGTTTATGATAGATAATGTTTAGTTGTTTGGAGAGATTCAGGAAGATGAGAATGAATAACTTTCCTAAATTTGTTGACATAAGTCAATCATCCTGCAGCATACTAATACTATTTCAAGTAGACATCCACACTAGATTTAGATTCTTATAGGGTATGCTATTTCTTTTCAATTAGAAGAGCTTGAAGGTTGCCTTTGATTTGCTTCTTATTACCATGTTCAAAGACGGAACATTTTATACTGGATTGTACATGGTTAGAACTAATTTATGCAGTGTGAGTTTCTTTAGAGGTGACTGAACTATTATATGCTTGGTTGTATATTCTTTCTTGATGTAATTGTTCTCTTTCTCAGCTGGAATGTCAGAGGATGCAACAATTAACCAGAAAGTTTGTGAAGGTCCATACCTGACCAAAACATATTAATAACTGTGCACTGAGGTAGAATTTCTCTCTATGTATGGACTGTTATGGCTACAGCAATGACCATAACTGCTGACAGCAATTCTGACAACAGAAAAATATTAGGAAAAAAACTTAAATATGCAGTGACCACTTTAATATTTTATTGTTTAAATGAACAAAAAGTTCAACACAATTGATTTTTTGCTATTTTTATAGCTTTATTTTGTAAAATTTCCTGATGAAAACATTGACAGCACTCAGAAAAACTGTGGTAACTGAGAGGGACACAGAAAATTGAAAATTTTCCTCTTACAGTAAAAGTTATCCAGCATCTCACAGGCAGGCCTTAAGCAATCTAAACTGCAGAATAGCAAGCACTACATTACCTGAAAGTGCAAAAGGTGATACATCATTGCTATAACAAGTGATCTAGTTTTAAAAACACTTTCAAAAACATGCAAATATGTTTTTTCTTTCTCCTTACTTCCTGTGTTTGGAAAACAGATATCTGAGTGCTTGCGTGGACCTGAAAGATAGATGTCTCTTTCTTAAGAACTTTGTATTTCAAAATGTACAACTTATAAGGCAGAGTTTTGGTTTTTTTGTTCTTTAGCTTTTAAAAAGAAGTTATTTGAAATATCCTTGATATTTCAACTAGGTGTTGCTTATTTTAAATGCTTTGTCTCAGACCCACGTCAAATATGATAGATTCAGATATGCTGTCCTTTTTACACAGCAGATCATTTGCAAGAAAACCTGTTCAGTAAATATAACTTGAAAGAACCTGAATGCATTGTAAGTAAAATGTCCTTGTGTAGCAGAAATACATTTATTACCAGGTACACACTCAAAATCAGATTTTATTTAACTAAGCCATACAACATATTAAACGCTATTGTTTTATACTATACTGCCAAGCTTTATTACACATAGACAAACATAGGTTCTTTGAGCTCTTTCATACATTAAAGGTAATTTATCTGGCAACACAAATTCTTCAACTGTTGTGCATACAGGAAAAAAGAAAAGTCTGGAAGGAGGGAGAAAAAGCAACAATGGAATAAATGTCCAGTTATTTATATCTTAAATTTGTCTTAATGGATGTGCCACCACTGAGATGTGCTCATAAAGGAGACAGTACAGTTCACTGATTAAAATCAGTAAAAATGTATTCTCTGAGATTTTCATGGAATGTACATTTTAAGTGTGACTGATTAAATCAATTCCATTTTATAAAGATTGGTTTGTACATCAGTCTCTGTTATGATTTTGATGAGTCAAAAGAGCCAGGAGGTAGAAAAATCTCTTCAGCTGTCTACAGTGTCCCTGTCATTTATTCATAGTTTCAGTACAAAAGAACAGGAAGGATCATTGCTGAAGTGCTACTGTTCTCTAGTTAAGATTAAGAGAAAAAATACCTTTTGACTCTTACCATACTTCTAAAGTAGCAGAAGCGAAGTGCTAACATTTAAGCTTGCTGAAAGGATGCTTATCTGCATATAAGCTCTCTGCCTGAAAGACCTTTTGCCCTTCTGCAACTGACAGGATAGTCCCTTTGAAACTCCAAGTTAGATTTCTGAATCTGGTAGCCTCACAGATGTAAAGTTGCGGTACACATGTCCTCGGGTTCAGCAAGTGCAAGGTTGACCACATATTCCCAGTAGACATGTATGGGTGCACAAAAAATATGGACACATGACTGGCCATACGGATTAACACAGGCAGAGAAGAGTGCCTTACCAACACCCCATAAATACATTGCACTCAACAAACATGAACAGCATGGTTGGCCTGATCCCATTCCTGCTTTTTGGCTTATCAAGGTCAGAATCTGCTGGTGGAATATATCCACACAATATGGAGCACACCCATGGATCTACCCAGTAGCTGGCCCCAAGATGCCCTAGTCTCCCACATTACTGTCTCCTGGACATATGAACCTGCTAGGTTTACAGTTCCACTCTAGTTACTACTACTTAGACTTCTTAGATTATTCGCTGTCTGTTCCAGCTTGAAGTTCACTAGCATTAACATGTTTCCATTCAGAATAGAGTACATATTCACACAGAAGATAGTTAGTAATGGAATTTAATAAAAATATAGATTGCATAGAGCTCATTGAAACAAGCATGCTGACCAGCAACACGTTCACTCAGCAAGCCCCTTTTATACTCTTCTGCCTCCATTTTCCCAAGCTTGTTTGTCCCTGATCCAGCTTGACCTCTCCCTTTTCTTGTCTTTACTCTTTGCCCTAAACATCCCACAAGTCTTCCACATTCCCACAATGTCCTTAAAACATTTCCCAGTAAATTTTACACAATTCTCAAATGTTCTTCCCCCGTATTCCATAAGTCTGAAGCCCTCCTAGGCAATAATCCCTCTAATCTGTAAGGAGTTCTGGGAAGATAATATTTTGGTTGACTAATCCTGTGGGGTCTCACATCAGGGACAATAATCTTGTTGTTCTCCTTTGTTAATCTTAGACCAGCTGATACTGTATGGTCTGTTTGCCTTGATTAGGTTACTAAGGTTTCTCCACCTGTCATTGTTTATCTGACTTTTACTGGATCTTTGTATTTTTTGCCTTTAGTAATGTAACCTAATACTATTTTTCTAAGAATTAACCTTAATCTATAGTAATCCTGGGGTTTAACTAAACAAAATTAAACTGCCAGCTAACAACCAAATGAAACAAAATCTTTGTGAAAGAAACTCCTCAATACAGAAAAAGCCTCTGAGGAATTAATGCATCTATAATCTATATTAGCTGTCCTTTCAGATTCCTATTAGGTTTGGCAGATTATGTTTAACGTGATATTCCAATCCTTAACTCACCCTTTCTTAAAGTGTTGAGCTTTACAACCTTGGCATGGGTCCAAAGGGGAAGTTAATGTCACAGAATTGTCTGATCTGTATTCTGCAAATTTGGGGAATTATCCATCTGAAGTATGAGAATTCATTAACTAAACATAGATATTTAATTTAAGATGTGATGAACTGCGCTGTGAAAGATGGTATAATGCGTATCATCCTAAAGTAAATTTTCACATTTTGTTGGAAGAATTTTTTCCCAGAATTGTCCCTTTCTCTCCACTGAATATAAAGGGAACCAGACTCAATTCAGCTGCTGAAGTATAGATGTCTAGTGCCATTTCAGATACTATATAACATCTGAGACAACTGCATGGGGTTGGAAGTCATTACAGACTCTGAAGAAGACCCACAGCCCCTGAACAGATGGAGTTCCTGGAGTTTGGGAACTTGGACATCTCAAATTACACTAGACAGCTCTGCTTGGGCAATTAGAGCGTACCCTTACTCTTCTGGATTTCCATACTGAGATGCAATGAATCCCCATCCTAGAGTCTTACATAAAACATCAATAAGGAATCCAGTAAGCTATCAAAGGGCAATTTCTACACTATTTTGCATCTTAGCTTTTCTTTTGGATCATGTACAAGTTCAGCATGATACCACTTATGACAAGGTACTGTGGAGAGACAGACTAACTGGCTAAGTAGAGGCTCTGCTGAGAAGGATCTTGGAGTCCTGGTGGACAGTAGGTTAAACAGGAGTCAGTGGTGTACCTTGGTCATCATGAAGGAGCCACATACAAGGCTGTATCAGTAGAACAAGGGAAGTGAGTATTCCTTGTTATTTGGCATCATTAACTGCATCAGGAATACTGCATCCAGCTTTGGACTTACCAATACAAGAAGGATGTTGCTCACCTCGAACGAGTTCATTGGAAAGCCACCCCAATGGTTAGGGGCTAGAGCACTTGCACTGTGAGGAGATGCTGAGGGACAAGGCTTGTTTAAACTGGAGAAGAGAAGGCTTTGAAAGGGCCTCAGAGCAGTTTCTCAGTGTGTAAAAGAAGGTTAGTGACAGTGCTAGGCTCTTTACTGAAATGCATGGTGGGAGAACAAGAGGCAGTGGCCATAAATTGAAATGAGAGGTTGTGACTGGGTATAATGAAAACAAAATCTGTATGAAGACAATAAAGCACTGAAAAAAGAAGGAGCCTAGTTGAGGCTGGGGGTGTAGGTGGGAAAAAACATTGTTTTATTTTTTGATTTATTTTAATTGGCAATAACTTAAATTAATTTTCCCTCATTTAAGTGTTTTACCTGTGACAGTAACTGGTAAGCAATCTTCCTGCCTTTATGTTAATCCACAAGCTTTTTTGTCTTATTTTCTCCCCTTGACCTGTTGAGGTAGGGGAGTAAGTAAATGGCTGGGTGGGGATCTGGCAGCTGGCCAAGGCTAACCCACCACATTAGGTAACATAATTAGAATACAGCAGCCTATATTCACAGAATCATAGAATCATAGAATAGTTTGGGTTGGAAGGGACCTCTAAAGATCATCTAGTCCAAGCCCCCTGCAATGAGCAGGGACATCTTCAACTCGAGCAGGTTGCTCAGAGCCCCGTCCAACCTGACCTTGAAGGTTTCCAGGGATGGGGCATCCACCACCTCTCTGGGCAACCTGTGCCAGTGCTTCACCACCCTCAGCATAAAAAATTTCTTCCTTATATTCTAGTTTAAATCTTCCCCCCTTTAGTTTAAAGCCATTCCCCCTTGTCCTGTTGCAACAGGCCCCATTAAAGTTTGCCGCCATCTTTTTTATAAGCCCCTTTGAAGTACTGATAGGCTGCAATAAGGTCTCCCCAACGCCTTCTCTTCGCTAGGCTGAAAAACCCCAACTCTCTCAGCCTTTCTTCAGAGGAGAGGTGTTCCATACCCCTGATCATTTTACTGGCCTTTCTCTGGACCCGCTCCAACAGGTCCGTGTCTTTCTTCTGCTGAGGGCTCCAGAGCCGGACACAGGACTCCAGGTGAGGTCTCACCAGAGGGGAGTAGAGGGGCAGAATCACCTTCCTCAACCTGCGGCCACACTTCTTTTGATGCAGCCCAGGACATGATCGACCTTCTGGGCTGTGAGCGCACATTGCTGGCTCATGTCCAGCTTTTCATCCACCAGTACACCCAAGTCCTTCTTGGCAGGGCTGCTCTCAATCCACTCATCCCCCAGCCTTTAGTGATACTGGGGCTTGCCCCAACCCAGGTGCAGGACCCTGCACTTGGCCTTGTTAAACCTCATGAGGCTCACACGGGCCCACTTCTCCAGCTTGTCCAGGTCCCTCTGGATGGCATCCCATCCCTCAGGCGTGTCAACCGCACCACTCAGCTTGGTGTCATCTGCAAACTTGCTGAGGGTGCACTCGATCCCACTGTCTATGTCATTGATGAAGATATTAAACATTACTGGTCCCAATACGGACCCCTGAAGGACGCCACTCGTCACCAATCTCCATCTGGACATTGAGCCATTGACCACTACCCTCTGGATGCGACCATCTAACCAATTCCTCACCCTTTACCAGACAGTCCACCCATCAAATCCACACCTCTCCAGTTTAGAGAGAAGGGTGTTGTGGGGGACCGTGTCAAAGGCCATACAGAGGTCCAGATAGACGATGTCTGTAGCCCTTCCCATGTCCACTGATGTAGTCACTCCATCCTAGAAGGCCACTAGGTTAGTCAGGCAGGACCTGCCCTTGGTCAAGCCATACTGACTGTCTCGAATCACCTCCCTGTCCTCCATGTGCCTTAGCATAGCTTCCAGGAGGATCTGTGCCATGATCTTCCCAGGCACAGACGTGAGACTGACTGGCCTGTAGTTCCCCGGGTCTTCCTTTTTTCTCTTTTTAAAAATGGGGGTTATGTTTCCCTTTTTCCAGTCAGTGGGATCTTCTCCAGACTGCCACAACTTCTCAAACATGATCGATTCCTTATCCCTGCTCACTTATACACTAGATGCCTTGCTATACTGGGTTATAGGAAAAAAAAAAACCAAAACAGGGGAAAAAAAAAAGCTTTAATCACCAAAGTGTTCAGGTGAGGTTTCTGTATCTCTCTTAGGCATATGCATTCAATCTGCTTTGTTTCATGGGCTCAAAGTCTATTTTAACAGATTTTAACAAACTTTAATAAATTTTCCCCAAAATCTTTTTATTTAATTGCATCATATTTATAACTAACCTGCAACAAAATTAACACAGTAAAACTCTGTCTTTTCTTCAGGACAAACTATCCATGATTTCTGAAATCAGAAATCAGTCTCTGAGCAATGAAAAATCAGTGCTTTATTGGGAGAGTGCCATTCTGAATGGTTGCCAATGTCTAAAGTATATGATATTGGAGGGAAATAGTCTGTTCCCTTACCTGATGGTTAGCTTATAAAATTTTCAATACTAACTGCATTACATGTTAGAGGAATAGTCACTTCCATCACCATTGTTATGTTGACAAATTGAAAATAACACTGGCGGCACTTTACATGCTTTTGGTGCTAAAGTAATTTTTTCCCCTTAAGCACTGTGAGTAAATTGACTGGGTACTGGGAATCCTTTTTGGTGTAGAAAGATAGATTCCCTGAGTTCTTTCAAACTTTGAACTAGTAGCAGATGATACTACCTCATTATTTCAGCTGTTGCAAGTTTATCTGACTTAGCCTCTGGATTTTAACAGGGCTATTTTGTCTAGTGATTTGTGCTAACTCATCACAAAATGAGAGCTCTCCAAGACTACTCAAGACTATAAAAATGGAGAATCCTGAGAATCTTCAGTGAAACAATTTCCCCCCTGAGAGAAGTGTGCAGGGCAAAATAACAAGAATAAGCAGAAAAATTGAGGTTAATACTACTGGGAATTTTTGCCAGTGGAAAGCACTTAGAGTGCTTTACGTTCCGTATAAAATCCTTCAAATAGTGGGTAATAAGAATCAGATTCAACTTAGTAAAGTTTTTCTGTCTAAAATGTATTTCACGAACATAACTAGAGATCTAGGTTGTTGTTGTAGTCACTTGGTAAGATAGGCAACCAGAGGAGGAAGTTTAATCCACCTGTCTTTACATGGAATGACTGACCTCTACTTTAGTATTAAACAGACACCTGAGAGGGGTTCTGAGTTCCCCAACCTTAGTGTGACCCTTAACGATGTTTGCTTGCATGCAGACACTGTCTCTGGGCCCTGGTGTCCATGGGAAGGAAGCACTGAGGTGAAGTGAATGCACTGTAATGTTTTTTTTTTAATTGATAATCAAAGAAACTAAGTACTGAATAAAGCCAGATACAGCTCTCTTCTCTCACTGATCACAGAGAAAAGGGTATTTTAAAATAGACACATAACATCATACTGTGGAAGTGAGATGGGATGCTGAAAAATATTGAAGAGATTTGGTAAAAGAGAGCTTAAGGATGACTGTAATTTCAGTATTTTCAGTTGCTATTATTCAAAGTAATTTCAACACTTTTTTTTTTAAAGAAAAGAAAAAAGTTAGAAAAAGGAACACTACATAGTTGAAGTTTGAATAGAAAGTCTTACTTTTACAGTACAGTTGCCCGAAGAACTGCGCTTCAACCAGATAGGAAGTTAAATGAGATCAGATTAAAAAAAAAAAAAAAAACAAACCAAAAACCAAAAACAACAAAACCAACCAACCAACCAAAAAAACCCAACCCCCCTAAAAAACAACAATGATGTTAATGAAAGAAATTAGGTGACAAGGAGATTTAACAAAACATGAATTTGGCAGTGTCATGGTGTCATGGTTAAGACCAAATTGCAATGCAGAGACTAAATAGACTTGGATACTAAAACATTTTAGTCACAGATTTCTGCACTTTTATGAATTACATGACTTCATTGCTTGACAGGAGAGACGATGTGGTCCAGAAGTTGGACAGGTCATGGTAAAGGCTCCATCTGTGCTGTGTATAGTCCTGGGCCAGGACATGGGCTCCCTGGAGTTCTCTCCCCAAGTGACCCTGGGCACCATGGGCTACAGGACTGAGCAGAGAATCCCTGATTCTTGAGTGTCCTGTTCAGATTCACTCAGTGCCTTATAACTAGCTGTCACTGGTGCTCATGGTCTGCTCCTCTGGAAGGTTCTGGACACATTCACAACTTTCACAGTGATTGACATATTTGCAGCTTTCACAACCAATGTTTAGCATCCTGTTTATGTTCAGGGTACTTCCCTATCCTTATGACTAAGCTATTCCCTTATCCTATTAGGCTAACTAAAGTTCTGCTAACACTTGTTGTCAACTAGGCCTAATTTATACTATCTGCACGCAGTGTATGACTGAAGAATAGCAAGCAGAACACATGTGTAAATATGCATTATATAAAAAGAAAAGACAACCACAGGTTTTCTAGCTTAATTTGATCTCAGTATAATACAAAATTTAAAAAAAAAATTGTAAATGAAAGACCAGCTGAAAACTAACAAGTAAATAGAAAATGTAACAAAATTCAAGATCTATCTATAGAAAAAAAAACCTCTAATGTTTGAAGAAAAAGTTAAATAACAAGAGGACAATAAGTAGCTCTATTAATTATGAGTCTCAGTGTTACAAAAGATTACATTAGCTGTCTTTATTATTTGCTTCAACACAAAAGTTCTGAATGTGCAATACTAAGGAATGGCAGGTCATGGAAGTGGTTTACTTTAAGTAAATCTAACTGAAGTACCAAAGCTTGAAGTAGACTTGCTCTAGTAAAATTAGCAGAGTAGGATAGTGACTTCAAGGAGAATTTGGCCCATGCAAGGTTTGAATTTCTCTAAGTGTGGGTGTGGGTGTCCTCTCAGTACGATTTTAGGAAATATAATTCAGAGTATTTTTATTGGAGACAGAAAAGCATAAATACTCTTGAAAAAGCAATTAGTGACATTTTATGTAAAAAAACCACATATGTCTTAATAACCCCTTTCAATGAAAAAGTAATTGAAAGTGAAGAATGAATAGAATACCTTAAATTAATATGTAGGAATAGATACCCGATCTTATTGGAAAAGACTAAAACACTCAGCCTATTTATCTCAGAAAAATAAAGGGGGAGACTTGTGATTACTATGCACAGATACATCAGTGGGTGAAAGCTAGAGCAGCAATGCTTATAGAAAGTGTTGGTTCAAGAACAAGTAGATTTAATCTGTCCTCAGAAATATGTGTGGAAGAAATTGAAAAAGAGATCCCAGCCATAAGAGAGGAATACTTTGATATTATTCTATAATAAACCTATTGAAGATAAGAAGTCTAACTAGTGAGAGTTTGATAAATTTATGAAGAGTTTTGTTCATAAATAAATAATAAATTTTGCCAGACTAATCATTCAGTTTAGGAAAGACAAAGCCAACCTGGAGCTGAATCTGGCAAGGGATAAGATGGGCAACAAGAAAGGATTCTACAAGTAGAAAAACAGCAAAAGGAAGACTAAGGAAAACGGGGCAGGGAACCTGGTGACAAATGACATGGAAAATGTACTCAATTACTTCTTTGCCTCAGTCTTTACTCGAAAGATTGGTCTTCAGGAACCCCAGGTCCCTGAGACTGAGGGGGTGGGGAAGTCTGGAACAAGGAAGACTTGCCTTCGGAGGAGGAGGACTAGGTTAGGGAGCACTTGAACAAACTGGTTGTACATAAGTCCATGGGGCCTGATGGGTTGCACCCATGAGTATTGAGGGATCTGACTGATGTCTTAGCAAGGCCACTCTCATTTATCTTTGAAAGATCATGGCATGGCATGGAGATGTAACTGAAGACTGGAAAAGAGTAAATATCACTCCCATCCATGGGAGGGGCAAGAAGGAATATCCAGGGAACTAAAGGTCAGTCAACCAGTTCATGGAAAGGTGAAAATCCTCCTGGAAAGTATTCCCAAACACATGAATAACAGGAAGGTGATTTGGAGTAGTCAGCATGGATTTATGAAGGGGAAGTCATGCTTGATCAAACTGTTAGCCTTCTACTACAAGGTGACTAGCTTGGTGGATGAAGGTATAGCAGTGGATGTGGTTTACCTTGACGTTAGGAAGGGTTTTGACACTGTCTCCCATAATATCATCATGGACAAGATTAAACAGTGCAAGTTAGATAAGTGAACAGTGAGTTGGCTTGAACAGGGGCTGAATGGCTGGGCTCAGGGGGTTCTGATCAGTGACACGAAGTCTAGTTGGAGGCAAGTCACTAGTGGTGTACCCCAGGGTCCATTAAAGGGTCCAATACTGTTCAATATCTTCTTTAACAAGCTGGATGATAGGACAGAGTGCACCCACAGCAAGCACTCAGATGATACAAAACTGGGAGGATTGGCTGACAGACCAGATGCTTGACCTGCCATTCTGAGAAACCTTGACAAGCCGGAGAAAGGGGCCACCAGGAACCTCATTAAGTTCCTGAAAGGGAAATGCAAAGTCTTGTCGCCGGGGAGAAATAACCCTATGCACCAAAACAGGCTGGGGGCCGACTGGCCAGAAACCAGCTTGACATGAAAGGACCTGGTAGTCCTGGTGGACAACAAGTTGAACATGAGCCAGTAATGTGCCCTTGCAGCAAAGGCCAACGGCTTTCAGAGCTGCATTAGGAAAAGCATCACCAGTGAGTCGAGGGAGGTGATCTTTCCACTCTAATCAGCACTGGTGACCCTCACCTGGAGTGCTGTGTCTAGGTCTGGACTCCCCGGTACAAGAAAGATAGGGACTTAATGGAGCAAGACCAACATGGGGCCATGAAGATGATGAAGGGACTGGAGAATCTTTCATATGAGAAGGGGCTGAGGGAACAGGTATTGTTAGGTTTGCGGAAAAGAAGGCTCAGTGAAGAGCTTATCAATATGTTTAAATACTTGATGGAAGGGAATGGAGAGGAAGGAGCCACTCTTCTCAGTAGTGCCCACTGGCAAGAGAAGAGGCAATGGACACAAATTAAAAAGCCCATTAAATTAAATCTGAATAAAAGAAAACACTTTTGGGATTGTTTTGTTTTGGTTTTGGTTTTACTGTGAGGATGACTGAGCACTGCAACAGGTTGTCCAGAGAGGCTGTGGAGTCTCTATCTTTGGAGAAGCTTAAAACCCAACTGAACATGGTTCTGGGCAATCTGCTCTAGCTGACCCTGCTTGAACAGGGGGTGTTGGACTAGATGGTCTCAAGAGGTCACATCCAGCTTCAATGATTCTATGATTCTGTGAACATAATTTTTTTTTGTTAATTATGTAAATTTCCTGGGGGGAAGGAAAGGAAACAAACTCTTTGACATCTAAGACAGTTAAATCACTTGGTAGGATCTTTAAATCAGTATTCTAGCTCTGTGTGCTGAGTGAAATACAGGTAACTAATTTACATTCTGAATCTGGATTTTTACACTTTACTGAAATGAAATTAGATATCTTTCAAAAAATTGATATATAATATTGTCAGAGGAAAATACTGGATGGTATGTATCAAAAACTTTGTCTGGGAAAGTCCTTTTAAGAATTCACTTCTAGTGAAGTCTTTGAAAATGACAATGACAGAAGCTAGTTTCTATGCCAAACATCACATTGATGATCATTCAAGTGTACCACAATCAAAACTCTTGAGAGTAATATAATTATCTTGTAGCCTAAACTGAACTCACGCCAATCCCTAAACTTGCATATCCTTTAAAATATGAGATTACTTTACAACAGAAACAAGGCCCTGAAAATTAAGGCAAGAATGTTTGAAAATTTTGCAGGATGGTGGAAAAATGTTAGAGTTTTGACATGGTGTTAATGGATGGCATTTCATAGATACCACATTGATTAATTTATATCAGCAATAGAGAGCTATTTTAAAAAAAAGATTATTTGAAAAAATGGAGCAAATATTGCTAAAGAATGTAGCTTGATATTATCCTTGTAACTTTAATAGATGAAAATTATGTAAATTTGACCTCTCAGTTGTATCAACCCTCAAACAATTTAACACTAAAACTGATGGCAATGGTTAATCTCAGTTTTTGCAAAACCTACATACTGATATTAAAATGTAATACCAAATACATAAGTAATATTCTAAATTTCTAAAGAAAATCTCCAATCATACTGCTGGACTGATGGATACAATGACAAACACATTAAGATTTCTGAAAGTCAATTGCTTCTAGTAACTGTGAATAGTGTTATTGTATTTAACAGCCTGGGAACAGGGGTCCTTTTGGAATTATTAGAATTCAAAATAAGATTATTTACCAGGAATTTAGGGAGAAACTCTGCCTAATCAGGCTCATAATTTTCATCCAGGACCATAGGGTGAGACTACATTAGCATTTAGTCCTTATCAAGGTTATACTTTTAAAGTTAATTTCGCCATTGTCTTGACTTATCCTGCCTTGGTTTTCACTTTGGCTATGCTTTCATAGCAAGTAGTGTAAGTCAATAGATGCAGATCTGTAGGGTGACGTAGCTGCTGCTGAGAACCCAACATCCATCTTATGTACACGTGAAGGTTGTTTTTTTTTTTTTTCTTCTTTCTGTCACTAGTCTGGAGTCATGGTCTCAATGCCTGTTGGCTGCTGATACGAGGCTCAGGAAGTGGGAGCAATCAGCTGATTTTCTTCATAAATGCACTGCTGATTTGCACAGAAACAGTAATGGCAAATCCACTGTAAAGTCTCAGGATTCCTTTGGGTGAAACTACACTGGAAAGTTCAAGCTAGGAGGGCATATGTTGTATCCCAGCTTCTAGTAGTCAGTCAGTCCTTTAGACCTCACTGGAACTAGTTCAAAGTAGTACTCCCCCACATTCTGAAACACCAGTAGTGTGTATGTCACATTCTCACCAGCAGCTCTTCTGTTCTGCCAATACACTTTTATCAGTCTACACTAACTGCTAATATAGACATAACTGTAGTGAATCAACCGTTCTCAGCTGAAGTACCTATGTGCTCATCGACTAAAGTGCTGGGAGATTAATCTTCTAATTGATCATATAGTTTAACACATACTTAAATAATTTTTGGGTTTCTGGACAAATCTCCAATTGCTAACAGTTCCATTTCTAAATTTTATAGTTATCAGATAACCTGCCCATTTTCTGTGTTCTTAAGATGGGCATTTACATAACATTGCCTAATTAAATCTGAGCTGACTGGTTCTTTCTTTCCATTGCAATAGGTTTAGTCAGCCTTCTCCAACATCCCAAATCGTACAGTATTTATAGCCCTTTGATAAAAGACACATTATATTATTTCTGTACAATGGTAAACATATTCAATATTTTTTATGCCTCAGCATGATTTCTGGTATTTTATCTTCACTGTTATCAAGAAATAAAATTATACTGGTAGGCAGACTAAAATAAGCTGCGTTTTGCTCTGCTTGAACTGTTTTCAGATGGAAGTCCTTACCTTCAACTAGCGCATTTGTGTTATGCTTTCTTGAGTGTCGTCTTGAGATAACTCTGAAATGTGTTCTGACTTTTCTGTATGGGATAAAATAATCTTACAAGGTGATGCCAAGAGATTATTGGTGTATACTGCATGGGACTGCATACAGACTTGAGTCATGACTGAGAGTCATATTTTATCTGCAGTTTTTAGAATTCAAGCCCTTCCCCAAAATCTCCATATGACTCTAATGTTCTTACTAAATTTTACATGTAACCAACTGGGTTTACATGTCCTTCCCACAATATCTAATACAGTACACAGACTGTCAAAAGCATTGTTGGGATTTCTGAAATGTAGAGGCCTTAAGATTTACTTTTTCGCAAAGGAGTGAATTCTATCCTCATCAATTAAAGTGTGTCCATGTTGGGGACTGAAGTGCTAGCTTGAAATCAAATACCTGAGACACTCTAGCTACAACAGACTAGAATTATTTTGATCTGGACTGCTTCATGTACATGAATCAGATCTTATAAAGAAAGTGCAATGTATATACCTTTCCATTGGAAGAATATGAAGTCTTTTATGAGGCACTCAATCATAAATTAACATCATAGAGGAATACAAGATTATTTTGAGTATCTTTTGTTCTGTTTTATGAGATATTCTGTTGCAGTCTTAATTTACTTCAGACTTTATCCTTTATGTGATATTACCAAAACATTCTCTCAGAGGAACATTGGCAAATCACATGGTAATGTCCTTGTATTTAGTCACATATTTTTAGTCTTACAGCCTGTGGGATGAATTCCTCAAATATGTATTTGCTTTGGCTCTATGTGCAGTCCCACCTATTTGCCCTTTTAGGACAGTCATAATTCATGTTCCTCTTTTTTTCACAGCAACATGTTATGTGTGCCCCTTTTTTCCCCCTGTTGATAAATATCCTGGTCAGGATGATTGTCTCATAACCTATATCATTATGACGTCATAAAATGTAATAACAAAGGTTTCATCAATGTTCAGCTTACTAAACTTTTTCTTAGCTGTTTCTTTCATTTTTCCTCTGAGAAGCTGTGAATAAAGGAAGAAACATAATAAACTTAAAAATTGGCATACATGTAGTCTCTGCTCCTTGTAAATCAACTCATTTACACACAAGAACTTGCAATAAGTCAAGAGAGCGATCAGTTCGCAGTTTTGGCTCCATAGTCAATACAGGGAATAGTGTATCAGGTCCCAGTGATGAGAACATCTTCAGGAGTGTTTTTTAACCTTAAATTTTCAGGTTTATCAATTTTGTATATAGAAAACCCTTTGGGATGGTGAAATTGAGACCACACTAAGATCAATAGTAAAATTCCCATTGAATTCACTGGAGGTCAGGCTTTTACTCAATGTAATACATATTTTGGGATTTTTATAGGATATTTACTGATGCATCAAACAAAAATAAAAATAAGGAAGATGAAACAGAGTCAGTACTTCTGTTCTAAAATACTGCACATTAATCTGATATCTAGTTTTTGCAAGGAGTATATATGTCTGTTCTCTCTAGATCAGAGTAGGTTTGCAGGACTACTAACACTTTTAAAAATGCAGTTAAGTTCTTAGTCTCAAGGAAATCTTGAGCAAAGGAATTGCACAGACCAATGACAACCCTTCAAAACAATTTACAAACATCAATAAAGCTTTTATTGCAGATAGATACTAAACATTGAATAAAGAACAAACAAGCAAAGACTTTATTTCAAGAAGTAAGGAAATTAGTTAATATGTTTCTGTGGTTTTTGGTTCTCTTTCGCCAGAAGACTTAAATTTGATAATTTTTAATAGAAAACATCCAGGACTTTAAGAAGTAAAGGACAAAAGAAATAAAGTTAAAAGGTTTGTTTATTTATTTTTAGTTTTATATTAACTTTCAAAATATATATTTTTTCACAATATGGTTACATATATGAAATTTATGAACTTTTAATGAAACTAGTAACACCAAGGGTGCAATAAGGAGCTGTTTGCATTCAAATCTGCCTATCTGTAAAATAAAGCATGAGATTTAGAGCCAGATGTTTGCAATATATGTGATAATGGTTCTAAACATAGGGAAATTTGACCTCCCTTCTCATGTTGGCTTTGTCCTGGAACTGTCAGAAATCTGTAGAAAAACATATTTTTAAGGTATTTTTTAAAAATGTCTCAAAATCTAACTCTTTTCAGCTGCACTGAAACCAGAGTTTAGCAAGCTAATCAAAGCATGAAATATAAAGATAAAATATCCAACTGTGAAAATTTCTTTTGGAGCAACCTCCCCCCTTTTCAGGAAACTAGATCAAATTCCCTACATCAGATTCTTCTCTCCTTCCTTAATTTTTTTTTTTCTTGCTTGCTTTTTGAATATTCTCAAGTGAAGCCAAGCCATAATAATAATAATTATGCATTACAGTGTCACAACTGTGTGTCTTATTTATCCTAGCAAGGCAAAAAGAGTGAATATTGTTTTCCCGACTATTCATGCACTATTAGTTTATATGTTATACAACAGCCTGTGTAGTACTAGTTCATTACTTACATTTATTGTTAAGATCATTGTGTAGTCATAATAAATAATTAAATAAATGGCAAAAATCTGCCTCTTTGCATGTTCATTGTGATGCTAGTAACTCAGTGGAATAAATTCTTGTGATGTTTGAACATATAAAGGAGCAGCAGAAACTTTCACACTAGTGTGAACCTTGGTGTTATATAAATGACTGTAATAATTCCATTAGCAAAAATTCTAAACTTTGCATAAACAAAATTCTAAACTATGCAGTCTTAGCATAACTCCAGATGAAAGTGAGATCAAAGCTCCACAGGTGAAATTTACAGATTTGTTTCAGAGTGAGGGAAATGGAAAGTGAATAATCTATTTTGCTTTTCACTTCCTTTTTATCTAGGAAGGACTTGTCATGAAACAAAAGTTGTATTTTCATTCTGTTATCTTTAGCCAGGATTAAGTCACATGACATCAGGAAAATGTCATATCATAGGTGACTTCATGAAAATTTCATATCATAGAGATCTGTACCAAATTACTTCAATGTGTTGACATCACACACACACACATTCTTATTTTATAATTCTCTTACTTAAATTAATCAAGGGTTTTTTTGTCAAGTTGTTTATCAGTGGAAGATTTTACCAAACTTTTTATGCTCTATTGACTTGATATCACTAATTTCTTTTTAAAATAAATGTATAGGTAGTTCATACTCCCGGAAATCCTGCAATACAATTTAATCTTTTTTTTTTTTTTTTTTACTGCAAAGTTTTTCAACTATAATGAAAATGGTCTTTCATCCCTCATTTTAAGGATTGTTGTTATTTGATGTCTGCTTATTTGCATACTGTCAAAAATCAATATATATGTGTTCCTTTGTATGTCAATACAAAAAATGCAAAAGATCAAAGGTAATGATACAATTCAATGATCAATGCTTTTGTAAGCAGCAAGACATTCTACACTACTGTTGAAACTTTTTAATCCAGGAGCTATTTTTTGGTCTGAAGTTAAGACATCAAATTGTTATTTTGGGGCAAGCTCATTATTTAATTGTATGGATTTTATTTGCTTTCTCTCCCCTATTATTAAAAAACTCTTATATATGTTAGCTCTATTTATTATTATGTAGTAACAATCAGGCATAATGCTCGTTTTCTGAAAGGATTTTTGAATTTGTGAATGCTAAGGGACATCCAGTTGACTTGAACAGATAGTGCAGTCACTAGAAAGAGTTAAGTGGCTGTTGGTTAAGACTCAATAGTAACTTCTTGAAGGAGCAGCAAAATATATTTCACAGTCTATTTCCTGTTGAGTAGTTCTGTGACACTGTGAAGGAAACATCTGTGGATTTATTTGCTGGAATGGTTGCTGCCACCAGGAATTTCACTCACAGTGTTTTATGAACATGTAGAGTTTCTGGAGTTGATGTGTTCACTTAAAACTATAGAGCTTTTTGGAGAAATTAAACTAATGAATGCTGACTTATAAATATGCTCTCAGATTTGCATATATTAATAAAATTAGACATGGGAGAGTGATAATTTAGTTTTAAGCTTACCAGCTGTGTAAAATTTAATATTACACAAGTCCCTAGTGTTTTTGATTCCCACAGTCAATTATTGCGGTCAACTTTATTTTGGTTTATTGCTAGTAAATGATTTTTCCCAAAGGGTTGAATTTGAAAAGAGAATCATATAATTAATTTAAATTTATTTTCAGTGATCAAATGATTTGTTAGAATGCTAGGAAAAGCATTCCGGGTAGAATTTTTTGGGAAAAAAAAAAAAGACTTGCACTATTAATAGTGATGGGGTAGGTGTCTCCATTACAGGAATGTAGCATGATTAAACAATCTATTAGTCATAGAATGAATGATTATTTTAAAACAGCAAAATTAATAGTTATTTTAAAATACTTTTTAGTATAATTCAAGATAGTGAGGTTTTATGTTTAATACTAGTTCACATCCAAAACTTTGTTCTAAATTTGAACATCTCAAAACCTGGAAATAATAAGAAGTAGTATTTTGGTTCAGATCATTATGAAGGCAGGGATCAGATCAAGAATATCATTAGGAGTCACCTGAGTTTTCATTAGCTTTTCTAAGGCCTATTTCTATTTGTAGAATAAAATGTAATGAAAACAATACACACTATTTTGATTTCACTCTTAGGAAATTACTTTGTGTTGGGAATATCTTTCTTTCAGAAATATACTGTAATCTGAAAGTGATGTTTGTGATGTGATTTAACTAATATAAAGAGTCAAAGAAGACTGGAAACTTACTTCAGGAGAAATATTGCAGTTCTTAAATGCAGTGCATGCATGGAATTACAGTGCATAATGCAACATCCTGAGTATTAACATGTTTTGAAAAATTTTAAAAATCTGCAGACTTATTCTTTTGTGTGTGTGTGTGTTTTCTAGTATGCAGGTTAAGTTCAAATGTTGCTTTTAAAATTTTCATGTTCATAAAAAGAAACATAATCTAAAGCAGTTGATAAAAAATCATATACTAGATAAATAGAATCTGTGAAGCAGCATCAATCGAGAACAATTATAGTGAAGATAGCAGAGCTCCCTTTAATTTACAATATGCAACTAAGATCAGAATTTGCCACAAACAGACGCTCTACTGATTTATGATAACATCAAAGCTGGCAGTCATTTTCTCATGTAATTCTGGATTTTGGGAGAGAAAAGTGTAGTTTGTTTAGTGACAACGTAGTTAGATGGAAAGATCATACAAGTAAAGAACTATTTCCTGTAAGAATTCAATCACAAAATGGACGCAATACACAGTAAAACTAGAAAACTGTTTGAGTCATAGGGTTATGATACCAATATTGTCCTGTCTCCATTGTACTGCTGACAAGCTTAGAATCTGATTCAAACCTATTGTAAATATATTTGTTTCAAAGTCTGTTAAAGGAGGTCAAAAGAAAAGATTTAAAAGTTTTTGTATGAGGTGAACTTTGGTGCAGACAAAGGATGTGATGTGTTTTTACTGTGTCTGCTAGCATCTTCTTAAAACTCCTGTATGAATTACAAACTATTAAGTTAATGCAAACCTACTTGGTAGCAAAGCTAACTGAAACTGAAGAACTGAATTTGATCTGCACAAAATTAGTAATTTAGTAATCAACTACATTTTATCTGAACTTTGAGCTCAAATAAACAGTTTGAATACAGCTTTTAAAAATCTATCTCCCACAGTAGGCTGAACATCATACCTTTCTTCAGATTGATATGGTTAAGGAGATTCCTAAAATATTGTTAATGTTTAAGGAGCAGATGGAGACAGTTAAATTTTTACTTGGCTAGTTTTCTTTCTGCAAAATGTTTAGTTCTCTTTGGAAGAATAGAATGGCAAGAAAAGTTACAGGTTACTTCAAGAAAAGAAAGAAGCTGCTGTCAGGGCACCTCAAATACTACTAGGTGTGTAAGCAGCTGTAATAGTCAATATAGTCAATGAAGTATTGGAAAAGTATTAATCAAAGTAAAAATCTATTTGGTCACCTGAATGATTCTCTAGCGTCCATTTACTGTGTTGACCAGGGATTCAGTTCAGCTGCCTGTGCATTTACATCCTGTGCTCTCTGATACTTTCTAAGACATCCAAGATATCGACACAGGACTAATAATATGATACAGGATCTAGAGCAGAGGCAGCTGAAGGTGAGGTGAAATACCTTAGGTTGTCTGAAATAGCACAAGATACTAGATTTGCACAAATAAATTGAGCACAAGATTTATCTTGACTATTGTGGGAATTTACATCTCAAGCACTGAATTAGGTGCTTAAACATAAGAGTGTGTTCACCTCTTATGAACCTCTTAAACATACCCTAGGTTATCTGAGACAGCTTCAGCTATGGCTAGTAGATATATTATAGATGCCCTACAGGATTGATTTTGGTGAAATTGATGGTAGATGACCTGGGCCTTCCCAGTGTCAGGAGGAGAAAATTTCAGGATTTCAGACTTCCAGCACTCTTGTTTATTTATTTACTTAAGTGGCCAAATTCTGGATTTCTTAGATGCTTGTTTCAGGTATATTAAGAACATGACCCTGACTGTATGAACAGCCCATATGCTAATTAACACCTGACTGAAGAAATATAAACTTATAATATAATTTGGAGCATAAGTGGAAATCAGGTTTTGGTTGTTGAGTCCTTTGGTTTAAACTGTAATATTAATCATTATTACTTCAGGGAGGCACATGGCAGATAATGGAAATTATTGAAACTATGGTGAAATTGGAAGCATTAAAACATAAGCAGATTAACCATTGCCACAACAGTATAGGATAGGAAGAGAAGAGTGCTCAGCTGACAAAAAAAAAAAAAAAAAAAGAAAAGAAAAAGTAAGTCTTTGAGCAGAGTAGTGAAGTGTAGAACAATTAAGTGAAATCAATTTTGTGTTTAATCTATTCAACTACTGATAAACCAGATCGTACAGCTTCCAAGATATAACTAATTACAATTACAGATCTGATAAAAAAAGTCAATAATTGCTTGCTGAAACATTTAAACAATCACTCTCTGTTTTTAAAACTTCCAGTAATCAATCTCTGTCTCATGCTTTGGGGATATTTTTGCTGTTATGGCATGTCACATGCTGGAGTATCTTTGCTGGTATCAACAGTATTATGTAGGCTTAATTCTAAGTTATTGCAGTGGTGAAAAAGGGCTCAAATGTCTAATTCTCTCATTAACAGTGAAATAAAATAGTATCTCTGATGAGATGCTTAACAAGAGAAAAACATCATTTCCATCCTATTTGTACTGGAAGAAAATGTCAATAATGACTGCATTATGCTATAGAGCAGTTAGGCTGAATAGTGGTCTTTTCAATCCCAGTCCTGAGACAATACAACATGACTACACTCAGACACGTCAGGAAGGGACCTTCAGGCTTGCCACCACTTGCCTCAGCAGTGATTTCTCTGGAATGAAACCTAAGCATGCAGTCATGGAGGGAGCTGAAGTACTCTCTATATAGTACCTACTCTATAACACCATGCTCTCTATGGTCTCGGCTCTAGGCAGCTTGGTGGTGAACATCTTTCTTTAATATAAATGTAAATAAGTATTGGGTTCTGTCTTTCAGTCTTTCTTCTCCAGCTCTACAAGCCAAAGAATAGTAACTGTTCAGTGGAGGAAAAAACAGTGTTAAAGATGTCCTTTATGATCCTTCTGTGATACAAAGACAGAGGAAAATTATTTTAATGTTCTCATGCAAGGCATAATATAAATTATGATTTTCTTTAAAAGCAAAACCAATTGGCAGCTGTTTATCTGCACAGGGATCCTATATATCTTTTCTCCTAATTCAGAGATCTGAATTAAGAAATTATTGCAAATTCATAGTGCAAATGCATTGAATGAATTTGAGATACTGGTCCTAGGTCTCTGTGACTATATAGGTCCATAGCTACATGTGTCTAGAAGTTATCATTATAAAATTACAGCTTTGAACAACATTACAAGACAAAAACAGATTTTTGATAGAAAAATGTTGTATTTGAATGAAAAACATAGCACACCTTATGTGTATATATACATATATATATATATATATTTTTTTTTCCTAGTTTTAGTGGCCTGTGAATGTTGATAACAAATACAAGCCAACATGAAATTGTTACCCTTAAAAGGTTTGGTCATGGAAGGAACAAAATTAACCATAACGAGAACCTGAGATTATTTACATCTACTGAGTTTATAAAAGTTTCTTTCTTGTAAGACCATTAACATTAAATTATTTTATTTTTAACATACTTTTCTTTGCATGTGGCAGTTACATTACCGTATCACAGATGATAGAGAGGACACCAGTAAAATTTTATTTTGACCTGTTTCTATGTAGAGGTAGCACAACTAGCAGATTAGCTGAATATGAACCAAATATGTTATTACCAAGTTCACTGCTAGAAAAAAAGCGTACAAAAAAATGTGAGAATTGTTACTTGGTTTTAGTTTACATTGCAGTCAAGGGACACTGTATTTGGCAGTGTAGACCCATAAAGTATTACTTTTCTAATTAAAATTTCCCTAGAATTGTATTAAACTGCAGTAATGACAATGAAACTAGTAAATTTTTTTTTATTTTCAGCAGAGCTGGCATAATGTTTTCTAAATCACAATCCCTGAGCCTGCATCAATTCAAAGGCTTTGGTCCAGAGAGAGGAAACAAGTCTATGGAAATCTTCACTGCTTTTTTCTTTGCTTTTGATAGAAAAAAGAACCTTTAGGTTATACAGTCTCTGTGGTTATGGTCAAATATATAAGCCAACCATGCCTTTTGATATTGGACTTCAAGTCAACATCAGCTCTTGAGTTCTTGAGTAAAAAAAGGAAAAAAAAAGAGGATTGTTTCCTTTTATCAACATACACTGTAGTAGATAATATATATCTATATTTAAGAAAACAGATGAAGTTAAGTGTAATACCTGAATAGAAAACTGAAAATTATCATTAGCTCTTTGAAACTCGGCCAGTAAGAAGAAAAGCAGTTAATCTCATGTTAGGAATTGTTATAATGTAAATATATAATAAAAATATAAAATATTTATACAGTAATAAAATGTAAAATAAAAGATAATAAAATTTTTGACATCATGAGATCATCCACTATTTTCATGTAACTAAGAGATCATTTGAGAAGTTCAGTCAAGAAGATTGTATGCTAAGAAGCTAAGGGATACATACACACACACATATATAAAGTTGATATATATATGTATATATTACAAATATATAATTGATAAATAGAAATTATATTAAAAGATCCATATATGAACAAAAATGTTTATTCCTGCAGCTGCCTAATTTTTCAAATTAAGTCAATGAGATTTTTTTATCAGACTCCACTTTGTACTGTGAAGATACAACTGTCATAACAAAATTAAAGGGTGGTGTTGCAATTACTGAAATTTTGCCAAGCAGACATATTGATTTAATTTATAATCGAAACTCTGAACACTATGGCTGAATGGAAAATTTCAATGATAAATTGATCTAGTGAAATATAGGCACAATTTTCTTGTCTTTAAACAGAAGTATCTTTGTATTTTTTTTTTTATTCAGTTGGCACTCAATAAAAAAACTTGTTTTCAATAGATTTCAACAGATCCTTTAAATTGAGTAGCAGTAATATAATAGTAAAAAGCAGAAACAATAGTACAAAGAAAATGCATTCTCTCACAATCTGTACAAATACAATCCACAACAAGCATTAGACACACGAGTTTCATACAAAGCTATTAATTCAAAGCATTAATGTTAGAAACATTGACTGTTCCTGATGATTCTTATTGAGTATTGTTAAAGGAGGGAGGAAAAGCACTACAAAGAAGCAAAGATATTACAGCATTTGGTGACTCACCTGTGGTAAACAGAGTATATATTTTCATCTCTCCAGACATGGAAATTGTTGGTCTTCTTTTTTCAAAGGCAGCTTACGGCGAACAGATCCACAACATATATGACAGAGTTCTGGTGAATAGTTTGTGCAACTAGGATTTTAAAAATAAATTTAGATGCGTACAACTGAGCTAGTCACCCAACTCTCTCTATACAGTCATGTATGGAGATGCCCACATTTTTGAGTAAACCTCATCTCATCATAAAGTAGATGTCTGTTTCTGGTTAGATGAATCTTATATCAAAAGTTCAGAGCTGAACAATGTTCACAGTGTAGACCCATAAAGTTAGCTGCAATTAAGTCCATTCTGAGAGTCATCAAAATGATTAATTAGGGCATTAGTGTGGATCAGGCTATAAAAAAACAGTTAATTTAAAATAATGTATTTTTCTTGCAACAACTTCCTGTGTATTTCATGAAGTGGAATAAATTAGACAATTTCTCAGCAGTCCAACTGATGTTCATTTTCTCTTTTATAGGTTACCACTTACCTCCTTTCAAAGTCACAGCATCCTTCTTCCCTTCTTACTGAATTAAAAACTCTTCAGTGAACTTATTTTTTATTGTCAAAATTATTACAAATATTATTATGCCTTGAGATATTTCTGACTATATCATTCATTAGATTATTATTAAAACCAATGGCACTGTTTGTGTTTGCTTGCACTTCATTGCTTCTGTTGCAGTGTGTGCAGTGATTTAGAAACAGAAAGAACAAGTATCTAACATATACACTTCCATTTGATATTCTATTCTGATAGTGTGTTTCATTATAACGAAGGAATATTTTTTGCTTTGGGGGAAATAGCTTTTATGCTTTGGAAAAGGACATCTTCCTCAACATTAATAGAGCATTAGCAAACAGGAATACAAAAGTGTTTTGGCAAAGAAGCGGCACTGATACATATCACAATTTTCTCAGGGAAACATCCTTGTAGCCTGAGAGGTAATTAGGACAGGTAACTCTCTCTGCATGGAAGGAAACAGTATTATCTAAATAACTGAAGATATTAAAAATCAGTAGTAGGCAACACTCCACTGAGGTAGAGTATGGTCAGCCTCCTTTGTCTCCTTAAACTGTAGACTGACTTGAATTTCAATCAAGATAATTTTGTTGTTTTGTTTTTTTTTTACAGTGTATATATCATGGGTCATGTTCTAAAGTGAAATATACAGTGTTGTAAGGTAAATGCAATCTTTAGATTAAAAAGAAAACATGCATATTGAAAAGTAAATTTACTTGTACTTTTTTAAATATTCTCTGGGTAAGTAGTGTGGAATTTCATGAAAAAGAAGGAAGGCCTAGAAAGCAAAATAGTAGAAGGCTGACAGAGTAAGTCTGCTTTTTATAAATTGTCTGTTACATTTTGTCTGCTCTCCATTGTTTTATCTCTGTGATATTTCCAGGTTCAGTTTAATTTTTAACTATCCATCTCATCTTTGTGAATGCAGAGGGACTCTGGACTACAGAACTATACTAAAGAATTGGTTAGGAATAGTGCATCCCTAAATTTTCATCTAAAATGTATTCACTTGTTTAGTTAATCTTTTTCAATTGAAAAAAAAAAAAAAAAAAGCCAAACCTCAAGAAATACCAGGAATAACTTACTTTACTAATTACTCCTAAACCGTATAATTTTCTTTTCAAGGACCTTTACTCATAACTGTTGTAAGTGACTTTAATTTTGTCTTTAGTGTTTTGATTCACATTCTCAGGACACAAAACCTTTTAGAGCAGGTAGGAGCATTAAGTGAACCTTGTTTTTGTTACAAACATGTCAAGTTCAAATATGTTTTGTTATAATTAGTTTTTAATTTATACACACACACACATATATATCTGTTCAGTACATATTGCAAACTCCAACATATCCATACTTTTTGTTACAGCTCATGCAAGACTAAAAACATAATGGAGCACTGATTGATTGAATGTAAACACACCCTTTTAAGCAGGCAGTCAAGTTAATAAAAATACATCATGTCTGATTTCTGCATTTTGTCAGACTTCACTCACTCAGAAACATAGCTTGCAGTAGTTGTGAAGCCATTGTTTAATATCAGCACTGCTTCATTATCTAGTACAGACAAACTGCAAATAATTAGCAAATTATTTTCCAAAGGTTAAAACAGCATGCAGGTTAAGTATTAAGAAAAATAAAACATACATTTTCTGTGACCAGAAATAAACTTTGTGATCTGGGACATATAGTTGTATTAACATTAACTCGTATAGCAAATTTAGGTATTTTAGATCTCCATGAGAAGAAGCTGGATTTTTATACCTCTACTACCAGTAAATAATCTTGGAGATATATCTGTTGGAACACAAACTAGCCTTTGTCTTACACAATTGTGGCAATAAAATTCACTGAAATGAAGCAAAAATGCAAATAAGAGTCAAATCAAGCCTCAAAGATCCTAAAAGGTCTGTAATATCATTCCTAAAGAGCATTTTAATGAGGAAAAAAACCACAAAATTACATTCAAACTCACTGTAGATATATGACAGTATAACAAAAAATTTGCTGCCTTTGACTATAGTCAAAAACAGGGTTAGTGTTTGCTTTTTCCAGATGTGAAATGTCTGCTATTGCATTACTAGTTTCTGAGATAAAGTATGTAAAATTATTCATCAGGTGTTTTCTATGCTTAAAACAAAGAAACAGTCAAATGAATAAACAATTTCCTGGTTCATTAGTTAAAATTTGTGCTTCCACCATGTTGTCTCATTTTAAATTCTTATATGCCTAAGAGGTAGGCTTCACCTTTTGTAGCTTTATTGTCTACAGTGTGGATAGCTGTATCTCAGCTTCCTTTACAATAAAAGGAAACAAAATTATTTGGCATGTGGTTAATTTAATTCCAGTATAGATGTCTAAAAGTTCAAGTGACCTAAAAGTGTCTCTATGTGTGCAGATAAATGCACCTGGTATCAGCTGAGTGGTGTCCATCAAACAAAACAGGCAAAATGAAATGGGCAAAATGATCTGACATCATTACTAAGGATTCAAATATGAACTGAATGGTCTTCCATTTTTCATGTGCTAAAGATCATGTGCTTTAAACATTTTGTAATTTTTCCAAACAAATTTGGAAAACTTTAATAAATCTTGCACATGTACGTCCATTTTAGTTCATGGCTCAGAGGAATAGGAGATTATATGCCATTTATATGCCAGAATCACAAATGCAAATCAACTGATTTATTTCTATTTTTCTTCCTACTCCTACTTGCCCCCACTCTTAAAGAACTCTATTACAAACTTCCTCTTTCAAAGGAAAATAAGGACTAGGAACTCTCTCATTGTTTCTCACATAGTCAGGCTTCAAAGCACAATAAGTACAACATTTATGATAGACTTGTCACTTGGAACACTGATCTTGCCCCCTCATGACTCCTTGAATTGTCTTCAAAATACTAAAATCACAAATTAGTATCAAAAGGCATATACTGGAGAAAAAAGTTGCCAACAAACAAACAGCTCTCTCTCATAGACTAATCTGCCAAAATTTCTCCTGCATTCAGTGTTATTTGGCCTGAATAAACATCATTGCAAAGACCCAAGAATAGACAAAACAATCTTTAAAGGAGCAGAGTTACTGAAAATGGGTAATCTAAAATTACCAGATGAATGAATAAAAGATATTACAGTTGTAAATATGCAGTTAAAACTACTTGATTTGCAGCTGCCTTGATAATTTCTAATTAAACATCTGAAGACTCTCTAACATATTAGCATATCAATAGGAATATAATTATATACTCATTCTTTATGTAAACTTGTGTTTGTTACATGGCAACCTAATTTTACATTTGTTACCCTATCTTTAGTTTTTAAGTCTTGTGTGTACTTTCAAGTTCATTTCTCTACATGGACTCTTTAACGATACAGCTAGAGTAAGTATTATCAATAAAGCAAATATTATTGCCTATAGATATATAAATATGTAGATACACCAAGTGATAGATAGATGTTGTGGTTTAACCCGGCAGGCAGCTAAATACCACACAGCCATTCGCTCACTCCCCCCCATCCCACTGGGATGGGGGAGAGAAATGGGAGGGGGGAAAAAAAAAGTAAAATTTGTGGGTTGAGATAAAGACAGTTTAATAGGACAGAAAAGGAAGGTAATAATAATAATAATAATAATAATAATGATAAAAGAATATACAAAATAAGTGATGCATGATGCAATTGCTCACCAT
The DNA here is from genome assembly GCF_965638725.1 of Aptenodytes patagonicus. Lineage (NCBI taxonomy): Eukaryota > Metazoa > Chordata > Aves > Sphenisciformes > Spheniscidae > Aptenodytes > Aptenodytes patagonicus. The sequence continues at coordinate 173,965,065 of NC_134949.1, forward strand.
CCACTGACGAACGCCCAGCCAGTTCCTGAGCAGTGGCCACCGCTCCCCAGCCAACTCCCCCCAGTTTATATACTGAGCATGACATCATATGGTATGGAATATCCCTTTGGCCAGTTTGGGTCAGCTGTCCTGGCTGTGCCCCCTCCCAGCTTCTCGCTGGCAGGGCATGAGAAGCTGAAAAGTCCTTGACTAGTGTAGGCACTACTTAGCAACAACTAAGGTGTCGATGTGTTATCACATTATTCTCATCCTAAATCCAAAACACAGCACTGTACCAACTACTAGAAAGAAAATTAACTCTATCCCAGCCGAATAAGAATAGAGGACAGGACAATTGATCAAAGGACAGAGTTCTGCTGCTAAAGTTCCCTGAAATTTAAAGTGTCTCTCTAGTTAATGCTTTATGTCAGCAATAAGTTACAAAGTTAATATTAATGAGGCATTCAAATAGATGTTATGAAATAGAATAATGTAATGCTTTAGGACAATTCTTAAAAAACAAAAAAAAAAAGTCTTTGATTAAAGTCCTAAAGAGATTGACAAGAACTTTGACAGCACATTTTGGTTAATATCAGGAAGAAAGAAAATTGTTACTAGAACATGACCATTGGCAGCAAAGAGAAGACAGAAAACTTGCCTGAGACAAAGTCACCACGGACCAAGATGGTAAGTGAAGTTAAAAAGAATAGTTGGAGTTAAAAATAGTCTAAGCATTTTAATAATCAGTCTAGACTTCAAATCATATTCTCTTAAAGTCACTGAAAAACAGACTGGTTTTTAATAACATCTAGATAAAATCTGTAACATTCAGATGAAAATGATATCTTAACATGTTGAAATAAATAAATATACAAAGTTGTACTGTCACTTCTACATCAAAGCAGACATGTAACCCATGCATCTAATCCCAGTTTGCAATAGTCCGTTTTTTGGAGATAATTTGCTGGCTTGGAACTCTGTGTACTATGAAAAATGAAAGCAATGTACAAATTTGAGTACCTTAACTACGGAAAATAACCTTCATTTTTATACTCTTTAGTAATTTAACAGCACCTGAAGAATTAATTGATGAAGTAGAATTCTATAGTTACTATTAAATACACAGTTGTTCATAGAATCAAAATAATATTTAATAGAGAAAAAAGGCAAGTAAGAAATATACATAAGGATAAAATTGATTTATATTTGTATTTGCTATGGAGACACAAATACAATTGTACATTTTTATATGCAACTTTTTGTACTTAAAGTGTGCAAAGAAATTTGCAAACCTATAATTCTTTCCTTGCCCATCATGAACAATAATGTGCTTAAGAAAAATATCTTAGTTTGGTATGTGAATAAGCCTGTTTCCATAAGAAAGGTGACATATGGGGCCTGAGTCTTCTCTTACTTGATATGAAAATGATTTTACTTTACAGTGAAAGTAAAGAAGTGATGCATCTGTACAATAGCAAGAGAACAGAAGGATATAGTAATGTCTGTATCAGGAGACAACTTTTTCCCCCTTAATTATCAAATCTTGAGTGTGCATATGACTACTCCACTAATTATAGATCTGATTAGTCCAACTATTTGAAATTAAAAATCTAAAATGTTAAGTGATTTCAAGTAGTTGAACTATTTAAATTCTAGTTTCAAAGACATCTCCAAACTTCTTTGAATCCACTGGCTGCTATGTTTTCCTCTTTCCAGCAGCAAAAAAATGAAAATCTGCATTAAAATTCCCTCAAATTTTTAAAAAATAAGAAACTTTGTCTCTTGTTTTTCAGAATGTCCTTTTTGTCAGGTATAGAAAAGCAATGTAAAATCTTATTTATAAGGTTTGCTAATGGTTCATTTTTAGAATTTTAAGTTATTAACTAAATTTTGATTTATACTTCTTTCCATTAATAGAATTATCCACTGTAAAATAAAGTGGGCAAGTCAGATAAAATTCGATGTTCTCTGCTTTCAGTTTTGATGGATTGTAATGAAGAACATTATTGATCCATTGAATTCCATGTATGCAATGAATAAAGTTTAGAAACACATAATTCCTTAACAAAATTATTAGAATTTAGATGTATTACCGGAGTATTCTTAGAATCTAATAATCTGAGGAAGAAAGGACATTTTACCTCCTCTGTTAGGAAGACAGTAGTATCTCACATTAAGGGGATGTTAATGTGAATATAACAACCAAGGGCATTTCTGTCTTGATTAGAGATTGTTTTCATTCAGTAATTTCAAAAGGTCTTGTTGCTGTAGCACTAAATAACATCTTTTGATTCAGCATCACAAATATAGTACAGAACTGTATAAAAATCTATCCAGACTAACAATGCTGCATTGAATCATCAAAACTGACCTCCTGGTCAATGAAACATATTCCATTATAGTACACATAAACCTTCTCAGTAATGCCAAGTCAATAGAAATTTTAAATTAGGACTGACTTCCAAATATGCTTTAACTGTTTATCTTGCCTATTAAAAAAAAAAAAAAAAAAGAGAGAGCCTGAGCATGTATATGAGGTACATTGCTCCCAGCAATCCTGGAAAAATATTGTTGTTGTAAACAATGGTCACATTCCATATCAACTATTTAATTACTACCATGAAGTGGTAATGGTCAGACCTTAAAGTGAAGTTAGCTAGTCAAGAGAAAAGTTTACTTTTTTTTCTTCTATCTGTTTCCCCATAAACTAGGGCCTAAGCTGTAAATGAATCTAGCATCACCTTTTCTTCAAAGTTATGTCATATTAATACCAGTAATTCATATTGACACTGATCATAAAGTCAAAGAAGTACTGAAATATATTGTAATGAAGAGTCTATGAATAACTGTATTGTAACATGGCAAATACCTACCAGTGTTAGTGAAAATTAATTAAAATATATATGTATGTGTAGATAAATATGGCTTTTTAGGAGTAACAATACTTTGGGATACACTGTCATGTACAGTAAGGCTTCTTTGTACAGGATCAGTGTATTAACAAAACTGGAACCAAAGGGAGTTATTTGGATTCCAAAGAAAATATAGAAGAAAGAAAAAGGATCAGAATCTGAACATTTTACTTTCAGGATGTGTGTTTAGGGTGCAGTGTATCATATTAACATAAAGGTACTAATTTATTTATCCTCCAGTCCTGATAAAATTACATTAGATAGCCTTGATTTTTCAATGCTTTATATTGCAACTTTTTCCTCAAATCTGTTCCCCCCATATCACCATCTACCATTCACAGGTAGTACCAAATACAAACCATAGCCCCAAATCCAAACCAACCTTTTCAACCTTTATCAAGAACATTCATAGCGCAAGAAATTTGCAGCACCTTGCTGCAGCTGAAATCAGATGTGCTCGACTTGGCGATGACAGAACAGGGATCAAATTATAAAAAATAATTGTAATAGTAAATTTCACATTAGAAATCACCACAGTCAAAAATTGCAATTTCCTAGCTCCTTTGTAAAATTATGTAGACTTTCAAAGTGCTCCCATTTTAAGATGGGTAGAAACAGGCAGTAAAGTTATTCATTCCTCTAGCAGTTCAATATATTCAGCACCTGATCAATCAAGAGCAGATACTAGATAATAGACAGCAAAATACTGTCAAATCCTCTTAGCTAACTGGATGTGAGGCCCTTGCCACGCAGAAATGTCTAGATGATAGGAGACAGTGGAAAATAAAAAGGGGGAGAATGACACCTAGCTTGTGAGTACCATGTACTATGTTCCTGGCTGGTTTTATGACAGGTATATTTTTGCAATATCATAAAAGTGCATAAAGATTGGAGTTCAATATTTTCCTCTTAAGCAGATGAGAAAAGAGTTAATACTTGCTACAAAAGAATGCAATCCACAGTATCTACTGTTATTGACATATATTCCACTGCATTTGTCTAAAAGCTGTATAAGGTCCAGAAGTTAAGCATAAAGAAGGGATTTTTGTCCAAGATAAACTAAAATAACTCAAGTGAAAGGCATTGTATGGTACTTGACAATTACATCTGGAAACATTTATAATAAGAGTATGCTCTTCAAAGAGACAAAAACTAATGTTTTCTTTTATATGTTAACATACATTGACCATCATTACTAATACTTCTGTCACACAATAGAGTGTCATATAACACTTTGCAAACTTTTTCCCATTAGCTGGCTTTTTATGTGATGGTTGAGAGGTGCAGTTATAGCCATTATACTTGTATCCAATATCCTAGTATATACTGGTTATAGCAGTTATAGTTTTTCAATGACTGAGAATTTCTCCAAAATTATTTTCTCACAAGAAATTAATTTTCAGCAAGAATAAAAGAATCTTCAAATTGTTTTGTGGTCTATAGGCAGGGTTCAAGACTCCTAGTTTCTTAAGAACTTAAATGTAATGCTTTTTCTCTTGCATCCATTTATACAAAAATACACATTCACAATGTGCACATGCTCACACCTTTCTTGTAGTTCAGGAAGACAAAGACAGAAGCAGGAGCAAAATCTTTATATTAAACATCATATCAACTAAATATATTCCAAACTCTGATTTCAGAATATATATTTCAACAATTCTGTGTTTGATCTGTTTTTGAATACGACTATTACAGATGTGAAATCCCTGACTACAGTTTAAGCATATGTTTAATGAAGTATGATGCAGTGTCAATCTGTGAGTAAAAGGCTAGGAGTCACACATGTATGAACAGGAGAAAACAGAGCAGAAGAGGTTACATTTATTTATATTTGGAACTAGTGAGATATCTAGGATAATGTATCTGATATCCACAATTCAGGAGGTATAGGTATAACTGGACAATCATTGAAGGACTGAAATGTGTACTTTACAGTAAAAGATTACAAGAGCTCTGTCAAATTATCAAAGATACGATTAAGGCACTGACGATCACTGTCTATTACCTTCACAGGGAACACAGATATGAAAATAAAGTGGACAAAGAAATAATTGACAAAGTAATGATAAGACCTGATGGCTGAAGGATAGATTTATACAACTACCTATCTACAATTTGTTCTTGTTTTAACTGTCTGCTAAATAAAGTTACACGACTGTAAATATAGCAGAGGGTTTTTGCTTTTATTTTAAGCAAAAAGACAATTTACCAGTAATAACAAGACCATCAAGGCTCATTTTAGATTCTTCCAAAGTAAGAATTTTAAATTCTGACCATGTTTCCCTAAAGGCATACTCCGCACATAATAGAAATTAATAGGGTGTAGTTCTCTGGAGAGTTTATGCAGGAGAGACCTGATAATTATAATAGTGTTTTTCTGCCTTTATAAGCTAGGTTTTTTTAAAATTCTAATTTTATCCTAAATAGAGCTCTGGTCCTGTTAGCAAAAGCTTTTTTCCATATAGTATCTTCATTCACATAAATGAAGCTTGTCTTTCTATGTATTTATACCTTTTGATTGACTTGTTAACTGAGTTATAATTTTTGTGAGCTCTTCTTATAGTTACATAATTCAGTTTGAATTGTTCTTTCTACTAGAAGATTCATATGGGTTGTAGTAAATTGTCAGAGACTCAGAGTCAACACTGGAAAAGAAAACCAGTGTTACTTTGTTCATTAATGTTTTCACCATGAATCAGCCATTCAAAAGTTCTCAAGTTCTGTTAGTGAAAAACATCAGTAATCAAAGATTGTTGGTAAGATCAGATGAAAGATATTAATCACAGATCATCCTGAAGACGTAGGGAGTCTGTATTGTAAACTGATTGTCTCAGATGAGAAGGCAGAACTGGGAGAAGATAAGATGGTTGCAAGCAGGACTGGAAACAGGAAAAAGAGTCACAGGAAAACACTTCTCAGTTCACTTAACATAAACCAAATCAGAATCAAAGAGGGTTATTGACTTCTAATAACATGTAATTAAGCCACAGTAATGGAACTATCCATTCAGGAACAACAGCGATAGGACAGATAAACCACAGTGCTAGATGCTTGCAAAACATTAATACACAACTAAAATTTTCTGATGACCCTTCTATAATCCCTAGATGTTTCAATCACGTGCATGCACTTGCAGTTACATGGGCAGACTTAGAAGTGTACAGTCTCCCATCCCATCTCTTCCTCTTAGGCTGTAAGAGTTACCAACACTCCCCTTCCTGGCTGTGGTGGTTTCCTTTGGTGCTGCACACCCCTCACATGTAGCCAAAACCCATGCATGCGTTTACCCATGTAATTGATGGGCCAGGCAAAAACCTCACAAGTTTCATAGTTCAGTTCTTACTCCTATAGGAAATTGTCCAGATGGATCCTGACATGGACAAGCAGCTGAAACTTTGGGTTCTTCAGATGACTGTGGTCTTAAATGATGTTTGGTCAAAACAGTCATGTTTCTTTCATAAATTTATTATTTAATGTTGAGCACTCATAATGTATCTTACTTCTTTAAATTCATTGGAAGGGTGTTACCTGTACCTGCTTGTTTCATTTCTTACAGCATGAAAAAAACATCCAATGATCTATAAAACTGCCTTCCTTTGTCAGCTATAACTGATACCAGCCAATAGATTCTGAAGTTATTAGGATGCAAAAGGGGTATTCATAGTCAGAAATACATATAAACATATATACATACATATGCTAACAGTGACTACATAAACCTTCTTTCTGTCAGGGTCCTGCAAGCACCATCAGGCATGTCTGGCCCCGCCCAGCCCCCCTGGAGCCAGTCCCCACGCTGCCCAAAGCTCAGGACCCCATTTCAGCCCTGCAGGGCCATCAGCTCCTGCCCCAGTGACACTACAACAGGGCCAGTCTCCAGCTCCCCACAGCCCTGCCCTGCTCAGCCATGGGCCTTGTTGAGTTGGGCCCACCTCTGGCCCATCCTTGTCCTGTCCACATCCCCAGGGAGGTGCCCAATGGCCAGGGCTGGGGCTGCCTCCGGTGTCCCCTGGCTGCCCTGCTCCTGGCTGCGTTGGTAAGTAATTTCTTCCAGCATTTTTTTCATTTGAATTTGACAAGTTTTAGTATAAAATTCAATAATTTCAAATATTAATATAATTTCCCAAAGAAATAACATTTTTTAATTGATTCATACTTTTTAAAAGTTTCATGGGATATTAACTTAGAAGATAATGTAGACACTTGTTTTAAATAACATTCCAATTTTTTTATGGATCTTAGGATATTATGCAGTTGTGTATTAATATATCTCCCCAGCATTAATGAAGCCTTGTCTGATATTGTTTAACCGATATACTGCATTTATGTAAAAGTCAGGAAAATAACAGACAAGTACTGATTAAATTGTCAGTTGCTATATGGCAAGATCTATTGTATTTATGGAATAAATATAAGAATGAAATTAAAGTTTGTGCTATAGTCATTACAGTTTACATTACAGGGTTGTGTCTGTGTGCACAGTTGTGTACTTCATCATTAATTCTCAGGCTGGTTGAGAACTTCCTAGCTACCTAGTCATCTTTCTAGATAAGACAATGGACAATCACCTTGTCTCTAGCTTCACCAGGTGGTGAAGCTAGAGACAAGGTGGTTGACAGAACTCCTAACTGCCTTCACAGCAAAGTATTTGACCAACTTTCAAGAGGTCACCAGCTGTCAAATTCAGACAGTCCCGAAGTTTCCTCAAGGTAGCTCCTGATGTGTATACACTAACTGATAAGCACCATTTCTATGCTTAAACATGTTGATCCTGGATGGACAATCTAGCCATCACAGAGACTTTCCAGGGTCGTTTCTGCTGCAGAATTGACTGAATTGTACTTAGTTAAGGTGTTTCTAAATAGTCAATAGAAACTCTTCCTGCAGATGCAGAAATGGTCGTGTAGGACATTCTTTTACAGTGAAAATAATTAGGTATTTTGTACAGGGTTTAATACAATCAATAACAACAGATCATGCATATGGTGGAGTAGTCACTGAGGACCATGAGGCAGCTGTATATAAAAATTCAGCAGGACAGCAGTTCAGGAAGTTTCACCTGACTGAACCAAAGATGCTGTTGCAAGGACACCTGCAATACAGACTTCTGTTGCCATCCATGTAGTGACCTACCATCCTGGTTGAGTGATTTGATTCCCCAAGCAAGTATTACTTATGTAAAGATCCCAACAAATTATTGATTTTTATCCAACACCCTGATCATAAATGTCTGTGCAAAAGGTGATATTTCATATGGGAAATAATTTGTGTTAATATATTTGATGTTAACTGCATTGACCTAGTTCATTCCATTTGTTTGGTATAAATGCCCATGACATTTTCCAACACCTGAAATTCACATCAAGGAGTATGACAGATGATACCTTTGTAAACATGTTAATGCTCTTCTCTATCTGGAGAAAGGGAAGGTTGTGCCTCTTCTGGAAGAGCAAGTAGTATGCTTGGCATGGAAGGGAGGAGGAAATTTCAAAAGACTCTGGTTTTTGTCAGGCAGAAGTGGAGGTTAAGGACTTCTAATTCAGAAGAACAGGGAACAAAAGCACAGACAGGCTTCAGAGGTTCAAGAAGTAACCTCATAGGGACAAAAAGAGGGTGTGCATAATTTGTTACCAGTCACTGAGTTGACTGAAATCAAGCCTGAAAGCAAGGACCTACCAAAAAGGAAACAGTGGAAAGCAAGGGAGTTGTATAAAAGCCCTTTTCTTGCCCTTCTTCTGTTTATTGCACTTTATACTGCTAAATAAAAGAGGTCCAGGAAGCAATCTCAAGCACTAGAACCCATTTTTCCATTACTTAAATATTAATGCAATTCTTGCTTCTGTTTGGACCGCTGCATCTACCTCTCTCTAAGATAAGTCTACTACACAGAGAAATAGACCTAAGCAACAATGACAGGAACTACTTGTCTTTAGACCTACCAATTGGCACTCTTTTGTTTAGTGCTGAGACATCTTAGTTTGTAATATAATTAAACTTGTTTTGTTGTGGTTTGGGGGTTTTGTAGTTTTTGTTGTTTTTTTTTTTTTTTTAGAGGCCTTTGACCTTTTTTTGGGGGAGCCTATTGAGAAGAGAAAGGGTAGGTATATCCATCTTTCATCTTTAGCCATTTTGGTGTCTAGGGAACTCTAACAGAGAGATTCTGAATATGTCTGTGAACCGGGTTCAGAGTCACTGGTTGTCTCTAATGACACAAGAGTCAGTAACGAATGGGAGTTAAGCACAGTGCAAAAGCTCAAAGAGGTTGCATGTGAGCCAGGTCAGATCCAAAAGGAATGTGACTGTAATGGGGTAGCATTGTGCCTTGTAGCTTCATCACTTACAAGTTCAGAAGCAAATTTTTAACCCACCTATAAAGCTGAGTAGTGCCACATGATTCAAGAATATCAGAAAAAATAGTAAGTAAAAATAGGAAAACGTTCTGCTCATTTTAGTAAAGTGCAAACATTCAGCAGTAGGATTTAAGAAAAAAATAAAGTCTAAGGCAGATGTCTAAGAAATAAATAGGTTATAAAAGTCTATTGACTTTACCAGAGGTAGATTACACTGGACTAACATGATACGTTTCAGTGATAAGAAAACTTATTTCTAGCTGTAGGAAATGTGGTAGATCACTTCTTTCTCCAAGACAGTGAAATATTTCCTATAGTGTCACGTGGGAAAAAGAAAATATAAGAATTAATGGACAGCTTGCAGAGTAATTGATGGTTAATTAATGGTAATACTGAAAGGGGAAATATAAGTCTAAAGTGAAATAACTAATAATCATCATCAGGTATTTCCCTGAATTACATTGGCATAAAAATTGGATATGTGCTAATGAAATTTGCTTCTGAGACAGACTGGAAACTCATTGTCAATGCTTCTCAATACAGAAGATTCAGATACCACATATAAAGAACTTCATAAACATGGGTTACAGAAATAAAATTAAATGAAACAATGCAAGTAGTAAAATTGTTGACCAAGGGACTAATAACAAAAATATCTGATACAAACTGGAACATTATTATTAAGTAATCATTGGGAAGGAAAATTGTCTAGCTTTAGTAATTTCATCACAATGTGACGAAGAGGTCAATTCAGTCATGAGGAAATAACCTGGAATCTGTTTTTTTTCTCCAACAAGGTAGTTTAAACAGACAGCTGGGATTGTTGCCTCTGTTCAAAGTCTTACTGGACCTTTCTATAGAATACAGTATATAGTTTTAGTCATCCATGGTTCAAGAAGGATAAACTCAAACTTAGCTAGTACAGAGAAAGATTAATAAGATGAAATGGAATTTTATAAACAGAAAATAAAATAATTTGGTTTGTTCAGTACAGAAAGACAAATTCTAGGAGAGAATGTGATTGTTGTCTATAATATATAAAAATACTGCTTGAACTGAAGGACAACTTTGGTACAAATAGAAATAAATTATGTGAAAAAAACCAGGTTAGAGCTTATCAGAAGGTTCCTTCCCATTAAAGGAGTTCTGGTGCAGCCTTATGAAAGGACTTTTGAGACCTAAAAATAAGCTCCTTTTCAAATGCAGATGTATAAGTGAATTAAAAAAAAAAAAAATGGTTATCTGTCACAGCAGAAGATCAGGTCCAATGGCCGAAAATCCCTTTTCAAAGCTAAAATATTTGATAATACAAAGTACCTGACATAGAGGGAGGCTTAAGCAACACTTCAAGCATAGGTCATGAGCTCCACCAGCTTCTTCATTTACACTAGTGTTTAATCATTTTGAAACAAAGTAATATAGTTATTAGATATATTATAGATAGTTATGTTATATTATTAACTATAGATATTTTACATTATTAACTACAGATAGTTATTTCTAGAATGGCAGCTGGAGGACAGATAGGATGAAGTAAAGCATCTAATACAGCACAAAACATCTATATTCAGGTTCTCAAATAATTTCCCAAATATAATTTTCTTTTAGATCATTTCATCTTTTAAAAAATGTAATACACCATAGTGTTTGTTTTCTTTAGTAGAAGCCTGTCCTCATGCCCTTGTGTAAATAACTGCAAGACACTGCAAAATTAGAAAAAGAATAACAGAAAAAAAAAAAAAAATCAACATTTTCTTGACAAAAGAACACTTCCCAAAATAGTAATCACTAGAAAGAATATTATGTACAATATATCATATCATGTTTTATACATAACAATATAGTGAAATACTGAATAATAGGTATTATTATCAATATGTAATATGCCATGACATGGTATAATACACAGTTGTATGAGATAGTAATATATGTATGCATATAATAATAGGAAAGAATATATGATATTAAATTGCTGTGATAAGTTTCATCTCCCCTAATTTTAAATGGCTAATCTGGTTGTTTACGTCTTATTTTGGTACTGTTAGTTGTTTTCTAGTCAGTGAAAGGAAGCAGATAGTTTTTGAACTGGACTCACCGGATGTCCTGACTTGTGCCCTTGTAAGATGAATTTTTTCTCCATAGAGGTAGTTCAGAGATTTAGCTCAGGTCATGGTATTTGCATTGTAGACTTCTGCATTTGGTCAGACATATCCCACCTCTAGCAGTCAGATCAATCCCACACTTTGTAACTATATTTCTTCTATTCTGTGCATTTTGCATTTGTGTACAAATTGGTTTTGTCCTCATTGCAGTCAATAAACATTACTAAGTTCAGTGACACTGGACAGGCATGACTGAAGTTGTATCTTTTTTTAAATTCCCCTACATGAATTACCTGTCATGAATTTCCAATCGTCTGCCTCTTTCAAATAGATTAAAACTGTGGAATTGCAGGTAATGAAAATCTCTCTGCTGAATGACACAAATATTAAAACCAACTGTCTTCACCAATATCAGCAGGGTCCCCCAATTTCAATTTTGTTGAACTAATTCATGCCACTTCAAATTTTATTACAACTTGAACTTTCATTCCATAATTAATTACTTGAGCAGCGTGAGTATGCCCTGGATACTGAAAGATTACACTCCACTTTTCTACATCTTATTTCAGACACAGAGCTTTATTTCATAGTACCAAGATGTGCTGAAGCAAATACTTCTATCTAGATACAGACAATTTTGTTCTGAAATTTTAGTTCAAGACATCTCCAGTACAATGTTAAAAATTAATTTATCTGTCTTTCTAGCCGTTTACAATTTAAAGAGACAGGAACACAGGAGACACCTGTGTTATTCTGGGGCAGCAGCTAGAGACTAGGAAAGTTACCCAAGAGTTTTTTGAAATGGTACTAGACACTTATGTTTAAGTAGCTGAATCACACTCAGAATCTGAGCTAGCAGATTCGTTGCTTTTATATCAATAGAAAGAGACAGACACTTCCTGAAAGCAATTAATCCCACCTTAAAAGAGTTTTCTGAGAGGGAATGATTTGCAACTTGGAGGTACCAATCTCTCTCCATTGACTATAGTGAAAACACAGTTACTAACTTAGAGTAGGTAACTAATTTTTGGATGGTTAATTTCAGCTGAGATGTTTGTTTATCAAAAGAGACAAAAGAATCTCTGTCAGTGACTGACTAGCAAGAAGAGATATCTCTGTAGAGAGGTACTAAATGTGAGAGACATCTGGAAGCCCTCTCTCACAGAAGGTAGAGTTTTGGTACTAGGGAGACAGGAATTGTACTTACACAGTAATGTGGAGACTTCTACCTCTGCTTTGTAAAAAGGGAGTAATGCAGTTGTCACATTGTAAAAGAAGGTAAGATCAGCCTCCGTGTCCTTCAGAACCTGGTTCTGTATCTGTGTCTGCAAAAATATGTATGAGATTCTGTGGTGAATAAACTAATGACAGAGTTTATTTTGGAAATGCTTCCTATTTTTTTTTTTTCCTTAAAATAATCAACTTGCATTAAAGTGTTCAAGTGCCTAATGACTATCCAAAGAAAAATTTTACACAGTTGAGACTCCAGAGGGAAATCCTGTCCATTAATTTTAGTCCATTTGGGGCCATTCTGACTGTATGAGACATTCAGGCATATTCTTTCAGAAACTGTTTCACCCATCACCAGTAGCACATGGAAGACTAGATCCTATCCCTCTACCTTGGATTTAAACTCTACTGATTAGTCTTCATGATTTACTTGTTCTGATGTTCTAGATGTCTAAGAGGGAAGAAAGATCCACATGTCCTGTTCCATCTTCTCCTCCATTTCTTATTGTACTGATTTTGGCTGGGATAGAGTTATATTTCTTCATAGTAGCTAGTATGGGGCTATATTTTGGATTTGTCCTGAAAATAGTGTTGATAACTCAGGGATGTTTTAGTTACTGCTGAGCAGTGCTTACACAGAGTCAAGGCCTTTTCTGCTCCTTACACCACCCCACTAGCGAGTAGGCTGGAGGCGCACAAGAAGCTGGGAGGGGGACACAGCTGGGACAGCTGACCCCAACTGACCAAAGGGATATTCCATACCATATAACGTCATGCTCAGCAATAAAACTGGGGGGGTAGAGGTTGAGGGGGCTGCCATTGCTAGGGGACTGGCTGTTCATCGGTTGGTTGGTGGTGAACAATTGTTTTCTTTTCAATAATTTGTTTTTCTTGGGTTTTATTTTCCTCTCTCTTTGTTGTTTTGTTTTAGTTTTTTCCTTACATTTTTTTTAATTTTTTTTCTTTTAATTATTAAACTGTCTTTACATCAACCCACAAGTTTTCTCACTTTTTCTCTTCTGATTCTCCCCCTCATACCACTGTGGGGAGTGAGTGAGCAGCTGTGTGGGGCTTAGTTGCTGGCCAGGTTAAACCACAACACTTACAATGATGTTCACAAATAGTCGTATTTTATATCTGAAATTATCTTTTTTTTTTTTTAGGCATACTTTAATTTCTGTAATAGTTACAACTTCTTTTTGTCAAAAGAAAAGAAATAAATTTCCCTATTTATTTATACAATTTAAGTTTTTGCCCTTGATCCTGTGGCTTTCCCTGAAGTAATAGTGGTGACATTGTTCCCAGTGTTCCTGAAGTATGACTGATCTTTCAGGTTAGTACAATTTTGTAATACAATCCATAACTCTACCTTATACTTTCAGGAAACAATGAGAGAACATTTCTGACATAACATCCCTCAAATGGCAAAGAAAAGCTGTAGGTTGCCTGAAGGTCACTAAAGAGATGGTTTTGGTAGCTCTAACTACTTTTTGTGCATATTAGGGTCACCCATGAAATAGAAAATTAACCATTTTTGCACTGTACCTTTAGCAACATATACAGCAAGAATTGCACCAGGCAAGGCACTCCACATACAAGAATTTAATAAGAATATTAGCATTAGCATTGTAGGGGACCAAAGCAAGAAAGCAAATGCACGTAAGAAAAACATTTATGCTCTTGAAATAGATAGGGAAAAATAATTTTCTTGGATGGAGTTTTCCAATCCCTCATCGTTCATTAAAGAACTATATGGCAGTCACAAAATCCAATTTGAAAGAGAAATTTTCTCATTTTGTTTTAGACTATAAAAAGGGTGATTTATTGGTTGGTGTAAATGCCATTGACTTCAACTGAGACATGAGGATTTATACAAAGCTGAGTAGGAGACCTTGAAACAGAGCGATATTCCTTGAGATGGTTTGTTTTCCCTTTAATAGTGTTTATGTATTCTGTTTCACAAACTGCTGAATAGCAGCCTTGCATGTTGATAAGCTTTTGATTAATACACCTGAAACACATACATGAGGATAAAAAACAAGATGTGCCCTTTCTGGTATCTCCATATAGTTACTGTTATGTGGAAGAACAGGAAACAGACTCCTAACACTTTTCAATTAAAAATAACTCTATATTAAAACCTGCTTTGAAAATATCTATTTTTGGGGTCCTTGTGGATTACTACGATATTAACATGAAAGGGGATATAGCTGCCCAAAGTTGCTTTATGCAAGTCTAATCAATGGTGCTGCCCTACCAGAATAACGTGGAAGCATTACATACACTGATGTTGTAACTTCTGTATTTATTTCTCAAGGTGACAGACAATCTTCTGCTGTGGTGGCAGCAGAAATGATTGAGGATTTCCACGCAGCCATGAATTTCAGGGGAAAAGAGCTCATTTGCACAACTTCATTCATACATGCTTAAAAATATCTGAGTGCTTCCAGCAAGATGATGTTGTTCCCATGTAGCAAATAATCAACCGCTTAAATATTTTTGTATAAGGAAAGAACGGAGATGCAAAGTATTTTCTTCCTTCCAGTTTTCAGATTCTATCTGTCTATGATCACTGACTTTGAATGCATAGATTGTCTCTTCTCCAATTATAGGCTGCAGATTGTTCCACATCTAGTCAATTTGGTGGATCATGACATCACTTATGAATTGTGTTAATTAATCATCATGAAATTAATAGCCGAGTCCGAATACTGGAGATGACAGCCTTCTGTTACCCTTTATTGAGTATTCCAAATATTAGGAATTCTATTATGTTTATTGGTCATGATCCAATGAAATTATTTCCTCTCTATTTTGTTCAATCACTATATGATTTAACAAAAACAAAACTTTTGATGTAGAAGATGCATGCTGCTTTCACTTCTTTGAGCACATCATCAAATAAAAATGTAAACATATCCTATGTATAAGAATTCCAAAATATTTTTGGTAGAACGGGAGCACAATTAACTTTAAAAGCATATTTAGATTCTAAGCAATTATAACTTTTGCATATTACATGTGATATGAAGTGGATTTTTTTTTAAGTTTTTCTATGTCAAGCTGTTTATGTTTACCATCAAATTGGGATCAAAGCAAGTAACACCTTTTTTACTACAAGTTTTCCCTCCATTCCTCATTTGTCGGTTCACAACTAAGAGGTTCACAAACAGGAGGTTGTTGGGGGTTATAAGTGTCATTTGAATAATAATGCCTCCCACTGATCCTCTAAAGCATATTTATTACTTATGATGTGCTACAAAACTGTTGAGAAAACTCCATCCAGAAATTGAAATTGTCGTCTTTGATGTCGTAGGAAGACAACCTGCTCCAACGACAGTCAAGTGTTCAGAACAGAGTGGCAGACCTCAAGGTCTTGCTTGTCAGTAAACTGTTAGCATTAGAACTACTTAACCTTCTGCCTGATGTTCTCTGGAACTAATATTATAATTATCTAGCAAGGGGTTATTGCTTTGATATGGGGAATATCAAAATAAAATTTTAACGTGATACAGTGTTCCATTTCATTCTATCAGGTTGAACTAAGAAATTTCTGAGGGCTTTTCTCAGCCTTTACATTTATAGAATAGATGGGACTGGAAACTATTCACTTAGAAAGCCCTGAAATTTGTGTATTGCTGATGTAAGGCTCTAATATTTGTGATCATATGCAAAGTTATTGATATGACAGGCAGATTGACTGCAGACAAGACTATTCTTTTTTACCCTTTTACTTACGGTCTCTGTGGCACTCAAATAGCTTGGACATAACTAAAGAAAAAGAACAGTAGTAAAAGGCACGTGTCACCGGATGCCTACATCTTACAGAGCTTTGAGTTGGATTTTACTGTCTTTTTTTTAAATAATCAACCTAAAATATATGAAAAATGTCTGGATATCCAAAGCCTTTAATAACGAAGGTAATGACACAAAGAACAAGAGAAAGGCTTCTGGAAAAAAAAAACAAACCAAAACAAAACCAAAAAAACCCGCCAACATTACAATTTTCTGAATGAGAAACATTAAAAAAAATAGTTTTGGAAACAAATCTCCTGTTTCCTTTCCAGATGGTCTTCCTTCTTGCCAGACTTGGTGGCTTCCTTGGTTAAACAAACTGTACACCAGTTGTGCTTATAATGCTTTCTAACTGATGTGCACATGATGTGCATATGTGCATGTAAGTTCATTCTAACATGGTGAAGGGTTAAGAGAACAACACTGTACAAAACAAGAATAATAGAGGTTATTTATTATTAATATAAAACTGACAAGACAAGAATATTTAGTTATATGTTGGAAAAGAGAGAGGAGAGAAAAAATCTACTATCCTGTAAAGGGTGTTGTAACCTTCTCCTACTTATCACATTTCATTCTTAGACATGGTTGACATTTGCCTGTCTGTCTGCTTGTGAATAGGCAGCAAGATTCCTACTTGGGGCTTCTGTGCCCATGCAAAAATGCACAATAAAGTATTAAAACATGTATTATACTCATTTTTCAACACAATGAATCTAATTCATTCAACCTCTTGGTGAAAAGAAGGGTTGAAATAGTTATACAATGTTTTCTCATCACTCCACAATAAAATCAGAGTTTAGATGGAGTGCTGGGACCTTCTGACTTTCTCCTGCACACTGCCTTTCCCACTGGGTCAAGATTACCACATGCTCACCTCTGTAACTTTGGAGAGAGACAAGGGAATCCCCACTGAGGGCTATGGTACAGGCACTGTATGCTCCCTGCTCTGCTGCACACCTCCTGCTCCTCTGCCTTGTGAGGCTGGGATGGCTGTCCTTATTGCTTAGTGCCAGAGGGAAATAAGGCTTGGGAGAATTTCACCGAGGGTTCTACACCTCTGGTGTGGATGAACCACAATATTTCCACAGTAGGAGCCATTTCTGCTTCACATTTTCCTTGCTAGTCCTGCAAATACAGTAATACTGCTGCTGGTCACAGGCCATGGGCTTTGTGCTGAGTTTGCAGGGTGTCGGAACTAAGGCTTGTCAGGCTTTTTCTGAACTTGACCTGCGGGGAGTTGTGTTTTCGCTTGGTTTATCTGTAACAACATTTTTTCTAATGACTAAGTTGCCTATGTCTGATTAACTTTGTTTATATTTTCATGGTATCACCATAATTTTCACAGTAGAAAGGAGTAGTTATTCTGTGTAGAATGAAATATTTGTAACGCTAACATACTGATGTAGTAGTATACAGGCATATAGACCCTGTACAATAACAAAAGCCTTGAAAAGTGGGGACACAAGATGAGGTGTGCATGTGTAGGGCATGCATGGGATGACAAGAGAGGGGACAGAGACTGGCACTGAAACTCCTGAAGCTGTAAGAACACCTCACTAATGATCAATGAACTGAAGACCTGGGAAGTGAACAAAATTAAGTTTTGGATTAACATAGAAAACAAAGTACAGATATCTAGCATATGTAAACCAGCCAAATGTAATAAATTCAGACACAATGTAAAGTTTAACACCAATGAAGAAAAAGCAAAGTGTAAAACATGTTAGCAAACATAAAAATGCCAAATGAATCTTACAGTGAGCAGGAAGAAATCATCACCATCAACCTGATATTCTGTCATGGCAAAGGACTCAGGATGCTGATGACTCACCATCCCAATATTGAATACATATTAGGATTCCAAGATGCAATGGAAGCATGGACATAACAGCAGAAATTGGGTAGATACTAGGAAGTATGTTTATACCAAGTTTAACTGTACTGTTACTGCTGAAACTTTTTTCTGTTTCAATATTCTTTGCTTTGCTTTATTTCCTTTTCTATAATATTTAGATTTGGACTAATAATAAGTCTTTGAAAGCTTGTCAATGAGAGAAATTGGATTGTTTTCTTCTCCATCTTTCCTCTTCATGCCTGATGTTTTTATGTTTCTCACTCGCTATCAAAAGGGGGGAGGGGCTCATCTGCTTCCAATACTGTTTGTTACAGATTTTGCCAGCTACCAGTTCCGGTGTCCGGCAGGATGCCCTGCCTGTTTGGAGTTCCGTGTTCTTACCTTGTTCTTTGTTCTTCATCTTGAAAATTCTGTTATTCCTCTCATAGTTTTCCACGCTACTGAAGTACAACTACACAAGTCTTTGTTCTTTGGTGGTTACATTGCTCACATACTTACCTAAAGTGCTTATACATTGTGTGTAGCTGTGTCCTCACCGTGTTACAAAATATTTATATTCTGTTGTCAGTTACACTATTTTAGTATATTTACTTGTATTTAGGTTCAAGGCATGCCAGTTAATGCACTTACAGACTTCTGCTTTTGCTACAGGTGAAAAATACTTATTTTTCAGAAAAACAAACCAACCAACCAAACAAACAGAAAATCCTGTATTTCTCGTAATCTGTGTCTCAGCTTTCTGGGAGAGAGTGTGAGGGTTGGGTTTATTCCCACCACCCCCCCACTTCATTTTCTTCCTGTTACAAAGTTCAGCTGATTAAACAAATTCCAGCTGAGCTGTTTTACAGAAAAGGGATGTCTCTGGGATTGTATATTTTGCCCTGTTGTGATATGTAGAATGTATATTGGTGCATTTGGAAATGTCTCTTGATTGCCTCAAGCAGTCTTCAATGACAAAGAAAAAGTTATTGAATTTTGCAGCACTACCTATGATGGAGATGTGATTGATGAGAAGCAGATGTAAAGAGCTTAATGTAAGTCTCTCTGATAAATGGGATCTCATTTCTTTCTCACCCGCTGAAATGCACAGAATTTATTTTTTCTCAGTTGTAAGATATCTAGGAGAAATACTACCCAATCTCTTCTTAAATAAGAACATTTCACATGCTTATTGAGTGATGAACCACAATGCTAAAATTCCTGGTTCATTTTGAACTTGCTTACAGAGAAACATATTTTATATATATACTGATATACTAAAAGCAATTTGAATTTTCTGCTTAATGTGTTTGTGTAAGTTTTTTATCTAGAACCATAAGTCTGCAAATTGCTGAAGACAGATAAAAATGACTGGACCTGTCTACTGCCTAAACTGGGCTTAGTTGTACAAAACCCAGCACATTTGCACAAGACCCTGTAGCCAATCATGGAAATTTTTTGTGACTGAGATCCTAGTTCCTACCCTTTACATCCTGTCGTGGTTTAACCTCAGTCGGCAACTGAGCACCACACAGCCACTCGCTCACTCCCCCCTGCCCCGGTGGGATGGGGGAGAGAACTGGAAGAGCACAAGTGAGAAAAAAACTCGTGGGTTGAGATAAAAACAGTTTAATAATTGAAATAAAATGATAATAATAATAAGATTATAATAATACACAAAGCAAGTGATGCACAGTACAATTGCTCACCACCCGCCGAACAATGCCCAGACAGTCCCCGAGCAGCGGCCCCCCCGGCCAGCTTTCCCCAGTTTATGTACTGAGCATGACGTCACATGGTATGGAATGTCCCTTTGGCCAGTTTGGCTGTGCCCCCTCCCAGCTTCTTGCGCACCTCCAGCCTGCTCAGTCAATAGAGCATGGGAAGCTGAAAAGTCCTTGACTAGTGTAAGCACTACCTAGCAACAACTAAAACATCGGTGCGTTATCAACTTTGTTCTCATCCTAAATCCAAAACACTGTACCAGCTACTAGAAAAGAAATTAACTCTATCCCTGCCGAAACCAGGACACATGCATACCCTCTCTCTTTGGGGAGGAAAGTAGTCTGAACCAAACCTATACCTGCTATATATCTATCAGCAAAGTTGTGCTGACTGATCCATGTGGATGGAAAATCCAGATGGACAAATGACTCGAAAAGCATCATAGTCTAATTGTTCATTAACAGAAATGTTCATTAATGTTCATTAATTCATTAATGTTGTAATAAGAATTTATCCAAGAGGAAAGTCATTCGGTATATGACTAAAGACAAACTACTAAAGAGATGAAAAATCAACCCCCCCAAATTCCAAACAATCTTAAAGTCTGCTTCTTGATAAATTCTGTGGTTGAGGAGGGAGACAGTTGATTGTTTGCTTGCTTACTTGCTTTTTTATTTTCTTCTACTGACACCTGCTAGTTATTTCATACAAGGGTTTTTGTGTGTGGTTTTGTTGTTGTTTTCTGTTTTCTGTTGTTTTTTCCTGTAATATGACAGAGCATATATGCCCCTTATTCTGTAATTATATACTGGTAAATTGTTTGAAACATGACTAAAAGCAGGAAAAAAAAAAAAAAAAGAATAATAACCTTGCAAGATCTGAGTCATAACTTTATTCTCAAGAGACTGGCAGAAAAGCTGTAAAGGAGAAAGAAAATACAGAAGCCCAGGGGTGGAACAGGGAAAAACTACAGCCAGGGGAATGAGAGGACAAAGAGGAAAAATCTCCCTTGGAGGGAGGAGAAGGAGGAAAAGTATACAATGCCTCCAGATAGAATACCGGGCTGCAGCTTTTGTGGGTCATTGTTGAGAAAGAGAGAAATGAGAACAACAAAACTGCTGGTCATTGACTTCAACATAATTTCTGATCATTTGGTTTCTTCGATCATCCTAGAACCTTTTCTGGTCTTCTCTAACATCCTTTGAAAATGAAGTATTGAACTTCACACATTCATAGAATCATAGAATCATTGAGGTTGGAAAAGACCTCTAAGATCATCGAGTCCAACCATCAACCCAACACCAACATGCCCACTAAACCATGTCCCTAAGCGCCTCATCTACACGTCTTTTAAATACCTCCAGGGATGGGGACTCCACCGCTTCCCTGGGCAGCCTGTTCCAATGTTTCACCACTCTTTCAGTAAAGAAATTTTTCCTTACATCCAATCTAAACCTCCCCTGGTGCAACTTGAGGACATTTCCTCTCGTCCTATTGCTTGTTACTTCGGAGAAGAGACCGACACCCACCTCGCTACAACCTCCTTTCAGGTAGTTGTAGAGAGCGATGAGGTCTCCCCTCAGCCTCCTTTTCTCCAGGCTAAACAACCCCAGTTCCCTCAGCCGCTCCTCAGAAGACTTGTTCTCCAGACCCCTCACCAGCCTCGTTGCCCTTCTCTGGGCACGCTCCAGCACCTCAACGTCCTTCTTGTAGTGAGGGGCCCAAAACTGAACACAGTATTCGAGGTGCGGCCTCACCAGTGCCGAGTACAGGGGCACGATCACTTCCCTACTCCTGCTGGCCACACTAGTTCTGATACAGGCCAGGATGCCATTGGCCTTCTTGGCCACCTGGGCACACTGCCGGCTCATGTTCAGCCGGCTGTCAACCAGCACCCCCAGGTCCTTTTCTGCCAGGCAGCTTTCCAGCCTCTCTTCCCCAAGCCTCTAGCGCTGCATGGGGTTGTTGTGGCCCAAGTGCAGGACCCGGCACTTGGCCTTGTTGAACCTCATACAGTTGGCCTCGGCCCATTGATCCAGCCTGTCCAGGTCCCTCTGCAGAGTCTTCCTACCCTCCAGCAGATCAACACTCCCACCCAACTTGGTGTCCTCTGCAAACTTACTGAGGGTGCACTCAATCCCCTCATCCAGATCATCAATAAAGATATTAAACAAGACCGGCCCCAAAACTGAGCCCTGGGGAACACCGCTCGTGACCGGCCGCCAACTGGATGTAACTCCATTCACCACAACTCTCTGGGCCCGGCCGTCCAGCCAGTTTTTGACCCAGCGCAGAGTACACCTGTCTAAGCCGTGAGCCGCCAGCTTCTCGAGGAGAATGCTGTGGGAGACGGTGTCAAAGGCCTTGCTGAAGTCCAGGTAGACCACATCCACAGCCTTTCCCTCATCCACTAGGCGGGTCACCTTGTCATAGAAGGAGATCAGGTTGGTCAAGCAGGACCTGCCTTTCATGAATCCGTGCTGGCTAGGCCGGATCCCCTGGTTGTCCCGCTCATGCCTTGTGAGCGTCCTCAAGATGAACCACTCCATCATCTTCCCCGGCACCAAGGTCAGGCTGACAGGCCTGTAGTTCCCCAGATCCTCCTTCTGGCCCTTCTTGTGGATGGGCATCACATTGGCAAGCCTCCAGTCATCCGGGACCTCCCCCGTTAACCAGGACTGCTGATAAATGATGATGGAGAGTGGCTTGGCGAGCTCCTCTGCCAGCTCCCTCAGCACTCTCGGGTGGATCCCCATAGACTTGTGAGCATCCAGGTGGCGTAGCAGGTCATTGACTGCTTCCTCTTGGATTATGGGGGGTTCATCCTGCTCGCCATCCCTGTCTTCCAGCTCAGGGGGCTGAGTACCCTGCGGATAACTGGTCTGCCTGTTAAAGACTGAGGCAAAGAAGGCATTGATTACCTCAGCCTTTTCCTCATCCTCAGTGACAATGTTCCCCCTGCATCCAATAAAGGATGGAGATTCTCCTTGGCTCTCTTCTTGTCATTAATATATTTGTAAAAACAGTTTTTGTTGTCTTTAACGACAGCGGCCAGATTGCATTCTAGCTGGGCTTTTGCCTTTCTCATTTCCTCTCTGCATGACCTAACGAGATCCCTGTACTCTTCTTGAGTCACCTGCCCCTTCTTCCACAGGCGGTAAACTCTCCTTTTTTTCCTGAGTCCCAGCAAGAGCTCCCTTTTCAGCCAGGGTCCATGTAAGCCTCATGAATTTCAAGGCCACATGTGAGGTCCTGCACCTGGGTTGCAGCAATCCCAAATATCAATACGGACTAGGGGATGAAGGGATTGAGATAAGCCCTGCGGAGAAGTACTTGGGAATGCTGATGGGTGAAAAGTTTGACATGAGCCAGCAAAGTGCGCTTGCAGCCCAGAAAGTCAATCATACCCTGAGCAGCATCAAAAGAAGCATGGTCAACAGGTTGAGGGAGGTGATTCTCCCTCTTGTGAGACCCCACCTGGAGTACTACATCCAGCTCTGGGGTCCCCAGCACAAGAAAGACATGGACCTGTTAAAGCAGGTCCAGAGGAGGGCCACAAAAATGATCAGAGGGCTGGAACACCTCTCCTCTGAAGAAAGGCTGAGAGAGTTGGGGTTGTTCAGCCTGGAGAAGAGAAGGCTCTGAGGAGACTCGATTGCTGCCTCCCAATACTGAAAGGGGGCTTATAAGAAAGATGGAGAAAGATTTTTTCACCAGGGCCTGTAGTGACGGGACGAAGGGAAATAGTTTTAAACTGAAAGAGGGTAGATTAAATTAGACATAAGGAAGAAATTTTTTTCGATGAGGGTTGTAAGACACTGGAAGAGGTTACCCTGCAAAGTTGTGGATGCCTCATCATTGGAAGTGTTCAAGGTCAGGTACGATGAGGCTTTGAGTAACCTGATCTAGTTAAAGATGCCCCTGTCCATGGCAGGGATGTCAGAATTTGATGAACTTTAAAGGTCCCTTCCAACCCAAACTATTCCATGATTCTGTGAGTCTATGACTACATTGATGCTGTTGGATAATTTACTTAGGCCTTCCCTCTTATTAAATGATAGCTTTGTTTATTCAAGCACTTCTGGAAAGAAACTTACTCAAAGATGCATACAATTTTATTGTCTGGTTTTTAAAACAACTGTAACGTCTAATTTTCATAAAACATACAGAAGTTTTTTGGGGCTTGGTTTGTTTGGGTTTTTTTAAGCAGTTTTACCATGTTGTATTTAGCCATAATCATTGAATAATGGTATTCTTTATTATAATTTTTATTAATTTTCTTGATACAAGGTTAGGTTTACCAGTTTGCTTTTCCCGAGATAGTCATTACAGCCTTGTGTGAAGTCTGATGTTTGATAGTTATTATATTTTCTTGCAGTAAAGGAACTGATCCAAGCAGCATATTACACAAAAAAATTAGTAGTTAAATAGTTTTGTATTTGACAAGCCAATGACTCCTGTTGTTTTGTTGCTATTAAATTTATGTGAAGCCTCTGATTTGAGAAAGTGTCTCAGACTATTAATAATGGGGAAATCTGTATCTTCATCTATAGTCAACTGCAATGCGAATTCTCAGTGGGACTTCCTTGCCTGACCAGTATCTGACCAGTGACTACATTTATGTTCCAGGGAGTGATCTGTAACCCCTAGACCAACTAATACAGACTGCACTCATATTACGTGGCACATAGCACTTACTCACTTCTGGATCTTGTCTAGTGACCCTGTAGCACTAAGAAATTCTTATTTCATGTTTGTTTTTTCTTCAGTTCAAAATGTCTGAAATAATGCAAGGCCAATTTTTAAGTCCACCAATGATATTTTTATAGCATGAAATGGATAGTATGTAGCTCACGCTGTGGGTTGTGGTATCAGAATACCTGGAAATACTTGAAAGTGCAAAACCTAATAAAATAGCATTAAAGAATGATACAGGACAAAAGGAAGAAAACTGGCTACAGTCCCGTTTATACTACGTATTGGGAGGGGTCCAGGAGCAAGCAGTCCCAGAACAACATCTGGATTTTGTTTTGAGGAAAGTAGCTGGTTCATTTCAAAAGAGAGCTACAAAATGAACTCAGATTTTGTTATGGGTATGCCACCAGATGCTAAGGCACTGTCCTGAGGTTTAGCTAACAGAAGAGACCATGAGAAACTGCTGGACGTGACACGAGAAATGGAAAAGGACAAGCCAGAGAGGAGGAAAAGCCAGTGTAGGTAGGAGAAGAACAAGCATGAGAAAATGGAGACAAGGGAATAATAAAAGGAGATGGTCACCTGTAAACAAGCTGTTGGTCAGTATGCTTGTCTGACTGAGCCTTGGGCCTGATCACCGCAGTCTGTCCTATCTTCTTACGAAACTGTACTTCTAAATATTTTCTGTGTGACCTTACTCTTTATTTTCTGTGTGTGTAATTTGCTAGTCCATTTCAAGCTGGAACACCAGTTAATAGTCAGAGACCTGCATCTGCAAATACCCAAGATCTGAGACACTGACCAAGGAAAGGGTCTGGCCCTGGGTATTAGATGAGCTTAGAGACCCTGCTAATGTTCAAGCAGGGTGGGAAGGAGAAACCTCTGGGCCCCAGAAATCCACTGGATTCAGCTTCTACTTTACACATTTATGCAGGGAAGATGCTTAGGAATCAAGAATCGGGAGTGAACAGAAGAACTGAAAAAATTGGCAGTGTAGGTATACCTGTTGTGGCAATAAAGCTGCTAATCAAAACCTAACTCTCAGCTTGCCATCTAGGAGCTCAGAAAGAGCACCTACACCCCCTCCATTACAGCACACATGTTCCAGAAAATAATGGCACCATATTTTACAGCAATGCATCCATCTGTTTCTCCAGAAAAGGAATTGATGAAATGTGATATCAGTTTCCTAAGGAGAAACTATTCAGATGAAGAAAGCTGCTCATTCTCTTTGAAATAAAAATATGCCAGATCTTGAAGCAATCCTTCTCAATAATTTACAGTAGCCCTACCCCATTTGAAAACCCTAATAATAAATTAATCATCTTTAAGATGCAAATCACTGATGCATTCAAGGACTATTTTTGACTGAAGCATGTCTTCAGTAGTCCACCACTACAATGCCCTGTGGGAACTGATCTCTACAAGGGTGTTCCCAATCCACTTGTGTTGGTCTCATTTTTCTTCTTCAGGGCTATGGTTTTTTTGCTGGTATTTGCTGGTTTCAAGCCTATAGCATAAATCCTGTTGGGTTCAGCTCCATCAGAAGCAGACTGCTTGCTCAGTAGACTACAACAACACCAGATTCTTTTTATCTGTCCAGGGACAGAGTTTTATTTTGACTATTCTGCATTTTGAGGGAAGAACTATGGCAGTATTAATCTGAGCAAAAAAAAAGTTTTAATGAAAATCTTACATGTTAAGCTTTCATGCACACTACAAAATTGTATTTCTACTCTGTTCCATCTCCTTTGTTTTATACTGAGGTGATGCAAGATTCAACGAATATTGCAAATGGACTCTATTAACTTAAATAAACTTTTGGTCTGGCTTTGAGAATCAGGAGATGCCTATAGTGAAATGTCCTTTTTTTTAATAAAACAGCAAATATGGCCTTTTCATCTCATGTATCATAAAGTTTTAATGCATTACTTATTCCAAATTGATATAAAAACAAAAATAAGTTCTGTTTTAATTTATAGTGGAAAGTTTCCTTCTACTCAGTTTGTTCAAAATATGTTTATAGTTAGTGTGTATAGCACCCTATATAACAACTAAAACAAAACCAAATCAGCTTGAAATTTCTGAAAGGAAAAAGTATTAAGTTCTAATCATGTTGGAATTAATGAAAATCACACTTTTCTTACCTCTATTTTAAATCAAATATTCCTATATGAAATGTATTGTAGTAACCTCTTGTGGTCATCAGAAGGGTGATCAGTGATGAATTCTATTTTTAAATGAGATTTATGTTTGCTGACTTAACAGAATCAATTAGTAAAAAAAAAATATTTTAAAATGTATTTACCATGCTATTAAAAATTAAAATCTGTTTCTTCTTGCACTACCTAGTAATTTATAGAGGATTAAACACTGTAAAATGTAAGCATAAAAATCAGAACATATGTTCTAATATATATTTAATTTAAAAAAAAACAAACTGATTTTTAAAGTAACAACCTATTCTGTTTTTATTAAAGCATTTTCATAGAATCATAGAATCATTAAGGTTGGAAAAGACCTCTAAGATCATCGAGTCCAACCGTCAACCCAACACCAACATGCCCACTAAACCATGTCCCTAAGCACCTCATCTACTCGTCTTTTAAATACCTCCAGGGATGGGGACTCAACCACTTCTCTGGGCAGCCTCTTCCAATGTTTCACCACTCTTTCAGGAAAGACATTTTTCCTCACGTCCAATCTAAACCTCCCCTGGCACAACTTGAGGCCATTTCTTCTCGTCCTATCGCTAGTTACTTGGGAGAAGAGACTGACACCCACCTCTCTACAACCTCCTTTCAGGTACTTGTGGAGAGCGATGAGGTCTCCCTTCAGCCTCCCTTTCGCCAGGCTAAACAACCCCAGTTCCCTCAGCCGCTCCTCAGAAGACTTGTTCTCCGGACCCTTCACCAGCTTCATTGCCCTTCTCTGGACATGCTCCAGCACCTCAACGTCCTTCTTGTAGTGAGGGGCCCAAAACTGAACACAGTATTCGAGGTGCGGCCTCACCAGTGCCGAGTACAGGGGCACAATTTTGGTTTTAAGCAAAAAGAGGGCAATATATACTGTACAAGACTGGTTTGTTGCAGTGTTTGCCCTCTAAGTCTTCTCATAATTTGTGTATTCTGACAGCTTCTTCAGGCAAGCCAAATATGTAGCTTAAGTCTTGACAAAGATTAAACCAAAACAACTAACACATCTTTCTTTAACAAAGCCCTAAACATAACTCAGAGTACAAACAAACAGGACAGAAAACAATAGGTTTACAATGGCAATTGTCATTGAATTTAATTTACTTTTGGGACTGATTACATGTTAGTACTCACATCTTGACTAAACACTATGATGTGCCTTATTTCTCTGCTCTTCATTGCTCCATTAAAATAAAGTGCTACAAAGACCTCTACAGAAAGGTCTTTTACTGTAACCCTTTCATTTGCCTAAAGTCTTACTGTAGTCTCCTAGTTCTGACTAGCCTATTCCTATAAATTTCTCGTTTGTTTAGCTCATTTTAAATGATAAATCCATAAACTCTTTGTATGAATATAAATCAATCTCATGCTTATGTCTCCTGTATTCTTACAATGTTGAATATGACAGAATTATAAATTTGCCAAAGTTTTAGGCATGAGACTTCATAGTTTCATCAGTCCACACTCTGGCAGCATTGCTGCTAAATTTGACCATGGGACTAGGATTTTACCATTACTAGTAAAAACCATCAGGCGCTATATTGACTACATAGTGCTGGGTCTCAGGACTTTTCAGGGCTTGTATCAGTCTCAGCTAGTTTTAGACTGCTTTACCAACTGTAGTGGTCAAGTGACTATTGCCTGAGCTATTGTAGCTTCAGCTCAGTGAATGACACATATGGTAACTGTCTGACAAAACTACGTGGCCATTGTGTAAG
Source organism: Aptenodytes patagonicus (assembly GCF_965638725.1). Taxonomy (NCBI): domain Eukaryota; kingdom Metazoa; phylum Chordata; class Aves; order Sphenisciformes; family Spheniscidae; genus Aptenodytes; species Aptenodytes patagonicus. The sequence goes on from NC_134949.1 coordinate 173,993,606, forward strand.
AAACAATAGGCCTTTGTGTCAAATGAGGCTGGAGAAGGCTGTTGTGCAAATTCCAGACATCAGCTGGGAAGCAAGGAGAAGTCTGTGGCAAGAGGGCAAATGCCCTGGTTTGAGCTAAGACTAAGGAGAAAGAAGCCACCACCATGATCAGCATATTCCTGTCAGAAAATACCGTCTTGCAAATATCTTGTCACAACTCCCCACCCCTCTTTTTCTTTACAAAGACAGAGAAGTATCAACCTTAGGTACAAGGCACACTGAAAGGGTATGTGTAACACCTAAGAAAAACTGTACACAGTTATGACATCCCTGCTTAACAATTCTGTCTGTAATATTAATAGTGTTTTTCAGTATTAATTAGATAATTTGAAATATTAGACTTTTAACACTGCAACTGGACTAACAATAAATTCTTGTCTCCATAAATACTGTATGTTTCATTTTTCTCGTAGCAAGATTTTGAGTGTGACAGTACTTAAAGGTGAGATGAATAGGAAGTTAATTCAGTTTTCCACCTTAACCATTGGTGTCATTTGAGATGCCTAAGGAGCTGAGGCATCCATATATGACTGAGAGTTATGACAGAAGAAGCAAGATGTCAGGTGGGATACCCTGCTATAGTCAAAAGAGCTCTGGACAACCACTTCTAGGCAACAGAATCAAACCCTTTTGTGAAACGTGGGCCCACTTGGCTATTCCCACAGTTGTTCCGACACACAAAAAAAGATAAACGCCCACTGGTTCACATCCCATTTCAGTCAGGGTCTCTTGCTCTCTGTGTCAGAAAGTTCTGTAAAATGAGGTCATCAGCACTTTCTGGCATATTTTAAAAGCAAGGAGTACTTCAGATTGCTCTGAAGGCAATGAAGATATGCATCTTAAGTGAAATGAAATGAGCTTGAGTAAAACATTTAAACTTTACATATAATTTACATTATTTTGCCTATCTCCAAGTAGTTGCACTTTGTGTGTAGGTAGGTCCTCACCAAATGTCCTGATAGTTGCAGTTTGTCTCCTGAATTGCCTAACTTGCTACATGTCCCAGAGTAGGAAGGCTACATACTGGTACCTACAAGCTAGGTGCTGCATTAGCAAATACTGAGTAGCCCAACTCTATTTATTGTAATTAACCATTTACCTCAAACTGTTGATGCCCATATTTCAGATAAACACCTGTAAATTTCCTTGTTTAGAATCCAAAGAGGCAATGCTAATACTTTCTGAAAACTTTAAGAATCCTGAAGTAATTCTTCATAGCCAAATAAGTTAATTGTAGGAATATATGTTGTATAAAATTTTATCTGTCTAAGAATAACAAAATATTACAGACCAGTGGGTGATAGGGAAACACAAGTTATCTACCATGACCTAAATATATTTTCTCCTGTTGAAATTAATAAAACGTGTAACAAGTCTTAAACAAAATAAAATAATTTTCCAAGAAATAAAGAAAATAAAAGCTGTATTAGGGCAGCATCTGTTTGCCATTTAAGATTTATTGCTAGGAATAAGTCTGTTATAGGCATTTAGAACATGTTTCTGTTATTGTAAATATCAGATTGGTGTACTGCAAGGCAATAATGGGATCCATATCAAATGTTGGTAGCTGAGCACATTTCTGTCAGCTTGGTCAGAGCACACTGTATAGAATAAATTCAAGGGGTTTTTTGTTTGTGTGTTTGGTTTTGGTAATGCTTAAATTATCCCTACTACATAAATACTGGATCTGGAATACAGTCTGAGTAGAACAGACAATGCCTGATCCAAAATAAAACCTGCTCTTGCAAATTTAACTTGTCAAAATTTGAGCAGACCTAAATCAGCAGAGTGAATTTATACGAAATCTGAGCATTGCATCATGTGGTCTTGGCTTATATAGTCTCATGCCAGCAATGCTAAAATCAGATTTGGTGTGTTAGTGAACTATGAGCATAGGATGTTTTTGCATAGCCATTTATCCTTTGAAAATTAAGATGATATCTGAGTCTTTTCGATCAGCACGAGTAATTAAGCTTCAGAAGGAGTTATGGTTTACAGATAGAGATTTGCTAAAGGTGTTCAGAGGATTGTGGCTTTCCATCCCTTAACTCCCCACCACCTCCTTTAGCCTTCCCGTTGCTGCAGGGCTTTCTACTGCATCCCACCCATTCCATCCAGCCCCATCTTTACAATCATGCATCTAGCCTTGGTTTCCAGATTGACAGCAACAATAAACTGTGTATGAAAACACAATGACAGCTGACACCACAAACTAGTGTAAAGTGCAGTTTATAGGACACATTACCTATTGAGTAGGTTGTATGAGAACAAAAATAATATGAGATAAATCTCTTCATTGTGAAAGAAATATGAGAACCTTCCATTCAGTATGGACCTAACAGTTTACCTTGTATCAGATCAGATATGCCACCTTTAATCAGTTGGCAAACTGGGAGCAAAATCGGGTAGTAGCTTGGTGCTACACATAACTAACTTGTCATAGAATCATGGAATCATAGAATCATAAAGATTCGAAAAGACCTCTAAGATCATCGAGTCCAACCACCAACCCAACAACACCATGTCCACTAAACCATGTCCCTAAGCGCCTCATCTACTCGTCTTTTAAATACCTCCAGGGATGGGGACTCCACCACTTCCCTGGGCAGCCTGTTCCAATGTTTCACCACTCTTTCAGTAAAGAAATTTTTCCTTACATCCAATCTAAACCTCCCCTGGTGCAACTTGAGGACATTTCCTCTCGTCCTATCGCTAGACACTTGGGAGAAGAGACCAACACCCACCTCGCTACAACCTCCTTTCAGGGAGTTGTAGAGAGCGATGAGGTCTCCCCTCAGCCTCCTTTTCTGCAGGCTAAACAACCCCGGTTCCTTTAGACGCTCCTCAGAAGACTTGTTCTCCAGAGCCCTCACCAGCCTCGTTGCCCTTCTCTGGACACGCTCCAGCACCTCAACATCCTTCTTGTAGTGAGGGGCCCAAAACTGAACACAGGATTCGAGGTGCGGCCTCACCAGTGCCGAGTACAGGGCCACGATCACTTCCCTACTCCTGCTGGCCACACTATTTCTGATACAGGCCAGGATGCCATTGGCCTTCTTGGCCGCCTGGGCACACTGCCGGCTCATGTTCAGCCAGCTGTCGACCAACACCCCCAGGTCCTTCTCTGCTGGGCAGCTTTCCAGCCACTCTTCCCCAAGCCTGTAGCGCTGCATGGGGTTGTTGTGGCCCAAGTGCAGGACCCGGCACTCAGCCTTGTTGACCCTCATACAGTTGGCCTGGGCCCATCGATCCAGCCTGTCCAGGTCCCTCTGCAGAGCCTTCCTACCCTCCAGCAGATCAACACTCCCGCCCAACTTGGTGTCGTCTGCAAACTTACTGAGGGTCCTCTCCATCCCCTCATCCAGATCATTGATAAAGATCTTGAACAAGACGGGCCCCAAAACTGAGCCCTGGGGAACACCGCTTGTGACCGGCCGCCAACTGGATTCAACTCCATTCACCACAACTCTCTGGGCCCGGCCGTCCAGCCAGTTTTTGACCCAGCGCAGAGTACACCTGTCTAAGCCGTGAGCCGCCAGCTTCTCGAGGAGAATGCTGTGGGAGACGGTGTCAAAGGCCTTGCTGAAGTCCAGGTAGACCACATCCACAGCCTTTCCCTCATCCACTAGGCGGGTCACCTGGTCATAGAAGGAGATCAGCTTGGCCAAGCAGGACCTGCCTCTCAGGAACCCGTGCTGGCTGGGCCTGATCCCCTGGTTGTCCCACTCATGCCTTGTGAGCGCCCTCAAGATGAACCGCTCCATCATCTTCCCCGGCACTGAGGTCAGGCTGACAGGCCTGTAGTTCTCCGGATCCTCCTTCCGGCCCTTCTTGTAGATGGGCATCACATTGGCAAGCCTCCAGTCATCCGGGACCTGCCCCGTTAACCAGGACTGCTGATAGATGATGATGGAGAGTGGCTTGGCGAGCTCCTCCGTCAGCTCCCTCAGCACTCTCGGGTGGATCCCATCCGGCCCCATAGACTTGTGAGCATCCAGGTGGCGTAGCAGGTCATTGACTGCTTCCTCTTGGATTATGGGGGGTTCATCCTGCTCGCCATCCCTGTCTTCCAGCTCAGGGGGCCGAGTACCCTGAGGATAACTGGTCTGCCTGTTAAAGACTGAGGCAAAGAAGGCATTGAGTACCTCAGCCTTTTCCTCATCCTCGGTGGCAATGTTCCCCCCCACATCCAATAAAGGATGGAGATTCTCCTTGGCTCTCTTCTTGTCATTAATATATTTGTAAAAACATTTTTTGTTGTCTCTAACAACAGCGGCCAGATTGCGTTCTAGCTGGGCTTTTGCCTTTCTCATTTCCTCTCTGCATGACCTAACGAGATCCCTGTACTCTTCTTGAGTCGCCTGCCCCTTCTTCCACAAGCGGTAAACTCTCCTTTTTTTCCTGAGTCCCAGCAAGAGCTCCCCGTTCAGCCAGGCTGGTCATCTTACCCCCCAATCTTCTTATGGCGTACAGGGACAGCCTGCTCCTGTGCCTTTAAGACTTCCTTCTTGAAGATCGTCCAGCCTTCCTGGACCCCTTCAGGACTGTCTCCCACGGGACTCTCTCAACCAGTGTCCTGAACAGGCCAAAGTCCGCCCTCCGGAAGTCCATGGTTGTGGTTTTGCTGGCTCCCCTCCTTACTTCACCAAGAAGCGAGAATTCTACCATTTCATGGTCGCTAAGCCCAAGACGGCCTCCAACCACCACATCTCCCACCAGGCCTTCTCTGTTTGTAAACAGCAGGTCGAGCGAGGCACCTCCCCTAGTAGGCTCACTTACCAGCTGTGTCAGGAAGTTGTCTTCCACACACGCCAGGAACCTCCTAGACTGCTTCCTCTCTGCCGTGTTGTATTTCCAGCAGACATCCGGGAAGTTGAAGTCCCCCACGAGAACAAGGGCTAGCGATTGAGAGACTTCTGCCAGCCGCTTATAGAACGCTTCATCCGCCCCTTCATCCTGGTTGGGTGGCCTATAACAGACTCCCAGCAGGATATCTGCCTTGTTGGCCTTCCCCCTCATCCTTACCCATAAACACTCAACCGTACCATCATCACAATCATTGAGCTCTAGACAATCGAAACACTCCCTAACATACAGGGCCACCCCACCGCCTCTCCTTCCTCGCCTGTCCCTTCTGAAGAGTCTATAGCCATCCATTGCAGCACTCCAGTCATGAGAGTCACCCCACCATGTTTCTGTGATGGCGACTAAGTCATATGTCTCCTGCTGCACAATGGCTTCCAGCTCCTCCTGTTTGCTGCCCAATGCTGCGTGCATTGGTGTAGATGCACTTGAGCTGGGCTATTGATTTCGCCTCCGGCATTGGCACGCCACCCCTCGGCTCATCTCTAGTGAGCCTGGTTTTATCCCCTTCCCCCTTCAAACCTAGTTTAAAGCCCTCTCAATGAGCCCCGCCAATTCATGAGCCATGATCCTTTTCCCCCTGTGAGACAGCTGGACTCCATCTGTCACCAGCAGGCCCGGTGTCATGTAAACCTCCCCATGATCAAAAAAGCCAAAATTCCTCCGATGGCACCAGCCCCTGAGCCACGCGTTGATCAGGTGTGTTTTCCTGCTCCTTTCAGTATCCTTCCCTGCCACTGTAAGGATAGAGGAAAACACTACCTGTGCTCCCGATCCTTCAACCAGTCACCCCAGTGCCCTGAAGTCCCTTTTGGTCACTGCAGGACTTCTCTCCGCAACCTCATCACTGCCAGCCTGTATAACCAGCAGCGGGTAGTAGTCGGAAGACCGTACCAGACCAGGGAGTTTCCTAGTGATGTCTCTGACCTGGGCCCCAGGGAGGCAGCAGACTTCCCTGTGGGACGGGTCCGGTCGGCATATCGGGCCCTCTGTTCCCCTCAGAAGGGAATCGCCTATGACAATTACCCTCCTTTTTTTCTTAGCAGCAGCAGTCATAATGCGTGGGGCTGACTGCCTCACCCTAGGCGACCCCCCTGGATGGACCTTCGTCTACATCCTCATTTGCCTGGCCCTCAAGTTCCAGGGCCCCATATCTGTTGTGTAAAGGCATCCGGGAAGGTGAGGGAGGCCGGGTGGGGGTTCGCCTGGCACCCCAAGCAGGGACCTGTTTCCATTCCCCCCTGTTGCTTAGGTCCCCTCTTTCTGCCTGGTGGCAAGAAGGCAGGGGATCCTCTGCTTCTCGTGGAGCCTCCATCTGCTGCCTCTGCCTCAGGGACGGTAGGGTGCGGCTCCACCAATCTATCTCCCTCTCACACTCCCGGATACTCCTCAACCTTTCCACCTCCTCCTTCAGCTCTGCCACCAGGCCGAGCAGATCATCCACCTGGTCACACCGCACACAGGTGGTGTCTCTGCTGCCCTCTGGTACAGCTGACAGGCTCAGGCACTCCCTGCAGCCAGAGACCTGGACAGCTGTACGCTTGCGTGTGAGCTCTGTCTGGGTCACCACATTCCTTCTGGTGACGGCTTTCGGCCAAGTGGAAACCATAGCTGGTCCTCTTCTGGGAAGCCGATGACTACTAATTGAGTTGGCCTCTAGAGCCGGGAGGGGGGCTGTGCCCTGCCCGCTCGCCTTCCCTGCATGCCCCGCCTGCGCAAACTGCCGCGCAAACTGCCTGCGCCGCGCTCCAGGTCGCTCGCGCTCCCTGGGGGCTGCTCTTGTAAGTGAGGGGGTTTGGCCGCCGCCCCTCTTGTCCCCGCCCATACTGAGTCAGAGCTGCCGCTCATCAGGAACGCCCTCCTCCG